>NC_134474.1:4061798-4131082 GCF_964194025.1 Convolutriloba macropyga | reverse complement strand
ATCAATTTAAGAGTGGGCAAGACATTTTTGCGAGCGAGGCAAGTCACAAGTGACCAAAAAGTTAGTCATGCAACAGAGCAGAAAATTCGCTCCACTAAGTGTGAAAAATGACGTCACGCACGTTCAAATTTCATGAACGAATGATCAAAAACAGATTTGAAGTGATTGTGACGGGATATGATCGTAACAACAAATTTGACCACGAAATAAAAAAACATAGCAGGACAAGTCCTGACGTACAATTCAAAGAATTTTCATTGACTAAACAGGAAAACTAGACCAATAATGGACTATGAGTGAATTGAGAAAACCATTTTAAAAAATCAGATCAAAAAATAAGAAAAAAACAGAAAATCAATGTCAAAATGACGAATGTGAACAAAAAAACCACTAGGGAAAATGAAAATTCAATTCAAACAAAAAACTAGGACTAGAATGAGCTGTGAACGGATTGGGAAAACCATTTAGAAAAAAATCTGATCCAAAAAATCGAAAAACAGTAAAAATCAGAGTGAAATTGCCGCATGTGAACAAAAAAACCACTACCGAGAAACCAAATTTTTGTTCAAACACCATTTTCTCACTCTAATTTAAAATTAGAGCGAAAAAAAATTCATGCCGCAAAACCACTCGCTTTTTCGCTCCATTTCCTGTTTCGGCGTGACCAAAATCACTACTCCAATTTGACTTCAAAAATCATGAAAATGTGTGAACAGATCTTAAAAAAAAAGACAGCGCCCAAATACAATTCAAATTCTTTGAATTGTAACAAGCAGGACAAGTCTTGAACTCCAATCCAAAGAAGTGAATTAACTAAGGACATGAAAAATAACAATTTAATAGCAACGCCCTTGAAACTATATGAAAAAAGCGCAAAAAATCTAAAACAATTAGAATTTTGTAGTATTCTTAAAGAAAATTTAGTATTTTAAGAATCTCTAACACTAACAGAACTTTGACTCTACGAATCCTTAGAATGAGTATACACATCAATAACATTGTGGCAATCAATGATAGAAATGAAGATGCAAAAACTAAAGAAATTGGCAACAATCAATCTCTGTCCGTGGCGTCAAGATAATAGAACCTCATAACTACATGCAAATATACTTAAGCGGAGCATATTACCAAACATTAGAAGTCATTAAATCTCTAAATAAGCTAAAAAGTGAACTTTATCTTTTTTGGAAAAAAAAACACCAAAACGCAATCAAAACAAAACAACTGTTAAGAAGTCAAGCGACTAATTAGGTCCAATTATTCTTGATTAGCAGCCAACAAAACCTGAAATATGGTTGAGTCTAAATGATAAGACAAAAACAAGACCGAATTCAGTCAAAACATCAAAAGTTAAGCAATTCCTTCCTGACAACAAAATTTTAAAGTCAAAGAAAGCAACAACTACGCACTGAAAAAAAATAATTAGATTAATCCACACAACCAGGAGATGAGATCTATCATCAATGACACTAGGTCACAGCAGCTATGATTTGAACAAACACAGCAAAACCATTTACTTAAGATTTTTGAACGCTAGCGGCGTTTAGGTCAAAAAAGCATAAGCATTGGACTGAAACGTTTGTTTCGATTGATTTAGTCAATCTTAGCAACAGCCTAGAAAGGTGATCGATGCAACTAGGAGATGAGACAAAAATGTTAGCAAAAACAATCACAAAACTAAAAAAACTTAAAGCTTCCTGAAAACAATTCGCGTCAAAGTCGTAGAAGGTATCAGCTTGAACTGGAAAAAAGAAATCAACCCAGTTACGGAACATGTGTCATTATATAGTACATAAAAATGGCACGTGTGTAAAAAAGGTATAAAAATGGCACGTGTGTCTGGGGTTGCAAAAATATCTACAATTAATAATCTAGAATATCTATAAAGAAGATATGGAATAGATAAAAAACATGGCCGGTAGATTGCCAGAAAATAGCAGCCATAGCTTTGTAGATCTGCATTCTCAAAAAGATAGTAAAAGTAACAGATAAAAATTCTTTTTATTAAGTGCTGAGATGTTATAAATTAAACATAGCCGGCAGATTGCCGGAATAGCTGCGAATGAAGACTTGCGTGCCGTATGATATAGAAACAGATACAGATAAGTTGAAAAATTTATCGACGCCGCTCAAAAAACTATGCAAAAAAATTAAACGAAAAATTAAGAAAGCTTGTTAATATTCATTGCGCAGAAGTCTTTTCATTAGGGATCCTTATTACACATATGAGTTCCTTTGACCTTAAACTAATTCAAAATAAACTTAAATTTTAAAGTGCGAAAGTCATTTTATTGAGTGAGGTAAGTCACTTATGATCAAAATCTAATCACGCAAAAACCTTTTGCTAGAGAGAGTGAGAAATGACGTCACGCGCGCAAAAGCAGTTAGTGATAGGAAGAAGTCATTCAGAAAATTTGACTTTCAGCTTTGAGGTGTGAGCAAATGTAAAACGAAAAAGAGCGTCAGACGACGAAACAAAAAAAACCAAGGACACCGCAATATCGCTCCGCTCAGCTTACAGCTTCGCAGCTATAATAAGAAATCTGTTTAACTTATTGCTGCTTCTATTAGCTGCTCTAAAATCACCTTCAATTAGAGTGACACACACTCACTTGACTTTATCTATTTGAAGTAAAACGAAAAACTACCAAGTTCAGATTGAATACGTCATTATTGAGAGAGAGGCAAGTCACGTGCGAGCAAAAAGTTAGTCAAGCAAATGAGCAAAAACTTTCTCTGCTAAGAGTGAAAATTAACATCACGCACGTTGAAATTGCATGAACTCCTGTACTACAGAAAATCCAAAAAAACAATTAGTATAAATTTATTAAAAGATTTATTATTTAAAGAATCTCTATCAGCAGCAAAAATTTGACTTCACGAAACATTAGAACAAGTACAAACATCAATCACAATGTGGGAATCAATGATAGAAATAAAGAAAAAGAGGCAAGAAAAAATAAAGACAAATTCTGAATGGGCAACAATCAGAATCTATCGGTGGCGTCAAGATAAGAGAACCTCAAAACTAAATACCAGTATCCGTAACTAGAGCCTATTACAAAAACTTTACAAGTCATAAAATCTCTTCTAATAGTTCTAATTAGGACTTGCTACTTTCGAGACTGACCGATGAGATCATAAGAGAAACAACAAAACAAAAACTAAATTTTTTGAAAACTACCAAAATGAAATGAAAACAAAACGACCATTAAGAGCTCAAGCAACTAATTAGGTGCAAGTAATCTTCACTGGCAACTGAAATAACTATTGAGTCCAAACGATAAGACAAAAAACGTCCGACTTTGGCAAAACATTCAATACTTCGCCAATTCCTTCCTAAAAACAAATTATGTAAAAGTCATAGAAAATAACAACTAGGGACTGAAAAAAACTAATTTTATAAGCTTCATCCACACTACAAGCCGCTTAGATCTGTAAACAACGACACTAGGTTATAAAGCACCTACGAGTGGAACACAAATCAGCAAAACTCTGTAAATTTTGTAATTTTTTTTCAACAAATAGTGTCAATTTCATGGAAACCACTAGCCATGAACTCAAACAAACATTTAGGTTCATTTATGCCTCATTGGCAACCAGTAAGACCTGTCAATAATAATTCTAGGCGATAAGACAAAAAAAAACAGTAATATCAAATGGGTAGAAATCAAAACATCACTAGTATTTTACAACAATAAAAAGTGTCACAGCCATAAAACGCATTAACTGAGGAATCCAAGCAATTGCAGACAGTCGCAAAAAGAACACAATTGTATCATTTTAAAAGTACAACAGAGAAGAAAACTGTAAACAGAATTCATATTGCCGCGTGAAAAAATTTGCTTTTAAAAACCCACAATTTGTTCAAATACCGACACCTCACTCAAATTTAAGGTTACTTTGAATGAAAAAGCACGCCTTAAACATACTCTCTTTTTCAATCCGTTTACTACTCCAGCCTGATTAAAACCACCACTTTAATTTGACATCTGATTGACGAGAAAAAGCTGACGTGTGAACAGACCTTAGACCAAAAGACAGCACACCAACACAAACTTTGATTGTAAAAACCAAGAGGCGGCCAATAATAGCCTCAGCGGTAGCTTCGCGGCTATTAAAAAGGTACAGTATTCATTGTTCACATTTTATGCAAACTGTAATTGTTCCGACCCCACATGTGGGTAGAGGAACTATATACTCAAATGGGTTTTTTTGTTCAGAAAATTTTGGCCGATCGATATATTCATCGTAGACAAATAAGAGTGGTATCATTAAAAAGCTTGTCCAGCGTAATATTCGAAATGAAATTTTTCTTGAATTTCGTTTTTTTTTCGAGGAGTTATCGAGGATCGAAATTTTGTGTGAACACGCGATATTTGGCATGATTTTGTTCACTTTTGGTGTAATTTTTCTTCAAATTAAGATTTTTTCTAGAAACATTGTAATTCAAAATTAATTTCCATGCTACAAAACGAATCAATTTTGTGTTCATAATAGACGAAAAGCAATAAATAGACTAGTTCTGGTCACATAGAGAAGTTTACTATCAAAAAAATTCAAAATCTATTTGAGAGCTTTTTTTAGAAAACTTTTCATTAATTTTTGTTTTTATAAGTCATCCAGAGACTAGTCACTTTTCATATCGAGGACCCTACACTGACAACCCTCATTTACAGTAAAATGACGCCCAATGAACAAATAATTCGTTTTCAAGGAAACGCTCATGTTTTTTTCATGGATTCGACTTTCAGTTTTCAAATTTTGATTTTCTTTTTGAGATTTTAATACATTTTTGGAGTCCTACTGCATTCGTTGATTCATTGACCAAATCGCAATAGGCTTCGCTATGAGCATTAAGTAAACCTATCTAGTGCTTTGAGTGGACAGCTAATGGCTGTTAAGACTTTGAAAACAAATTTGCGAAAGTTTTCAACATTAATCAATCAAAAATTTATTTTTGTGAACTGTAAGTCAGTTTCAGTGATGACAAGAACCCCTCTCTTTTTACTCCAACCAAAATTATTCTGTTTAGCGGTTTCATCTTCTAACTATTGGTTATATGGCTTCAATGCTTCAAGATTTCAAAAAAACTTTATTTTTTTTGGATATTTTCGTATTATTGGTTCTTTTTGAAATCATATCACTTTATCCTAATATTGATGACTCCCATTGGCTTAGAAAAGAATTTCAATGGATCATAGAAAAAATTTTCAGAGAATAACGTACGATTTGAATGGCTTCGACACTTTCTTCTCGCACTTTTCCACTGATTTTTTTTTATTTTGCTTGTATTTGTTGTTGTTTTCATAGTCAATGACTTGTTGAAATGTCTTATTGATGAGTTATGAAGGGCAAACATTCTTTTTGTCTCATCGAGGCATAATTTAGCGTACTTATTGGCTTCCGTTGAAAACTATTGAATTTAATGGCGTTGATGCTATGGGTTTTCTCAAAAATTTCGTGGTTTTAATGTATTTGTTCATATTTGTTTGATTTTTTTGAAGTCCTATTGTTTAAAATAAAAATCCCATTGTAATTAAAAAAATTAATTGAACATAGAAAAGTGTTCACTGAAAACTTCAATTTCTAATGGCTTCGACGCTTTTCTCGCTCAATTATTTTTTGAATTTGCTGTTTTTGCCTGTTTCATTCTTTAGGAAGCTGTAAAATGCTGATCGGTCTCATAAGCTTGTAATTGAGGAGTGAATGATTGATTTTACCCCAAGCATAATTTTAGTTGAATTAGTTTAAAAAAACGGAAAAAAATACAATATCCAGATAATAGCTAATGATTTTAATGGCTTCAATAATTTTTGTTTCCGCAAATTGTTTGTAATTTCTTTAGTCCGTTTCCAGGGGTTTGTCAAACAAAAGACAAGTTCCATTAGTTTCATGATGAATTTTTAGTAAATTTATCAAGAATAATTTTGTGATAAGCTAATGATTTATAAGATTATTGAAATTATTTGGTTCAAAAAATTTTAATTGATTTTTGAATTTCGCCTCATTTTTTCTCTTTGTAGGCTTGTTACCAAGTCTCTTTAAGCAAAAATTTCAACTGCTGTCTAGTTAGGCAAAAGTAAATTTTCGTAGTTAAGATTAAGTTCTGATTGCATTTTGACGTTGTTACTGGGTGCTTTTAAATTTAGATATTGAGTTTTTGCCGTGAAATTTTTGTTTTTGCTTCTTTTGTAGTTTGTTTTTTTTTCTCGCTGTCTTTTTAATGGCAGATCTCGTGAGCGCTGTAATGAGGCATGGCATTATGTAATTCAATCATCAATTAGGTTTTGTAACAGTTTTTTTAAACTCAAACATCTATTTTTGTTATCTCTTCATTTGGTTGACAATGAAGTCAAAAATGTAGATGAGCTCGGGTCGGAATATCATGTGCAAACGCACCTTAACGAGCCTCCTTGTTTCTTACATACGCGTTAATTTCTAAACTTCGCTGCATCATTATAATAAAAATGCCGTTTATGTTTACTCACTATGTGAGTGTATGAAATCCAAGCATTATGCTATATTTATAAGTGGGGGACGTGCGTGGGAAAAAAAAAGAAAAGAGCCCTTCGACACTTACGTTTCACTTAGATAGCCTGCAGAAATAAAACCTATCTCTTTAGGTACTTCATTATTTGTCTCACTTCAAAGCCTGCTCCTGCTCGTGAATTATCTTTAATACTCGGGGAAACATATTTCTAGTCTGCATGCCCAGCTTAAAAATTTCAAGCCAGCCTACCCATCTAAGGCGCAACTAAGTAAGCTTACCTAAACCAATGTCAAACTCATGGTCGAAAGATAAACTCACCAAAACCGAGTATTCAAGTGGTGTATCAGTAAGTCTGGCACCGTACTTAAAGGATCGGAATAACTTATGTCCTGTGAGAGGCATTTAACCCCAAAATTTTCAAGGACTCTGATGTCCTTCTCTGAGTGAAAATATCTAAATTGAATTACAATTTGCTTGGTTATCAAAAATATTTCTTCAGTTTTCCGTTGCAGTTGTCAAATATTTGAAAGTTCTGAACTTGAATTCACATACCATTTGCATGCAATTGGTACATCAATAAGATCGTAACTCAATTATTAACTTTCATCAATCAGCCCATAGAATATTTTATTCAATCGAAAAATCTCAAGCTTCAACGTTAAGTGACAGTGTAATTCATTTGGAAAAAGACAGAGCTTTTTTGTCTTGTAGCTATAACTTCCAGTGGAATTTGACCACCTTAACTCATCAATTTCGCTGATATCTTACCCCAGTAATCCAATTTTGGCAACATAGCGATAGCGTTGAGGCAGAAAATTGGCACGATATGATATCGGTAATACGATACGGTTAACATGATTTCAAATACACGAAATCAGAAGAAAACAAAACCAATATAAACGTTAGTCTGGGGTCTTTTTAATACATTTTATCAAAATTTTCTGAGTAAATATATGCTAATGAGACAACTCTTTATTGTCAAAAGCTGTTTCCGGGAAAAAGAGAAGATTTCAACAAATATCGATATGATTTTGGACTGATCAACAATTTTAGTAACTCTGTACATGCCGAAAAATCAAGATTTGCGTAAAATTTTAAAACAAAAATTTAATAATGATAGCTTCAACGTATATAAATCAATTCCTTCCCAAGTAAACCTCAATTACATAGTCGACGAAAACACGCTTGAGTCAACCCCGTACCTCACCGCAACCTTCAAAAACATAGGCGCATCGGCAGTTAAAAAGGCAGCCTTGATAACATGGCAGCCACGGAGCGCCCGGTTAAGACGCAAACGAGTGGAGATGAATTTTAAATTGTTTCGAAGAAGACTCATCAAACATAGCGAAAACGGTAGCCAAAATTGTTGTTCGTCTGGCAACTAAAAAAATGTCTGAAAAATCTCTTGAAGCGTACAACGCATGCAGAGTAATCCCCTTAAACAAAAACCCCGGTGTTCGATCAATTGGCATAGAACAAGTTATTCGTCACATCAAAGGCAAATGCATCATCAAGGGTATAGAAAATGACCTACGCTTCTTGGGTGGCAACACACAACTTTACCTAGGCCAAAGGTGCGGGACTGAACACGCAATTCAATCTCTGTGCTCGCAATATGAAAAACCTGAAAATGAAGCTGTTCTAACAGACGCAAAAATGCCTTCAACTGCCTCAACCGCGAAAACATCAAGAGAATTTGTCCTGCCTTGAGTTTTGTTGTTCAAAACTCATATTCAGCCCCGTCCGATTTATACGTCGCAGGTAAAACACTACAGTCCCTAGAGGGCACAAATCAAGGGAACCCCATTGCAATGGCTATGTTTGGAGGAGCCACCCTTTCCTTGCTCAGGCTTGGCCAGGAAAAGCACGCGACGCAAAAATAGTATGAAGACGACGGCAGCGCAGTAGGACGATTAGAGGACTTACTCTTGTTCTTCAAACAACTCACTGAACACGGTAGATACATTTGGCTACACCGTGAACGACCCGAAGTGTCAATTAAAAGTAAAAGCGTCCTCAAAAATCAAAGCTCTCAGGTTGTTTGAGGGGACGACAGTTGAAATTGTTGACGGCCGCCGGGTTCTAGGATCTGTAATAGGCAATGAAAAAGCCTGTGAGAACTTTAATCTAACCACAGCTGGAAGTTATTCCAATTTGAAAACATTGGGGCAGGTAGCAAAAATATCCCCTCAGAACGCTTACGCATGCATCACAACAAGCTTTCAACAAAAATTAAATTGTGTGTCTAGGACAAAGCCGCACGTCCTACCGTCGTTCTTTGACTCTCCGGTGTCTCAATCCGCACGGCGACTGTATTCGCTACCAACTAGGGAGGGCGGACTTAACATCCATGAGTCAATAGATTAAGAAACAGAGTACTCCGCTTCGCTGACCGCAAGCGCTCCTCATGAAGATGAGGATCCAGCAAATGCTCATCTCACCCAAGAACGCATAACGCACGACCAACGAACCGCACGACTGAACAAAATTCGATCGTGTAAGAATGATCGTATGGAAAACCTATATGATGAAAAGTTCACTCTATGACATGCTCTCCACTGTGCGAAGGGTGGGTATACAGACATGAGACACAACCAGATCCGCGACAACTTTGCTAAGCTCATGCAAGACGTTTGCTATGATGTCACGGTTGAGCCGACTCTTCAGTTGCTTCAAGGCGAGTCCTTTATACACAAGACCACTAGCACCGATGAAAACGCGAGACTTAACATTAAAGCGACTGGCCTAGGGAGTCCAGGTTCAGCCGTTGTTTCTTCGATGTAAAGATCTTTAACCCACTTGCCAAGTCATGCCCGAAAAACTCCGCAGAAACGTAAATATCATGAGTCGTTGAAGTTCCTCAAATATGAGCAACGAATACTTGAAGCCGAGAAGAGTTACTTAGTTCCACTCGTGTTTTCTTGCATGGGGGCGCAGGACCGTCAGCAACGCGCACTATAAAATAACTAGCTAGCAAGATTGCTGAAAAGAAAAACGAATCATGCTAGGACGCAATAACGTACATACGTACGAGAATAAGTTTTTCACTTATGCGCAGCGCTATCATATGCCTCAGAGGGTGTCGTGGTTCCAAACCGCTAACTGACTCTGTTAATTCTAGCAGCGCCATGGTGCCAGAGGTGAGACTAGATTCATAACAAATTAACTTTATGTCGCAGCTCTAAAAGAGTTATAGTGCCTTGTTTCTGTTTGACGATGCTATGAGCATGCATTTTTGCGGTAAATTGGCATACGATGCTGTGACGTTCCATAGTGGGGGCTCACTGTTCCGCCCACTGGGTGGATCACACCCCGGTTTCATTATGTAATTTATAAAAAAATTCAATAATAAGGGTGAGTGAAAATAGCTACTCTTAATTACGACTTAATTTGTTCAAGGACGAAAAGGCAATTTTGTTATAATTCATTCTGTTAAATTTCAATTGAATAGTCATTTAATTTTCCGGTTTTGAGCCATTTTCTGACATCTTTATGGAGTTGACGCATCGTAATTGATTGATTTTGTACGGCATCAATGCCGGGATCATTCGGGAGCGGTCGTCCTTGACCTTAACCTTTTATTACAGGCTGCATCAATACTAAGCTCATTTTAGCGCAGGCGGCATTTACCTTGAGATTTCTTTGATTTCATTACCTGAGATTTACCTCTTTTTCTATTGGACGAGACTACACATTTTTTTATCGTTAATTTTCACAACTCGGCTAGACAATCGCGAAAGTTGCCCCAACTACAATTTACTTCAGGGTTCAAGAAGAGTATGGAAACCAATGAGGTGCGGGTTGGGAGGGGGGGAGTCAATTGCAGCCTGCTTGAGTTTCATTAAGTGAGGGATCTGACTTCACTGTGAGCCTAAAAAGATTTTATTCAGCTGATTGTGGATTACTGCAATAATTTAGAGCGACAACGTGACAAGTTAACCTGAAAAGTCCTTTGGTAAACCAAAAAGTTAGCTAAAAAAAGACCACCAGGAACCAAAGAAGACCTAATTCGTCTGAGAGCAATTAAAAAGCATCAATTGATAAGTTTAAAAGTTAAACTGGCGGAATTGCACAAAAAGCAGACGAAAATTGACCTAAAGGGAGAACGCTGATATGTAAATGGTCACAAGATTCTCATTTTCATATTTTTAGTTTCTCGAACACTCGCCATGCTTGATCTTCATGTGGCTGACTATACTGTAATGCTGACTTGCTTTCGCTTTTCTATTAGGCTACCCATAGTTTTTCGTCATACTGTCTCGTTTTTTTGGGTGTTAATAAGTTTTTTATTATTATGCTTCATTGCGACTAGAATTTTTTTCTTAAGTGCTTTGTAACAGGTCACTGTTAAGTGCTAATGAAAACTGATTCAAGGCATCACTCGATGTCCCCTCAAATTTAAGTGATGTGTTTGTATTAATAACAATAACACGTCCTTAGATTTGAAAACCGAATTTATTTTTTTATTTATTTGTAATTGAATGATTTGACTAAAGACAAACTGACCTTGACACAAATCGACCCTCTGGTAGATCACTTCGGCATTTGATTATTTTTTCAGCCAGAGCAGCTCCCAAACCAGCCACATGCTGTAGTACATGTGCTGCTGCTGTATTCAGGTCTACACCAGCAAAGGACACAAACTCCTAAAAAACATCCCATTTTTTACCAGAGCCGTTTCAAGATATCCGAAACAGAAATTAAGCACATAGTACAAATAGACCAAAAATTTCCATTTAGACAATGGACAAAGTAATTATAGTTTAGAGAAATGAAATTTTGGGTAACAACAAATATGAGATCTAAAGCTTGTCGTAAAAGCAAAAAGGCAAAAGTGAAAAAACACTTTGTTTAAAAACACTTTGAACAGAATGAGGGAACAATGAAACTAGCCTAGAGAAGTCGAAAAGATTTCTCTCAAAATGTCAAAAAAGCGGCAAAATGAGGTAAAACGGACCAATTTTTATTCGACGAAGTAAAAAACATAGCAGTCCTGAATTGCAAGTCAAAGAATCGAAGCAACTGAAGCGAACAAACTCAACTCCTTAAAAAGCCTCCGATCACAAAAAAGACACCAAGACATCCCAGAAAAAAAAACTGTAAAAAAAGATTAATTTCATTTCTGTTAGCAAAATAGCGTTATCGAGTTTATAATTCCCAACATCAACCTCAAAAAACTATGTTAGTTTTGAAAGAAGACACTAACTTTGTAGAAAACCAGTGCAGACAAAATAAAAGGACAACACCAAGGACATTTGGCCAAAAACTAATTTTATGAAAAACTGTGTCATTGAAAAAAGTGGCATCAAAGTCAATAAAACACGCAACTAAAACCTGAATTCTTCAACATCTATTGCACTGTTTCTCGATCGAAAGCAAATATCAACTTAAAAGAATTGAGGGAACACGCAACAAAATCTCACAACTTTCAGAAGCTCAAAAATTGTCGCACACAAATGGTGTCAAAGCCAATTAAATTATTAGCTAAACCTCAAACTATTATATGATCCAGTTTTGCTTCATCCACTTATGACCTCAGAAAAAAACTAACCGACGGGACAAAACAGAATTACAAAGAGTCATAATCCAAAAATCGCGCATAATTTTCGAAAACAAGTCGTTTCAAAAAGTTAAACCTGCATCTGTGTTTTCTTACAAAACAAATAGATAAACTCTAAGAAAAAGAACAACAAAAAAAAAATATAAAAAGGCAAAATTGGAGAAACTAATATGTTTTGAAAACAAAACTGTTTTACAAAGTAGTGAAAACTGTTTGATATGAAAAACGCTTTAAATTGTGCTAATCGAGACCTATGAGAGAGCTTCTCAGAGCTGTCCATTATGAGACAAAATGACAGAAGAAAAAGAACGACAAAAGATGAAAACCAAAAAAAAACGCTAACAACTCTTCGCAAACTGTCAGTGTCAATGTCGTAAAAACCGTTAATTTCAACTCAAATCAGTAAATTTGTTCAAACATACCTCAAAAGAGCCATTTAGACCTATAATTGGTGAGACTAAAAAATCATCTCATTTCATCAAGACAAATAGCGTCAGAGTCTTTGAAAATCATTAGTTGCGTTTTGAGGGGTTTAAACAAATGCAACTACGCATTATCAGAACATACCTTTTGCCTTTTAAAAGTATTTGTACAGAAAAAAAAAGAAAAACAGCGAAAAAAGAGGTCAAACCGCGGCATGTGAAAAAATCGCACTCAGAAACAGCAAATCAGTTTAAACACATTTCCTTCATTTCACTTTAAAAAGCACTTTGAAAAAAGATAATATTCTTAACTACTCGATTATCGCTCTCCTTACTACTCTAGCGAGACTAAAATCAGAACTCTCATTGACAAGAGAAAAAGGTTTAAAAAAAATGAGAATAGATAAAATGTTATATTTTGATTAAAAATCTGTATAACTAACTGCTGCATCTATTAGTTGATCTCAAATAACCTTCAGTTGGAGTGACACACACTCACTTGACCTTATCTCTCCGAATAAGAGTAAAAAGTCAATTTAAGAGTGATGAAGTCATTTTTGAGAGTGAGGTAAGTCGCTTGTAACCAAAATTTCAATCACCCAAACGAACAGAAAAACTCGCTCTACTAAGAGTGAAAAATGACGTCACGCACGCATTTCAGTTGAAATTGCATGAAAGAATGAACAAAAAGCAGATAAGTGATTGAGGTTATTTGGTTGTAACAAAAATCTTGACGAAATAAAAAACCAAGAGAAGGCCAATAATAGCCCCAGCTTCTCCTTTGCGGCTAATAACAAACTAATTTTATTTAGAGCAATCTTCTTCAACCACAGCCGGAAGATTGACGGACGAAAGCCACGATGGACTGTTTTGACTATTAATTAAAACGACCACTGGGGCCGATGAAAACAAAAAATGCTACCAAAAAATGCTACCAAAAAAAACTGTTTTGAAATTCCTTATTTTCCAAAACAAACTTCAACCATTAATGCTTTTCAAGTAAGAAGTTTATGACAGAGATCAGGTGGCTACAATTTAATTTCACCTTGAGCTGGCACTTTTTCAATGCCAACTAAGATTCCATAAATGAGTCCAAAGTCATTTTTTGCCAGTACTACGTCATCTATAATCAAAAGCTGAAAACTTATACCGCAGCAGACGTAAAAGCTCATATCAACGAGGGTAACAAATGACGTCACTGATATTGAGCTATAGAGTAGTAGATCCCACTGTACGAAATCCATGTTTCACTTGTAGACGCTTGATCACATGGTCGCAGAAAAGGGGAGGAAGACGAATTAAATAAAAACACAGCGGTAACAATTCCAGAAGTGACTCGAAGCGTTGTATCATTGCAAACAAAATCGTAGCTGCAGTCGAAACAATTAACTTTTGTCTGAAAACAATTATTGTTTACGTCACCATCACGTTTGTTAAAAAATTCTGTCTCAGCTAAAAGAGTCAGTATTGACATTATTGACGGAAGCAAACAAAAACAATTATTACATCAGATAGAAGCCATAAAATATCAGAAAATTATCATGTAACGTTGGAAACTAGCTATAATTGTTAAGATGGACAAAACTGACCAGCTAACAACCAACCACAATCTCAGAAATTCAACTGACTTTCTAAAACACCGAACTCTAAACCTTACGAAAGAAAACAAAATTTTGGAGTCGCTGAAAGCTCAAAAAAAATAATAAAACTTCTTTTTGTTGGAAAAAATTTTGTTACAAAGAAATAAAACTACGGCAAGATGAAAATTTTTCAGAAAAAAAAAGACGTAAGAAACAGTTCGAAACACAATTGCATCAAGTCGTTATTACCAAAACCTGAGAACCGAAAACACAGAATAAATATCAGTGCAGAGAGCTATCACAAATAACAAGAAAAAAAATAAAACAGTAACTCCAACAAATTCCTCGCAGCATTATGTTATATGATATTAACCGCAAACTCAAAAATGAAAAATATACAGAAAGAGGATGAAATCTATAACCTTTATTCAACAACGCTCAGAGCCCAAGCAAAAAAGCTATAGGTTATGGTAGCAACTCAATACAAATAGGAAGATGTGCTAAAAAATAGTAGAACGTGCTGGTTAAGGACAATGCAAAAAAAGGCATCCTCATGATTTTGAAAATTGTAAATCAAATAGAGAAGAATTAAGTAGAAAAACAATTACATGTGAATATTTTGCTATAAAGGTTCTGTAAAATTACACGGCCATCTTCCTGTTAAAAAAAAGCAAAATACAAAGAGAAGAACAACCAGAAAAAGTAGACAAAAGGCAAAACAATGAGATTCATATGAACAAAACGGGCAGGCAAAAACTTTGCATAAAAAACACGTTTCTTCGTTCGAGATCAATTAATTACAAGTCCAAAGAATTCATCTAACTAACTAATGGCCTGAAAATCACCATGCCTCTAGCAAAAAGAAGCATGATGAGACCAACAATAGCCTCCAGCTATCGCTTCGCGGCTATCAATACATTAAAACATAAAAACTTCGCAACTAGGAAGAAACAGATGTTATCCGTTAGAATTATTCTTAATTTTCCTAATAATTTCTTCATTATCCTTAAATTCTCAATTGGAGACGTACGCTGCCCTGAACCAGTTTTGTTTAAAACCATTAATTGAAAACAAAAAATTGCGGATGAAAAAAGGGGAAAAAGCTAAAATTGCTGCTCATTTCTATCTTTAATTAGTCAAGAGCTGTTGAACATACTTTTGGTTGACCCAGCTTCCTGCAAACAACTTGAATGATAAGTATATTGAAATTGATTCTCATTTGATATGTAGACATTGGATATTTCAAGTTACATCTTTCCGTTTGCTAAGAGTGAGAAGTTCGAAAAACACTTTAGACCTCAACTCGTATTCCAGTTACAAAAAAAAAAACAGAGTATCTTCTAGGGTGTCCTTGCTGTTCAAATAGCCCTTTGTAAACTTGAGCTCAATGGTTTGACTTGATTTTTTGCCATGTTCTAACTTGCAAAGGCTATTTGATTGCACATCTTTATTCAAACCATGTAGATATTCAAATCTTACTGCGGCAAGGTTAAGCTTTAAAAACAAATTAATTTCACACCTGGAGTATATAAAAGTTCATAGTCACTGCAACAAAATGAAGACAATCATTGGGGGCACTAGTTGAATCGGTTATTACTTTGTAAGAATTTCAATGAACGTAATTTTTTTTTAAAATTTCGGAATTTACTATCTAAAATTGTAACCCAAATCTAAGTATTACGAGTAAATAAGGCCCGCCAAAGAAAATCAGTCCTTCTTAGACCATTGAAGCCACTGCTCGCAGCTCCTTTGTGCGTGTGTGTTGAGATCGTGGGTGGGGGGTGAAATAGATTCAATCAGCTTTTTTCACACCTGAAGGGTATCGTTCATAGCCACAGTGACTTTGTTAGCTGGCAAGTCCAACTGGTACTGTCCAACCGACAAATGCTGAGGAGGTACTCTGGACAACTCACTCATTGGATCTCGCAGACGTCTGGCCAATGAGATCGCACTTCTAAGTCCCGCTTCCAAATTTGGAAACTCTTTCTCGGCTGAAGAACTCACACTCCAAATTGACACCCCCGCCTCGTTGATGGTCGTCATTTTGAGGTATCGGGTTATTGGTGAGGCAATATCATCTGAACAGTTCCGATAGTAAAATAATGAAACAACGGCGCAACTTAGGGTCAACGAACATTGGGCTTTTCTAACGTGGTGGAGAGAACAACTGAACAATAATAGCTTGAGGATTTTTTTCTTGAGATCAATTTTTATTTTGTCTGTCTGGGTTAACAAACGGCCATTGAGCGGTTGGCTTGGGTCTGGGTAGTAGACAGGTGCGACGGGATGTGGACGGAGGGTTGGCTGAGAGGGGTCAAATAGTGACTGGAGAGCAATTAATGACAATCTTGAAGTTATTAATTATAAACTCGAGGAATGAAGGCCCATTGAATTAGATTTAATCAAAAATAACTTGTGTTGAACTTGAGAAGGCATCAAAACCGAGAAGTATTTGTAGATCTATCAAACCATCTAATAACGCAACTAGTTCTAGTTCTGCATCTATTGACGTAACGGTAAGGAAATTACTCAACATCATGCTCAAGTACGATCCCAAATTTGCAAAAAGTACAAAAGCAATGAATAGAAACCAACAGAAAACTCATCTATATGTGTTACATTCAAAGCAATGGTACATTCAAGTCAATGCTGGACTACTTTCAAAATTTTTACTGATCTTTATTCATTTCTTCAAGTAAAATGGTTTTCTCACAGCTTTTAAATCCGCTTTTCTTTCGCCAAATAATGGAATTTTGAAGTATTACTGGCCAAGTACCTTTAAACTGCTTCAAGGCATCACTAGACTAGGCTTTTGTTGGAACTGAGTGATGTGTTTGTGCTGAGTGAAAAAAAAATCCAAATGTTTAAATAGATTTTTTTTTTCGTTAGAGGAAATACTAAAACTTGGAATTTTTAAATTAAAAAAACTTTGGCAATTAGCTTATCTGGGAAACGACTACAATGAATTTTTGAGTAGTCAGCACTCCAGATCATATACTGGATAACAACATAAAATGACATATTTTTGTTCAGTGTCTGCGGTAATATTTTTCTAGACAAATCTTTAACTTTAAATTTTTTTTAGTTTAAAATTGGTTTGACAACCAGTGATAAACATGAACAAGAATTTGGTGTCATGTTACTGAAAATTTTTAACCATGTGGTGCGACAAAAATTCAGATATATTAGTCTATTGCGTATCCTCTATACTAACACGGTAGCTTGAAATTTTTTTTGCAATCAGAGTGTACAACCTGATTTCAGTAAAGTTTGAAGTGCCAACCGAAAGGTTTCGATAAATTTGAAGCAAAATGACAAATGAAAGATTTTTCGGGAAAATTCAGAAACGCTGGGCTCAAAAAAATTTGATTTTTACCGCAAATTTGTTGGTTAAACGAGTATTTGGCTATGCTCAAAAGAGGGTTTTGTTTTTGCAAATCCGTAAAACCCTTCTGAAAAGTTTGATATTAAAATATTCTTAGGGCACTCCCCGTTAAAAAATGGGCCCAACCAAACTTTGAGGAGCTCAACTTGAAAAGATTGTTAATTTGTTGTTTTTCCACAAAAGCGATTTCTGTTTTCCTTGCCCCCGACCGTTCTTGAATAACCTTTCCACTGAGAACACTTAGTTCGGGTTTGACACTGTCTTTAAGAAAAGTACATAAAAGCACTTTGGCGGGAAATGATATAGCCACAGATTGCCTGAAAATAGCCGCCAAAAATGAGCAAAGCTGTCAGATTGCCAGAAAACAGCCGCAATAGCTTCGTAGATCTGCAGTCTCAAGAAGAATAAAAGAAAGACCAAAAAGAAATTTATTCTTGTCATTAAGGGTTGAGATGTTAAATTTTCATTAAGAATCTGTATAACTTTCTGATGTTTCTATTAGATGCTCTTAAATACCCTTCAATTAGAGTGATATACACTCACTTGAAATTATCTCTTTAAATTAAAGAAAAGTCAATTTCAGAGAGGAAGTCATTTTTTGAGAGCGAAGTAAGTCACGTGTGACCAAACACTTGAACACGCGAATGAACAAAAAAACTCGCTCTACTAAGAGTGAAGCATGGCGTCACGCACGCAATTCAGTTGAAATTGCATGAACGAGTGAACAAAAAGCAGATAAGTGATCGTGACGTCATATGGTCGTGATTGTGACGTCATCCTGACGACGAAATTAAAAAACCAAGAGAAGGCCAATAATAGCTAATAGCTTCAGCTATTGCTTCGCGGGTATTATTAAATGAAAATAAAAGCACACGCGCGTCGAGACGAAGGCTACTTGTACTCTTTGCGCTGTGACAAATTACGCCAAACAATTTTTCAAGTTCAATTAGAAATAGAGAACTCGATGTTGATGTACTCTACAGAAATTTTCTTAATTTTTTTAAACTCCCAGCGTGTAGAGGTCATTTTTCTGAGTGGGGTAAGTCACGTTTGATAAAAAAAAATCAGACAATGACCTAAAAACTGCAGAAAAAAGTGAGAAATGACGTCAAACAAAAATTTTTGCAAAGCAGTAGAAGTCACTGAAAAATGAAAAGTCAAATGTTCGCAAGTATTAAAAACTACGATGAGATCAACAATAGCTTTCGAAATCAGCGAATTCGAAAATATTTTTGTAACGAGAAAATGCCAAGTTTTGGCTTCGGTCCCCTTTGTTTTGCGGTCTTTGCAAAGAAGCGATTGAAACACGTTTCATTTGGGTGTTAGTTAAGCTACACAAGCCCATAGAATAGAAATGCATTTTTTTTCAGCTTGCACTTATGAAAGATAGCCAATTACTTAAATCCATCAGCAACGAGTTACATTTAAAAATTCCAAAAGCTAAAACGTTTAAAATTAACTGTCTACCTACGGACGAATTGCTTTCGAAAGACAGGCCGTCGGTTAGCTTTGGTTGTAGCTAGCTTCATGACAAGCAGTCTATCTTCCGAGGAGCGGGACAAAGGCTAGAGTGCGAACGTGATGGTGCGGTGGTGATGGTGTTAAAAAGTGGGTGCAGGATGGTAAAAAGTGGGCAAAGGAATTGTTGAGTGGACGGGAGGCCGGAGAAACTATTCAAATCATGAATAGCGTTCCCTCTTCAAGCGTTCCTCAGAAGCTTCGGTGAGCGGTTTTTCAAGGCTCTGAGAGAGCTGCTCAGAAACTTAATGCCCTCAGGCATTACAAGTTTATGCCCTTTTCGGAGACGAATAGCAAACTTAAATAGCGAAAGCGAGCTTAAATTTTCCAGCTAAAAAGTTAAATAACGGATAAGCAAACTTCACACAACATTAACCGAGTTATTTAAAGATTCCCTAAAGCAATTAAATTTTTGATGTCATTATTAACCAAACCGATGATTACTTACCGTGCGATTCCACCTAAATATCTTCCAACAAGTATCGGTTTTATCTGCTTCTTTCTGTCTCAGTCCTAATTATTTTGCCATGCTCTTAAGTTCCTCGGGTGCGTCGTATACAGATAAGCTAATTATTCTTTTGGTGATTATTGTTCCGACCCCAACTTTAGTACGGGGAGGAGGAACTATATACTCAAATGGGTTTTTTTTTGTTGGGACAATTTTGGCCGATTGATATATTCATCGTAGAGAGTTGTGAGTGGTATCATTAAAAAGCACGTACATCCTAGAATATGGAAAAAAGATTTTTTCGAATTTTATTTTTTACAGGGAGTTATCGAGGTTTAAAGTTTTCTGAATATTCGACAGTTTTTTCACATTTTCAGTAATTTTTGGTAAAATTTGGCACAATTTTGCTATTATAATTCAAAATAAGTTGAAATTTGTTACCATTAGAGATAGAAAAGCGTTGCTGAATTGCTTCATTGGAGTTCTTTGGCTACAAAATTTTGTTAAAATTTTCAAAATTCAGACTTTTTTCAACAGAAATTGCAAAATATGCTTTTTTGGTCCACTATATTTAAGTTCGCAAAAAATGGAGACCTAGAAACCGCTGACACAATCTCCGTGAAATCCAAAAGAGCTGGTTGAAATCAGATGCCCTATAAAAGTCTCCTGGAATTAAAAATTAGCCGTTTTTTTGCAAATTTAAAAATGCATCATTGTTTTTTTGAAATATTTCGCTTACCAATTGATCTAATTCGTAAACATTTGAAGCACTTGGTGGTTTGTTGGACGCTTGCCAAAATAAGCGATAGGTTGGGTATTATCATGGATTCTTATAATCAGAAATTTTTTTGGTGCTCCCTTATTTTGCTTTTGTTTTAATGTTGATTACTGAACATTTTTTATTCATGTCTTCATTAATGACAGCTCCCATTTACGTAAAAATGAGGACGAATGTAGATATAGCTTGTCTTGAGAGAACCGAATGGTTTTTATGGATTTGAAGTGTCTTAGTAAACTTGAACGGAATCCTTGTGTCTGGCCTTCAATTGTTATTCTTTTCGCAGTTTAATTACTAAGTCTAACCGTTCAGGGATCCAAATGGCTGCTTCAAGAGATGTAAGTGAACTCTTACCATGCATTCAGTTGTAAGCTAGTGTCTCTTATGCCATTGAAATTATTTGTTTAGATGAAACTTCAGTTATTTTTTGAACTTGCCAATTTTTTTATATTTCTCTCAACTTTTATCTTATTCTCAGTAAATACAGGTCACATTTTCTCTTTTTTTATAGAAGAGAAATTAATTTTGCGCCGGATGGTTTTAAAAGAATGCATTTTTGGTTTTGGTAATACGAGTTTTCATGCAAAATTCTCTGATTCTTGTGAAAAATTGCCAATTTTTGCTGTTGTTTTTGTTTCTTTGGTAAATTGTGACATTACTTAACAATCTAACCAAAAAAAGCTTTATAAAATTCGTAATTGAACATACACATTGCTTTCATGAAATAGTTTTTCATAACACATATCTCAAAATATATGTTTTTATACCGTATTGTTTTCATAAAAGATTGAGTAAATAAATGTCTCGGTGGCCAACTATAGATACATAAATTCACTTAGAAACTGATATCGGTATAAAGCTAATAGATGCAATGTCTTTCAAATTGAAATTTCTCAAAAACATATGCTTAAACTAATCCCTTTTTGTTCCGTTTTCGGTTTCTTTTTATTTTACAATGCATCATTTTCGTAACTTTGCCTCATTATTGAGAGATCCCTTAAAGGTTTTGTTAAATCAGACAATAATTTTTCTGTTGGTTAAACATTTTACTGATGTCTTCAGGGCGAAGGCAATTTGTTTCAGAAAAAGTTTGATAAATTTAGATACTTTTCAATTTTTGTGGTTCTTTTTGCTCTTATTTTCAGATTGTGATTTTACAAAAGACTTTATAATGTTTAAAGGAGACGCCAACAAAGGTTTAATTTCCTCGCCAATAATAATTTATGAAATTAATGGTTTCAACCTTGTGGTTTCGTAAAGTTATTTGCGCAATTTTTTTAGTTCAGCTTGTTTTTAATGTTATTTTAGAGTCTCATGACTTAACCTCAATAATAACAGGCGCAATTAGTTTTTGAAGAAATTGCAAGATAAACTGTCCGCTCTTTTAGTCGCAAGCTTATTTTGGCTATAATTTTTAATAAAATGGATTTCTGAGATTTGTCAATATTATTTCCGTTAAGTTGTAGCGTAGCATCTCTATAGACAAGTCACATCCTTTATCTACTGAACAACGATTTGCTTTTTTATGAGTTGTATTTTCCTCAAATGGTATTTTTTCTTGATACAACCAGTTTCCATAAAATATACGTGACTTTTGCATTCCGCCCATTTTTGTAAGTTTTTGTTTACTTTTCACAGTATCAAAATAATAGGCGGCCCTCTAGTCATTTGAAAGAACGTAATCAGAATTTTTTGTTGTTTGTGGTGAACAGCTTAATGTCTAATGGGCTGGGACATCGTTTTCGTGCCAAATTTTTTGTGCAAACTTTTTTCTTTTTGCCTGTATTTGTCGTTTTTTTTGTAGTCGTACATATCCAGCACGATGAAAAGTTTCAATCCCTCTCAACGGAGGTATAAAAGAATATATCAATGAATTCATTTGATGCATAATTTTTCTAACCAGTTTGACATTCATTTTTTTCAGAAAACGTTTTTCTTTAATTTTTGTCCTTTCGCTCATATCTTGTCGACCTGTTACCTAGGCAGATTGAGTAAAAAGTCCCATATTTTTTCTAATGAAGTACAGGTCAATCTTCTTAAGTATATGTTCTGATACCATTTTGATTTGGTTATTAATGGTTTTCAAAAAAATGGACAACTAATATTTGTATTTAATTGATTTTTATCGCCGTCATTTCTGGTCTCATCGGCACTCTAAGATAGATTAATTTATTCATTCATTAGTTTGGTGAACGATAAGATAATGAGGCTGTTTGTATATATAATTGTTCCGACATTTTTGTATAAAAAAAAAACTTTTGTCTGACCGCGAAGACGTAAAAAAACCGTTTTAGGGTAAAGATGGAAATCCTTTTATATTTTTTTTATTTGTAATTCTCAAATTGTCAGAGCGAATCGTTCGGAACTAATTCACTTTAGTACATTTCATTTAATACGACTTAGAGAATTAGTGAGATTTTGGACTGCCAGGTTAATAAAACAAAAGTTACTAATTTTTTGAAAATAAAAATTCTTTTTTCATTTCTCTATTTTGAAATTGCTCTTCGAACTGATCTTTTTTCAATTTGTGCGCGTTTTTGTAAATTGAAAAAATAAACAGATTACTTATTGTTTACTCCTTCGATGGAAAAACGGAGAGTTTTTGAAAGATGAAAAAAGGTATTTTTTCAGCTCAAAAAGAAATAATTAAATTTTTCCATTTCTCAAACAAAACTCATATGAGTTAAAAAACCAAAAATAACGAATAAACGTGCTTCTCAATGCTACAAAACAAGGGCCTTCAAGGAAAGCCTTTAACGTTCCCTTATAAGTAAGACAAGTAGAGAAAAAGCGCAAAAACTGTCAGATATCTCAAATTAGAAAAACTTAATTGCTATAAATTGCGGCTTTAAATATTTTAAAACCAATTTTTTTTATTAACTCTAGCATATAATACATAAAAAGCGATATATTTAGAAACGAATTGCCCCATTATGCTCATGAAACATCGATAAAGACAAACTTGGAAAAAAAGTTAATTGCAACATTTTGTGTCAATTTTACAAACATACCCGGCAGATTGCCGGAAAATAGCCGCCGTTGACTCCAATAAGCATGATTGGGATTGAAAGAATAGAAGATATTGAAAAGAAAATTTTGTACAAAGACATTTTTTAAGTCCGATTTATTTTGATGGCATTTCGTAGTTGAACATACTTCTGTTTCTTAGAGAGAGACTACAGGGTTACTACCAATACCAATAAGCATTAGAGATGGTAACTAAGACTTATAGGAACGACTTGCAAGTAGCGGGCATCTAAAATTGGGCTCTATGGGTTTATCCCGTTTCTATTTCTGACTTCAATTTTTTATACTGACTCTGTTCATTTTGAATTGCTTTGCTGAGCAACTGATAATCAAAATCACTTTCAGCAGAAAGAGCGAAACTAGCCTAGAGAAGTCAAAAAGATTTCACGCAAAATGTTGAAAAAGCGGCAAAATGAGGTAAATCGAAACATTTTTTTATTCGACGAAGTAAAAAAAAATAGGAGCGCTATAATAGCCGGCTGAGATGAGGGCGGCTATTATTTACCAATAAATTGCCCCATGAAGTGCAGACTTAGCCTTCCAGAACAATTTAGCAAGACTTTCAAATGAACGGTGACGAACCATGAGTAAAGATCTGTTGCCAAAAAGAACTTATAAAACAAATTTTTTGGTGTCCAGATTTATATTTGTATGCTTGCTTCTGGGTGTACGTGTGCATGCGCTTGTGTGGGTTTATAAATGCGCGTGTGTGTAATGTGGGTGGTACGTGTGTCAGAGATAAAGAGTAAAAAGAGATTTAGTCCAAGGGAGTTAGCTCCTCTAAATGTTAGACACAGAGAGGCAGAGTGCAAAAACTACGAAATTTTTTGTTACATTTTGGGGTTTGAAATATATGCCCATGACCATGAAAAATAAAAACAATTTTTGTTCAAAAACTTCAAAAAGTGTCATTTGAAACGGCTTATAAAATTACCAATTCATTGGCCTCAAAAAGACCAAACTAGTTACTTAGAAAGAAAAACAAAGATAACCCAAACGATTGGCAACGAATCTTGAGCAAATATCAGTTGCAGAGAAAATTTTTAAAAAACGTAATTTTTGGTGCTGGGTTTGTAATTGTGAATGTAATTTGTGTGGTTTGTCCTTCTCTGCTTCATTCAAATTGTACTACAGTTCTTTCTAGAACGAGCTAAAGAATTTTTGTTTTTAACTGCCAAAAAAAGACGGCATATCTTTTGGTTCAAATAGTATAAATAATTATCTCCAATGCAAATAAGCTGCTTTCGGATACTCCCATTGGTTTCTCTAACAGAAATTGCAGTTTTTTAAGCACACGAGCCACTTTGTTATATATAAAATAATGTTTAAATACTCGAATATATCTGTTACGAGGCATTTTATTCAAATTGATCAAAAAAGATAATCTAAAGTTTCTTTAAAAATATGCTTACTGTTCAACACCCCAATTGGCGTTGGCAACTCATTCCATCTCTCGAGCAATTTAGCTTACCGATTGGGTTTATTCGTGGTTTTTAACGGCAATAAAGGCTTACATGAGACAAGATTATTCTTTCACTGTAAATTGCACGCATAAACGTCACCATTTTTTGTATAAAAGAGATCTACAAAACAAGCTAAATTCACGCTCAAAAAGTTATAAACAACAAAGAAAACAAAAAACTCAGCAAAATAATTTGATTTACCTAACATCAAATCGGAGATCAAGTCCTCGACATTTCCACATCCTGTTCCATTCCCAAGAGCAATAAATTGCACCCCAAATTGCGTCAATACAGATTTGAGCTCTGTTGAATTCCGACTCATAGCCAAATTCATTTTCCCAGTATACAAAATCCGATTTGCATCGTCAATAATTGCAATTTTACAGCCATTTTTGAACCCAGGGTCGATTCCCATTATAACCCCGCTTTTGACAGGCGAAGTCGATAATGTTTGTCGCAAATTTTTTTGTAAGGTTTCCAAAGAATCTTTAACTGCTTTCGCTTTCAACGTACTTCGAATATACCGAATGATTTTTGCCTTATACTTCGTGAAACTATCGCTCAAACACGCAAACAATAACGGCTTTGACAATTTATCAGGACCTGTTCCGTACTTCTGCCGAAGTATATTGTTCATATTTGACAAATACATTGTTTCGTATCTTTCGGGTAGCACAACTGCAACTTTGAGGAACTTCTGAGATTCGCCTCTGTTTATAGCCATAACTTGATATGACATAATTCTGTTAACTGGTTTGCAAAAGTTATGATACGGTTTATAAGTTTCAGCAGTTGGTTCTTTGCCATGTTTGCTTGTTTCTATTGCAGAATTAGTGGACGCAGTTTTCTTGCCTGGCTTTTTCAACTCACTTTGAAAGAAAATATGAGAATCCATCATGCATATCTGCTTTGCCTTTTCGAGGAGAGTGGAGCTATCCACAACAATTTTTGAGACGACGCCCGATTTGACGATACTTACGAGCTCAGTGGCTTTTTCAACTTTGATTCCTACAACAGAAATGGCCTGGTAAATTGAGATTTCCCTTTTCCCGGAGCAAAATTTTGTTTTTATTACCATGAGTCATCACACTAATGCTTAATGCTTGTTATAGTATTGTTAATGGTGTGTATATGATCAGAAAGGTGCAAAAATATCAATTTATGGAGGGCCATAGCCTACCGGGAGGAAATGAAACCATTCCAGTACATTTCGTTACCATGCCATAATTTATAATATGCATATATTAGAGAATCAAAAAATGTCAGGTCAAAACCTCGAGGCAGCTCAATTTAGTCCATTAGTTTGTGATTTCTTAGAAACGCAAGTTTGCATCACAAGTATATATGTATATTTACCACCCATTTTTTAAAAAATTTCTCGCCCATTCAGTTTTATTTCTCACCCATCACATTTTATTGTCAATTTTTATCTCTCTAATGTTCAACGCAATTGCAAACTCAATCATAGTTGAACAAACGTGAAAACATATAACAATTTGAGACAACTTTCATTTTACTATAAAACTTGGATTAAGTTCGTCACCTTTACGTTGGAAATTCTGGTAAGTGAACGTTGTATTTATTTTGAATTTCATAGGTAGGCGAGAGGACTAGTGTAGGGGATCAATGGTGCAAAAATGTTTTCAAAATGTGATTTTAAGTTGGAGTAAGATTGCCTCAAAATTTGAATTTATACTTCGTAAAACCAGGGGGTGTTAACTTACTTTTGAGGTTCGATAGTATAGTAAAACAAAAATTGTCCCCTTAGTGTCGATAACTTGCGCGCACGCTCCCTCATGTCCCCACTAAATCCCTGTGTTGTTATAGAGCACGTAATTAAGTGAAAAATGGGGCGTAATAGTTATATGCCCACTACGCTGGAGGTGGCCACTCAGAATAGATCCGATTACGGTTCTAACATACTTGGAATATAAAAAGTCTTTGCAAAAATAGCCCGGCCCCCATTTTGGAACGTTTGTTTCCAACTTAGCAATAGAAATTGCAATAAATTGCAATAATAGCTTCATAGATCTGAAATCTCAACAGGACAGCAGAATAAACAGACCAAAAATAAACTTCTTTTGTTTGAACGCTGAGATGTTATATTTTGCTAAGAACCTGTTCAACTGATGGCTGCTTCTATTAGTTGCCCTCAAATACTCTTCAATTAAGGTGACACACACTCATTTGATCTCATCTCATTGCATTAAAGTACAGAAAAACCAATTTCAGAGTCAGGAAGTCAATTTTGAGCATGAGGTAAGTCACGTGCGACAAAAAAATCACGCCAAAGAAAAAACTTCTCCACTACGAGTGAAAATAACGTCACAAAACATAATTAAGTTGAAAATGCATATACAAAAAGCAGATTTGTAGTGATTGTGACGTAATTTGGTCGTAACAAAAATCTTGACGAAATAAAAACCCAAGAGAAGGCCAATACTAGCCTAAGCAAGGGCTTTGCGGCTATTAAAAGCGATATGATTATCCAGATAGGACGATTTTTACACAAGAAAAATAACACCTCATCTAAGAGAAAGCCCCTATCGTATAAGGGTAGTCGGCCATCTCGGGGGCGGAGAGTCAACTCATATATACATGTATAAATTCTAACAGTAGTCGAACGTCAAAGCATCTTAGTAGGAGTAGCTGGATTTGAGTCGACATTGATTTAGGGTTGACCCACGGGTTTTGGAACCCTCGGTTCAAATTATAAGTCTCAGTTTTAAGCCAGCAGAATAAGTAGTTTTTCAATTCATTGCAGTTTTTATAGGTTCAGATTATTTGCCATGTGCAGAGTTTCCTCATGCTGTAGTGTTCAACAAACAGTTTCCGGTATATATCGCTAAATCTTTTTAGTCCATAGTCGTGGATTTATATTTAGAACTTTCTTGAAAATGTTTGCCAGGCGTTTCGCTCTTACGTAGAAGTTAATGTCAGTCATTTGTAGTCTCGTTTTCGGCACTACAAATTCTGCCCGTGTGCCTTGTCGTGTAGTGTCTTCGTTCAAAAAGAAGTTATCCGTGTTTGCGTCATATTTTCCCTGCAGAATCGGAACGAAATAAAGCAAGTCATGCAGTTCGGGATAATGGGTGATAGGGAGCAGTTCGAATTGTTCCAGCCGTTCTTTATGTCTGTTCGCTGCCCACTATCCACTTCGCAGTCTTTTTTGCACAAGTACAAATTCTTTTTGCTGGGTTTTATTTGAAGTATACACTAGGGTTGGAACAACTTACCCAACATATGCGTTCAGGCGCGTTTTAAGCAAGCATGATATTGAGAGGTTTCTCTGTATCTGATGAAGCTCTGAAGTGGCTTTCTGAGTTCGTTGGTGGCATTTATCAGTCCACTTTAAGCTGCTTGGAACAACCAAACCAAGGTATTTCTGGTTTGGCTGATAAGCTACTAGTTCACCGTTGATGGATGCCTGCAGATTACCTTTGAAGTTTAAGAGGTTACATTTTTGAACATTAAGAACCATTTTATTTTTTTCACATTAAAGTTCAGTAGCAGTCGCACAGTCATCAAGTTCACGTTACGAGCTCGCTATAATCTTAAAATCATCCGTAGAGCCGAAACTATTACACTCCTTAAAACTTTGTGGAAGGTCGTTAATAAACAACAAGATCAAGGGTACTAGAGTGAATCTTTGTGGATCTCTGCTTGTGACATTGCTGACGTCAGATATCTGACCAGATAGAGACTAACTGTTTGCTGTTCAAGAGAAGACAAAATCAATTTTAGGAATTCTCCTCCTAAACCTGAGACTTCCAGTTTCTTGAGCAGACGTTTGTGTGGCACCTTGTCGAACGCCTTGGCAAAGTCTAAGTACAGTAAACTCAGTTCAGTAGATGATGGATCGTCCAACTTACTGTAAAGAACATCGAAAAAGTTAGTGTTGCAGATCTAGCTTTGCAAAGACCAAACTGATTCGGATGCAACTGGTTTTCTTGATAACTTAAGAGTGACTCAAAGATTACTTTTTTAAAGACTTTTTTAAAGGGCACTTTTTCAAAGACCACTTTTTTTAAGACTTTTTAAAGACTCAAAGATTACTTTTCAAAAGGGGACTTTTTTAAAGATGACATTACTGAGCAGGCTGATTGGTCTGTATTTCTCGATATCCATTCTGTCACTATCATTATATATAGGGGTCACGTTTGCTATTTTCCAGAGATCGGAGTGCAAACCTTTGTTGACCACGGTTTGAAACAGTAATTTCAAAGACTTTGCAGGGGATCCACAACAGTTTTTGAGAATAGCGTTACCAATTCAATCACGACCGGTTGCCTTGCTTTTTTCAAGCTTTGACAGCTTCAGGACAACATCCTTCTCTGTTATCCTTAGAAAGTTCAGCTTATTTCTTAAAATTTTGTTGCGATTGATCGTTGCTCAATTTTTCATTAAAACCACTTGTGAAGAAAGTGTTGAATGTGTTTGCTTTGTCTTTTTCACTAGCCATTGAAACAAAACACCTTTTTATCACATGTTTACAGTATTGAGGGCTTACAGTATTAAGGGTTTACAGTATTAAGGGCTTGCCAAGTACTTCTCTATTCTCTATTACATTAAAACGTCTGCTTTGGAAAACCTTCGCTTCAAAGTTGCGAAGGTCTTGGTCTAATTGATTCTGGAGTTTACGCTCCATCTATATTTTCAGGGTTTGAGACAAGCTAAATTGTTTCTTATGTTCCTTCAGCGTATCAATTTTCTTAATCGAATGTGAAGAAACTTTTGATGTTCATGGCTGCAGGGTTGCACGATGCAGAACCTCAACTAAAGGTCAAGAAAAAATTCCCGTTGCAATAGCAAAGAGGATTAAAATTGTTGTCAACTATGTCAGCATTCATTGCTTCCCAATTTGCTCTTTTCAAGGAAAATTTTGGTCATTTGTCATCAAAGGTTTTCTTAGTAATGAAGCTCAGAATTTTGGATTTGTATACAATATGGTCTCCGCCCTTATTATTCGGGCAGAAGCTGGAAGTCACGTCATAGTCTTCATTGGCTGTCATCACGTATTGCGGAGCGGAGCGTCAGTCAGAAGCACATCCAGCTGCTTCATTTTGTCGTTGATAAGATTCATAAAGCCGTTTTCCTGCAGGATTTCCAAAACTGAATTTCCATAGGGACACAGGGACGGCATGTTTCCCAGTCCGTCTGAGGTAAGTTGAGGTCACCGATGATGATAATGAAGGTGGCTTTACGAGACACTGTCTCTTCGCTTAATTTCGACACTAGCTTCTGAAGATCAGCTGAGCACCAATTATATTGACAGTTAAAACGCTTGTCGTCTAATTGCACTAGATAAATGCCCTGGGGTTCGACCAATTGGCATTGGCGAGGTCTTAAGACAACTTTTAGGTAGCAGTATAGTGAATTGCATTAAACGAAATCTCCAATTACTTGGTAGAAACGTACAGATGTGCCTTGGACAAAAGAGTGGCATCGAACATGCTATCCATGCACTCCGGCGGCGCTTTCTTGAATGTCGTACTGAAGGGATCCTACTGATTGACGCTAGGAACGCGTTTGATAGCTTGAATAGAGATCTGGCTCTAAAAAACATCAGAAAGCTTTGTCCCTAGCACAGCAATCAGAAAATTGTATAAGACCCCATCAGACCTATTCATTCATAAAAGAGTAACCAAGTCTCAAGAAGGAACAACACAAGGTGATCCATTAGCCATGGCAATGTACGGAGTTGCTACACTTCCTGTCATTGACATGCTCGAAGATCAAAATTTGACTCATAAATGGTACACAGATGACGGTAACGTGGCCGGTAGCCTTGAATCACACTGAATCGTGCTAGATAAGCTCTTTGGACATGGCGGTGCATTCGGTTATAATGTGATCAAATGACATCTCATTACAAAACCTGAGTTTGTTGAAAAGGCGAACAAAGTTTTTCCGGGACTAGATGTTGATGTTATTGAAGGTCATCGAGTTCTGGGTTCAGTTATTGGTTCCGATGAAAGCTGTAACGATTTCTTGAAAGAAAAGTCAGTGAACTACTTTAACATGCTTGAGAAGCTCACTAAACATAGTTAGGTGTCCCCTCAGAATGTGTACAAATCAATTACTAATGAATTGCAACACAAATTGACTTTTATTGCTACGACTACTCCAAACTCATATACCTCCAAAATCTTATACCTTGAATCATCCCTCCTACAATTACAGATACCGGAAGGTTTTCTCTTCCTCTTAAAGAGGGTGGCTTAAGCATTCTTCTTCCTGAAGACAGGGCAAACGAATATGAAAGATCTATTCGGATTCGTGAGCCGTTAAAGAATCATAACGCTATAGATGCAGAGTTTCATCAGAAAAAAATCGTTCAAAAAATCAGAAGAGAAAAACAGGAACAAGCTCGAGCAAAAAAGTTGGAAATCAAAGATCTCATCATTGATAAAGAGGCCTATTCTCTAGATCTGGCTATGGAAAAAGAGGCATCATGCTGGCTAAAAGCGCTTCCATTGAAAAGGTATCACTTTGATTTAACCAAGGGAGAGTTTAGAGATGGAATTGCTCTTAGATATGGATGGGATCCCGTAAAATTGCAATCAGAATGCGCATGTGGAGAAAACATTAATGTAGCGCATGCTCTTCATTGTCCAAAAGGTGGCTATACGCACATAAGACACAATGACATTCGTGACTCTTTTGCCAACCTGCTCAATGAGGTCTGCGATGATGTCGAAGTAGAGCCATGTCTTCGAATTTTGCAAGGGGAAACCATAGCAAATAGAATTATTCCTTTGATGACGACGCCCGACTAGATATCAAATCTAATGGTTTCTTCGATTCACGTTTCAGCAGAACGTTCTTTGATGTGAAACTGTTTAATCCGTATGCGAAGAGTTGCCAAAGAGTACAGGATTCCTACAGATATCACGAGTCCATCAAGAAGCTGAAATACAAACACAGGATAATCCAACTCGAGAAAGCCACCTTCTGTCCGTTAATCTTTTCGGGTTGACGAGGAGCTGGTCCGTCAGCATCAAAAGCCATAGAGATTGATTTCCAGGATCAGCGATAAGAAAGAAGATTCAAATTCGGACGTGATCACGTAAATAAAGACAAAATTAAGATGTGCTCTTTTGCGTAGCTCCGTGCTCTGCCTCCGTGGCGCGCGTTCCATGCGCCGGCGCCCTGCAGTAAAGCGTCAATACGAGCCATTGTAGAGGAAGGGAGGCTGTTGTGCTAAATGCTTTATATTTTTTCAAAAATTGATTCAAAATCCTTACACATTATTCTTTAATTGCTATTTACCATATCTATTTTCTTTATAATTCTGATGCTTTAATTTCTTTATCTTTTGCATCTGATGCTTCAATTTTTATTACTGTCAGAATTTATAAATACACATAGGAGTTGACTTGCTGCCCCGAGTTGACCGACTACCCTTTTAGGGGAGGGGCTTTCTCTTAATTGACCTCTTTTTTTACTGTGTTTTGGAGGATTGTATAGACAGCAAGGAATGAAGTCAACGCTGTTAATTCTAATTTTCAAGACAACGAAATCTCCGACATTTAGGTTGATTTGCAGCCGTTCGCGTTGGATGTCGCTTTTAATTGCTATCAACACTCCTCCGTGAGTAGTCTTGCCTTTTACTGCACTTCCGCGGTCTTTATGTATATCAAAACCTGCAAAGAATTTTTATATTTTTATATAAAGAAAGATAGCTTCAGTAGGAATCAGACATAAAAGGATAAACAGATGGAAAAACAGCTAAAAGTTATAAAGATAAACCACAGGAACTAAGTAACAACATCAACACAAATAGTTCCTGAGCGATATAGCTAAGGTCCTTAACAATCAATATCTCAGGCCGTTATCAGCCGACATGAAGCATTAGCACCAAACCGTCCAGAAAACATCATAATGTGCAAAAAGAGCGACTTAAAAATTGCTAGAGGTAATATGAAGAGGAGACTTGGAACCTTGGAAAGAAATTGGTTGGATAATAAAGTGGACGAATGCCGAGTGGCCAACGAAAGTGGAGATATGGGTAGCGTATACCGCATCCTGAGGCAACTAGGTACAAGAAACTGTAAGCCGAATACTGGCACCACCATCAAAACCGATGAGTTCAAGGCCCATTTCGAAAAAGTAAAGATAGATACGAAGCAGACCCAGTCAGCCTATTCCGAGCAGTGCATAAAATGGCGAACCCGCGATGCGATCCTAAGCAATAGAGGCAAACAATAAATTAAATGAGCCACCTACAACATCAGAAATTGAAGAATGCATTTCAGAAATAAGAAGCTCCGCGCCAGAAAGGAGACAGAAACGATGTAAACAATTACCGGGGTGTGTGTCTGCTAGCAATGGGGAGCCGCATTTTAGCCACGTTTCTGCCAAAAAAGTTAAGAAATTGGGCAGAATGATTGGGGCTTCTGGACGATAACCAGAGCAGGTTCAGGACCGGACGGTCTACCGCGAACGCGACACATCCTGGTAAGAATTACAGAAGACACAGATGATTTAAAGAAAAGGAATAAAGCCGGAAACCCCGAGAACCACCCCAGTGATCCTGAAGCCAGGCTATTAGACCTCAGGAAAGCGTACCCTAGGGTAATCAAACCCGCCCTTTGGGAAATGTTGAGGAGGAACGGAATGCAAGGAGATTTCCTGAACTCAATCATAGACCTAAATGAGGCCACCAAATACCAGGTTACGAGTAAAGAGGAAAATAGCATAGAATGGTTTCCGCAAAGAGGTTTAAGAGGGATGCTCAACCTCTCCGTGCTTATTCAATGCGTACCACCAGGTGGTAATGAGAATTGCTGAGGAAGAGCGGAGGAATACCTGCGACCCAAAGTACGGACACACAGGGGTGAAGTGGAAATGGATTCCCGGTAGCAATATACCAGACATCAATAAAATAGAGAAGCCCAATAGTGAAGCTAAAGAGTTGGAAAAAACCCTTTCCCTGTTCGCTGATGACACCACTATAATTGGCGAACGCCGCGATCTCGATGAAGGAGTGCAAATAGTGGACGATGTCATGGAAAGTTTTGAACAAAGGAACAATGAGGTCAAGAGGAAAAGGCTGTTTTCGGAACTACCGAGGCTGATGAAATACGAATGCTCGGTTGCTGGCTGGGGCACAAACAAGACGTAAAAGATAGAATTAAAAGAGCCGGGGTGTTCTAGAAGAGCCACCCAAACTCCCTGGTCGTAAGAGAAAAACACTCTTTTATTGGCGTAAATTACTAAACTGGGCGGAAGCACCCAAGTTAGCAGCCGACAGGAAAAAGTGGAAAGCTATAGTGGTATCAAGAATGGAATACTTACATAAATGGAAAAGCGAAAGAGCGAAACACAGCCAAACAAGACAACTAACTAGCATAAATAAACGGAACTTAACACCACCACGACCCAGTCTGACGTGCGAGGTATGCAACAAGCAGTGAAAAACAAAGGCAGTCCTCAAGATACACCAGAAGCGAATGCATAGGCCAACTGAAATTTCGTTCTCCTGCGAAAACTGCAACCGCACCTTCCAGTCGGAGTCAAACTGGCAAAATCACTTAAAGAAACGCGACTCGGCGTCTTCCAGCACCCCCGCGAGAGTGTACAGACCGAGATGGAAAATATGCGATATTTGCGGGGAAGAAAAGTCGGGAGACACGATGCTTTATTTGGAATTACGCGATACACGTAGAAAACTGCACCCGACTGAGAGGACATGCCCCAGGAGGGGCGAACGTCTAGAAGAAGAAGACAACTTTTTAAGTTCTCTTTTTCACCCAAAAAACCATTGTTTGGCAAACTAAAAGTGACCAGCATAAAATTCCCACCCGAAAATTTTGATTTACCTCTGAGTCGATGTAGGATACCGTCTTCGCTAGTTATTTCGCCCCTCATGACACTATATATTACTAGTTCAAACAGCTCAGATTCTTTGTCACTCCACTTGTTAACAGTTCGTGATTTTACTAATTCTTTCACGTTGTCAAGTTCCTCTTTAATCACACAGCCTTTCAGAATATCCACTTCAGATCTTAATAGAGAATCACGATTCTTATTAATGAAGTTTAAGGAAGCTTTCCGTGTCTGCTCCATACTTTCATACGTCTCCAAAATCTCACGCATATCGACCGGCGCTAAAGATTGAACTTGCGCTTTTCGGTACCGTTCAATGAACGGAATTGTTGCATTCTCTCTCAGCACCTGATCCAGGAAGAAACTGACTTCGTTTTCAGGAAAGCATGTGAAAGTATCAAGAACACATCTTTGAATATCAGATCCCTCATTCTCAGCGGAACGCGATTCAGTTTTGATATTCATTATCTGAAAATTTAGAAACTGAAAACGGCGGTAGTCAATTCAAATTTCGCACTATGAACTGAATTACCGCTACCGCTAATTCAGATCTTATCTGTCGGTGTCCCCCCGTACCTTACGCACACTTAACTGTGAGGAAATACGAAAGATGGCACGTAGTAGTATTAGAGAAGGATTTAGAGCCACCTCAAGATTTTCTACCCAGTGTATTGGTATTTGACTGATTTTACTCATAGATTAAAATCTTGTATTTTACTTATTTTAAAATGCAATAACAGGTTACTTTCTCAAATCGATGGCTTAGCACAGGGAGCGTCACTTGCAGTAACGGCAATTATTCAGATAAAAATCATATTAACATCAGATCAAGTTAACATGCTGAGATCGCCAATAAGCTCCCTAAAAATGAACTTGAGGCCTGCCTTCAAAGCAACCGTAAAGTCACTCACATTAAACAAGAGTGCAATGCTAAAAATGCGAGAATTGGTTCCATGCGAAAAGCCAGGATATTGATGATCAGCTCTACGACAAGGTGAAAGACCTGGCGTGGTATTGCACTAATCGCCAGAAAAAAAAAGATAATCGCTTAAGTCAACAGGTTCACAACCAGCGAGGCTTTATGGCCTGGCAAAGGTACAAAAAAAAGATACACCTCTCCGACCTGTTCTTTCGATACCTGGTAGCAGCTACGAAACTTAAACAGATTTGACACCATTTTTCCAGAAACTACCTTTTTTATGTACCTTTGCCAGGCCATAAAGCCTCGCTGGTTGTGAACCTGTTGACTTAAGCGATTATTTCTAACTACCGTCCCATTAGCATCCTCCCTAAACTTTCCTTGTTACTTGAAAGATTATTGTTCAATTTTATCTACCCGAAGATAAGGCATCAAATCAAACGTGAGCAACATGGATTTATGAAGTCACGTAGTACAATAAGTCAGATGATAATGTATCTTGATTCTGTTTATTCAGCTCGTGATACCAATTCTCCTGCCATTTCTATCTATTTCGACGTAAGAAAAGCTTTTGACTCTGTGTCCCAACGAATACTTGTCTAAGCTTGTGAATTTTGGTTTCGACTCAGCTTTTCTCAACCTTTTTCACGCTTATCTAACGAACCGTTCTCAGTTTGTAAAAATTAACCAAAGTCTTTCTTCTCGTTTACCGGTTACTTCAGGAGTTCCTCAGGGCAGCGTGCTTGGTCCTTTGTTATTCATTATTTTCGTTAATGACATTGCTGATGATGTTGCAAACAGTTGTTTTTATCTTTTTGCTGATGACCTGAAAATTTTCAGAACCTCATCGTTCTCCCTTGTGCAGGAGGACATCAATTCCTTATTTAATTAGTGTAATTTAAATGGTCTTCATTTCCACCCATCAAAATGTAAAGCTGTTAATTTTGGTGGGCATGATTCTGCTAAATTTTTTCTAGGGTCTTAATTTTCAATAACCAAATTGAAGATCTGGGTTTTATTGAGTCTAGTACGCTATCCTGGAAAGCTCACCTAGATTCAAAGCTTCTTAAATGCAACAGAATTTTTAAATTCCTGAAGCGTAATATCCCCTTTTCAGTGTCGAGTCACAGGAAACTTTCGCATTATAGATCCCTTATCCTGCCTATTTTATTATACGGTGCTCCTGTTTGGTCTCCGTCCTTAACTATGCTACACCAACTTGAACGTTTCCAGTATAAAGTCCTTCGTTGGATAATACACTGCTCATCATATGTTTCAGGCTTAGAATCCCTTCAGTTACTTCTTGTGTGTTACAGCTTAATCAGAGATGACATTGTATTCCTTTGCAAGCTTTACAACGGGGCCGTTGACGTACAGTGTAACATTCAATTTACATCTTTGCCAACACAATCTTCCTCGAATGGACTGTTTCGCGTCCCTACAGTGCGCAAGGTCTCTTCAGAAGACAATTTTTTCATCCGAGCAACTAGAGCTGCCATTAAAAAATGCATTCGAAATGCCATTAAAAACTCTGAAAAGTCCCCTCATCAATTACCTGAAGTCCAGAACATCAAATAACTATGATATGAACTGTTCGTGTTCAGATTTTGTCAAGTGTTACTGTACATTTTGTCGTGCATAAGTCATACATATGTGTTTTCTTAAACCTTATCTTAAAAGGAATTAAGTCTTTTACAACTACTACTACTACTACTACTACTACCGAGCATAAACATTGAAACCGACACGCAAGATGCTAGAAAGGCCTTAGAGTCTCTCACTCGTGAAGATGACGAGCAGATTGTATCTCTTGACGCATATAGTATCTCTTGATAGTTCTTTTGAGTGCTCTAAGAGAACTATATTCAAGCAACCTAGCTCCAGATATCCCAAGATCCGCCATGAAAAGTTTGCTAAAGCTTGCTGTGACGAATGTTCATTTCAAATGTAATAGAATTTGGTATGTACAATCAGATGGTCTGGCTATGGGTGCATCACTGTCTGTAATACTAACAAACGTGTGGATGAAATCGCTCGAGGCATCACTGAACCAACAAACCAGAGCTCAAAGAAAATATTTCCAGATCCGATCAAAACGGGAAGTGCAGAGACTGTAAACGGAGAGGGACTTTCCGAGGAAGAGGAGTAGAAGTTGAGTCATGCAAAAACTGGTTTCATGCAAGAAGCCAAAAAATTTTGAATGAGGAATACGGCAACATGCAGGATGTTGTTTGGATTTGTACTTATTGCAACAACCAACAGATAATGGGGCGTTATGAGGAGATGAAATTGTTTAAAAGGTATGTGGATGTAGATGATATTATCTGCACGGTTCGTGGTGACCCGAGCGAGTATTTAAAATTTGCAAATTCTTTACACAACAACATGCAATTTACCTTAGAAAAAGTTAACATGGATGGAAACTTGGCTTTTCTTGACATTAACGTATATGTGAGCAGCAAAAGTAATATCACCCGTCATTGGTATCAAAAACCAACTGTCACTGGAATAATACTGAAGTTTCGCAGCTGTACATTTCTTCAGCATAAGAAAAATATGATTCAAGGGACGGTTCATAGGGTTTTTAATGCAACCTCTAATTGGTTGGCCTTCGATCAGGCTCTTGAAAAGAACAAAACTTGCTGGACCAAAAATCAATATCCAGAAGATTGGTCTTCAGAAATAGTGAACCAGACTCTAGAAGAGATAAAAAGGGCCAGTAGAGACCAGTTGAGAACAACACCAAAAGAGCATCAAAAAAGCAAGACTAGATCTTATGATAAGCCAACTATTTTTCGACAACACATAAGCAACCTTACTCAAAACTTTGCAAGAAAATTGAAGAAATTACGCGAATTGCAAGTGGTTTTTACGACGCGGATTTTAGGATTATGCCTCCCCACCCTGCAATCATCTTTCGATAGAGATCTGAAAACCCACGTCGTATATGAATGAGATTAAATGTAATGGATGCGGATCCATCTATGTTGGGCAAACAAGCCGGCATATTACCACAAGGTTAACAGAACACCAAAGGAAGGATTCGCAGGTGGGTCAATATCTGGTTGAATGTCGTGGTGCCACGAATGACATTGAATGGAAAATTCTGGACACCTGTTTACACCTGATAAACAAATGATTATCGAAGTTTTATACATCAGCAAGCTGAAGCTGGTACTAAACACACGCGATGAATAAAGGGGGCGGGAACGCACGTTAAAATATTAGTTCAAATTATAATTTTGACTAGATGAAGATACATAGGGCAAAAAACATTTTGTGCATGACAAAACGAAACTTGCTAAACCTCCACAAGAGTGAGACTTAATTCTAGCACAAATTCGGAATAACCTAAAAATACAAGAACATGGCCAAAATTGACAAATCCGGAATAGGATTGTTTTTAAATAAATTGATAACGGATGTAAATATGAGTTGTAAATAGGCTAAAGATTGTACATATTGAAAAACTTTGAATTTTTAAGAATAGTTCCTAGAATTGTTTTAGGTGTGGTCTCAGACAAAAGTAAATACATATTTTTTTTTTAAAAATTTGTAAAACAGTTTTAACCTGACGATGAACGCAAAGTTCGAAAACGTTTGTTTTAAATATCGTGAGTAATTTTAATTTGACAAATCGGTTTCTTATACATTAATTATAAAACAAAATTTAAAAAGGTTTTCGCAATATCTGGCATCATCAAGTAAAATAAAACATAAAATTAACTTATTTACAATTAAAATAATTGCAATTCAATTATGAAACAAAGCAGTAAATTAAGTTTTTGCTGAAAATTTCTGAAACTTTGTTTTCGTTCAGATCCAAAATCTCAATCATAATTTTCTTTTATCAATGAAAAGTTTTCCATTTTTTAAAATGTTTCGGTAATGGTTTAGAACAATACAATGAATTAATTCGCTAAAATGTGCTTTTAGAAAGAAGAAATTCGATCACTTTTAATTGGTATTTTAATGCAAGCTCCTGGCATTGGTACTCATATCGCGAGTTCAGCAATGGCTTCCGTTGGGCTACATGTCTTGCTTCGAGGTTGTGCTTTTGTTGCACATTGCACTGATCAATTATACGCCATTACCTGTCTCAAACGCCCATGAGGTGAAACAATCGCCTACGCCCTGGCCTACAACTGAGTCAGTTTTATAATGCTCTTCATCCGCGCAAATTCGCAAATTCTAGGTCTGCAAAATCTTTTCCGTGTCCCCCCAGTACGTCATGCACCCCAGTTACAGAACTCGTGCCATTTTATAGTAAAGCATTATTTAAATATATGGCACGTTTGACTGGGGGGCACAAATAATATGCGCCCATTAAGCTGGGGGTAGCACAAAGGGAAAAAATCCCAAATTTGTTCATGACTTGTACTTTTGAATTTTGTTTTTGAACAATGACTTCTGTTTTAGAACGTTAACTTCTATTTTTTAACATTGCATATTAACAGTAGCTTAGTTTGTAATGTATAGTAATAAAAAACTGATGGTAATGTTCAAGGTGAAAAGGTCAATTCGAGAATTTTTGATCCTAACCCCACCTCTCCCCACAAAAATTTGGGCATTTTTTAGATTTTAGTTAAGCCTTTTATCACCAGTCTACAGGAAGCTTCTTGTGTTGGCAGGTTTGCATTTCCATCTCATGTAGTTGAATTATTAAGCGCAATCCTTAAAAAAAAGAAAAATCAGTCGCTCATCGTCATATTTTTGCGATAAATGTTATTTCTTATCGCCGACGACCTTTTGTACGGATATTTAGAAGTGAGAACGGAAATAACCTGCTGCTCTCCCAAACAGTCTTTTGTTGAATTCCTTCAAAAAAATTCAAATCAGAGCTAAGTATTACCACTATTTTTGCCAGAGCTGAAAGGAATGACAAAAACTCAAGCTTTGACGTTGGCTGATAAATGCACCGGGAATCAGCTATTCACGATTGATAACCCAAACTTTCCGAAAGTGACTGCAAATGACATGCGCCGAACAAACTTGGGGGAACATACAAAAGGATGCTTTATTTCATATACCATCTGTAATTCTAGTTGGTGATCAGGTTTATATTTTCGTTGCTGGTTAGATCACTCTAATATCAATTATTTTTGCAGCTTTTTTAATGCTTAATCGGCCTGAATATTGTAGGAAACGGGTGGGCATCTCGTTCCGGTTTACCTGTCCTTTTATAGTCACTTAAAATTTTTCCAATAGTCAGACATACAATGCTTGACGATACTGAGACTGATTCTTAGGATTCTGATTTTTAGGAGATTGATTTTTCCGCAATATGTTTTTGTTGACTTTAAGGGCTTCAGCCAAGTATTGCCATTTTATGGCAAATCAGAAAAACCTATGAATAGCACACTCTAGAATATTTTTCTTATGCTGGAGTGGTGCGCATCTACGAAAATTCAGAAATCTTTCTGCTGCGTTTTTTGGCACCATTTACAAGAGTGTTTTCTCTGTTCATCAGCGTAGCCTGCCACATCGAGCAAAACCAGTTAACGGTCTTCAATCATGTTTTCTATTGTGAACCCCAAATTTTCAAGCAAGTTATTTACAAATTAAAGCAAACTTTTGGGGACGTCTTTTACAAAGCAAATAATTTCGTCTACGTATCTTTGAAACACTTTTCGTTTCATGGTTTTGTTTTTGTTAGTATTCTTTCCACAATGAATATATTTCCTAACAACACTCCTAATTTTTTCGTTTTTTATATCTTAACATTTTATGTTATGGCAGTTTACTTATTTTTCTCTTTGATCGGCCTTGATGTTACAAACCAAGATTTTTTGTCAATCAGGGCATCTTCGTTTTACAGGTTTTGTTTCTCCAGAGCTCATCAAAGAAGTCCCCATTCCAAAAACTATTTTTTGGCAATACCTTTTACCATTACCTATCAAAAAATCTTTTCGATTTTTAGACTGCGTCTTTGAATAGGAGTTTTTCTGCTGATCTTGTAATATTTGGAAGGCTATCACTATAATGACTCCGCAGAGTTACGTCGATGGTTTCCATGACGGGAAAAATGGTATAACAACTTTTGACAATTTGTGAACCTCTTTGATCAATTGCCTAAAGCTCAAGAATTTCAAATTTTTGTCTGGCTATTAGCGTAGGAATATGATGAAACGGGATTTCCTCAAATAGCTGAAACAGGTTGCATTGGTTATTTTCATTTCTGAACTTAAGCATGCCACAAAAAAAGCGCTGGTTGTGCAATTTTTGTTCGTAGTTTTTGATAAAATTTATCTGTTTGCAGATGTTTTCTATTTATGACTATTTCATAATTTGAGAATTATCTTGTCATTTTTTTTCTCTGCGCTCGAAAATTGGGATCGATAACATTTTTTTCATAACACAGAATCCATTGGATTTACCAAAAGGTACTGATAAAAATTATTTTCGTTAAAAAAGTAGATAATGACCTTATTTTAAAAAGAAAATTAATTGAATGATTTCTAGACGATATAATTTGCTTTGTAAATGTGTTAACCAGTTAGTTTGCTTGGAAAAACCATCATCCTTCACAGAATACTAGAAAGGACAATGGAGATGACTAACGAAAGTTGTGATTTAGCACTTTTAGAAATGCACATCATAATAAATAGCTCGAGGGAAATAACTTTTGATTGGTACCAGAAAACAGCGGAGACGGCCGGTGTCTTCTTCTTTACTCGCTGAGCCGTCATACGTCATTTGAACTTTCTTGTAGACAAAATTGTTCAACGCAATTTTTAATGCACAAGCATATAGAATTTTTGCAAATATCTGAAATTAAATCATTGTTTTTTCTTGCAGTACACATGTAAAATCAGCCTGCAATTGAAGCTCAAAACGGAAACAATCTTGAGAATATAAAAACAAATAACCACATGTAAAATTCGGTCACACGTTTACCGCACGTAAATTTACCGTCAAGATATCAGGTTTTGATAGCAATTTGAAATCTCATTTGCCCTATGAACTCAAATGTTGCGAACACAATACCGTATATGGGTCGGCCAGGCTTGTCGACATTTAACCTCATCAAATTTGTAGCGTCTACAATTTGATTCATTGTTGAATCAACATGATATGGAATTTTGTGGCGCATGATATGTTTAATTAAAAGATAATAATTCAGTGAAAAGAGACACAAAAATTTGCTATCAGGCAGGAAGTTTCAATATTAACTACCGGGAACTTTCCAACAATTGGAGTAAAAAAGTTTCTAAGTTTTTTAAGGACGTCCTCGAATCTATACAACGTTCTGTTTTATTTGTGAACTTTAGCAATCTAATGAAATCGCACTGGTTGTGCGCCTGTTGCACGTAATTTATGGTGTAATTTCATCTATAATGAGATTTTTTTCGTCTATGTCTTTTTCTACTTTGAGACTGGTCTCGTCATTTGGTGTCACTTCCCTCAAAAAAAGCGATTGATGTAATTTATTTCATAACACAGAGTCCATTGAAATTGCCAAAGTACTTCAGAAAATCATTTTCCTTAAGAATAAATGATAATACACCGAAAATAAAAAGACAATTTTTGAAAAAATTTGAGGACAATATAATTTGCGTTGTAAGTTGTGAACCATATAGTTTGCATTGAAAAATCATCATCCTTCACTGGAAATTAGAAATGAAAATGAAAATAACAGACAAAAAATGTAATTTAGTAATTATAGACAGGAACATCAGAAAAAATAGCTTAAGAGAAATTAGTTCTGAGTGGTACCAGAAAACAACGGAAACCGGAGTAGTCTTGATTTACCCTAGCTGTGCACCAACCCAACTTTTGAAAACTTTTGTAGAAGAGACTGTTCACCGCATTTTTAAAAGCATCTGAAGATGACAAAAATTTGACAGAGCTCTGAAAAAGAAACCACAAGCCACAATCAGCATACAATTGAAGGTCAAAACGGAAACCAACTTAAGAATCTCAATTGCTCTATGAACTCAATTGTTACAGACAAAATTACGCCTGGGTCAGCCAAGCTTGTGGACATTTGACCACAAAAAAATTTAAGCGTCTACAAGTTGATTCAACGGTGGATGAACTTGTTGTGGAATGCTGTGGCGCATTGATAGGTTAATTAAAAGATAATAGATCAGTGAAACATTTGCAAAAATTTGTACCCAAAGAAACTCCAGACATTAGTTGGCGCAAGCCATAACTGAACACACAGCTGAGTATATGATCCGGGAACTGATTATGAGGCAATAATGGAGGAAAGCATGTTCAGCCTAAATATTCAATTTAGCATGTGCGCAACTTTAACTTGATTTCAAAAAAATCTCTAATTAAAGTTTTATTAACGGAAAGACCCATTTGAAATGATTTCAAAAAACTTCCAACTTTTCTCTACAAAACTGTGATGCAAAAACCTATTTAATTTTTTCTTTGAAAATTTCGAAAATGTAGGAAGATAGTCCAGAAACGTTCGTGTAGTTATGCACATTCAAAAATGTTTAACTTAACAAATTTTAAATAATGACGATGCGATTTCTTGCAAAGTCATTCAATTGTTCTTAAATTAGATGTCGTTTTTTGATAGTTTTAGCATTAATCATATCATTTCCGTGTCAGCATCCGCCTAAAACTCCCCATGTGCACCTGCAAATCCAATTTTTTTTGGTAGACGCCGGACACAAGGCTGGAAAACTTGTGGTTCGCCTGAAGAAATTGCTGTCAATTTTATAGCTCTCGACTTCTGTATTTGAAGTTCTCCATTTGTTGCTGTCATGATACACTTTTTAAGACGTAGATCATTCCACTTTTACATTATATTGTACATAAATCCTATTGAATTAATTTGGAAATAATGTTTAAATTTCTTGTTCTGAGGATCGTTTTCCGTTTGTATCCCCATACTTGGTGCAAATGTTTTGCACGCCAGTGTCACCTGCAAAATATCTTCATATTGAGTTACTAATATTAACATAATTTACCATAAAAGAATGGTAGTACGCAAACGATAAGGGAAAAGATTCGTTCTATAAAACCTTTCCTAACACATTCGGGTTCTGAACACTGATTTTTGTGCAAAAATTTCAATTTAGGAAAGAAGTCGTATTAATGCAAAGTTGTTAATTTTCAGCTTGGTTGGAATATCAAAATAAATGAGTTGTTTATTATTAAAGCTTTCTGGAAACGGTAGCAAACATGGTCTGACGTAGTAGGTCCAATTCCTCTAAGCTCTAATTCTTCAGCAGTAAATGAAGCTTTTGTTGAATAATTGGATAGCTTTTGAAATAATTCAAAGTAGTATAATATTTTGACTCACTTGAAGATCTAACTGGTGAAATTGAGGCTTGCAATTCAAAATTAAAATTGTTATATTTGAGAGAGATGCGAAGCTAGATTCCGCTAAATTCTATATCGGCCATAAACCTGAAACAATTATATCAAATCATCGTGGAACGAGTAGTTTTTCCGCTTTAATGAGACTATAATTCTTCTCTCAATTCGAAATGCATATTGGATACAACACGCAGTGAATGTGGAATATAACCGTTTTAAGCGAGTTTTATTAATTTGTATAAATTATATAGCTATAGTTTCTCTATGGATTTTCTCTGAAAACTGAAACAATAACAGATTAAAATAAGATGATATAAAAACAGTTAAAAAACAATTTAAAACAAGAACGCAAGCGGTTTTTATTCAACTTTAAAATGTTTTTCAGAACCTTTATAGCTAAACACAGAAATTTATTGTCTTAGTCAGTTAATTTTCAAGTTTATTTTTTTTTGTTAAATTACAATAATACGTTTCAAACCACTTTCAAACAAAGTTTTTTTTATCAAAGAAGCGGTTTGCTATTTACAGACACAAAAATTAATCTTAATGATTATCTGGATCTCCAATATCTTCATCAACAAAGTTAAAAGCTACAAAAAGGCATTCGTAGCAACGATAGCTAACGCCATCAAAACGGCTTTTTAAATTGTATTAGAAGCTTCTCAGTCATCACAATTCATGATTTTGAGCCCTTTCAGGGAAAGATACAGAAAATTTCTGCACTTTCAAGGTGCAGATTACAAGTTTCTAAATACATTCAGAAAAAATTCACAAAGCTATTGGTTTGTTGAAAATGAGGTACGTGACTGCCAATTGCAGTTGGTGATACACAAATTGTTCTCAAGAGCGTGAATTTCATCAATCTCGATAGTAGGCTGACGATGACCTCAGAGATTATAACACGTCTAGCTAAAATTGTATTTGGTGCTGCAACAAGCGGGCTGATGGATTTGCTGAACGTACTCTTAGAGACAATCATACATGTTGAAGCCTACATAATGTGAAATATTCGTTTTGAATACAAAGTAATTTGAAATTGCACAATTTTAAGACATGTGCCGACACTATTTTGACGTAAGTTCACTCACTCTCTCAAAAAAGCAAAGTGATTTTCAGCCTAATTTAAAATCATTAAACAAGCATTTTAAACGAATAGTTAATCACGACAACATTTTGGTGCGACGCAACCTCGGGAAAAAAACCAAGAATGGAAACAGAAGTGCAAGTGTCAAAAACCCTTGAATAGTTGAAGCTCTCTAGAGCAGCAAACATTGGAGTAGTAACAAAGAACGCTCCAAAAATTCAAGAGCTGCTGACCAAGCTTCAAGCAGTGACGTTCAGTGATGTCGATCTTGGCGCAGCCAACAACTTTCTTGAAACCTCAGAAAACCGACGAATTCTCATCAAAGATCTTATTGAACAAATCATAGGAAAGACAGAGGACAATGACGATGCAATGGCAAAAGAAATGGAAGACTCTGATGAAATGTTCTTCCGAATTCAGACCGAAGTCAAGGAGCTACAAAGACTTGTGGCCCCCTTCAAGCATTCTGACGGAACTGCCTCACCAGTCAGTGAAGCCCATTATTCGAGACAGGCTACAAGCGGAATCAAAATTCCAAATTTTGATCTTTCTAGGTTTGGGGGAAGTACGAAGACTGAAACCATTTCGTGATAGCTTCATAGCAGCCGTGTACACCAACCACACATTGTCAGATGTTCAGAAGTTAAGCCTGCTAAAGGCCTGCTTGCACGGGGAAGCTGAACAAGTCATTACACACCTACTTCTTTGCAGTGGCAATTATGCATGTGGATTCAAAAATCTAGAAGACAGATACACAAAGAAACGTCTAATTCTTCATTCACATCTCGACGCAATCTTCAACATACCCTACCTTCACCGAGAATCATCGGACGAACTGAAGAAACTTGATGAAAACTGTCTTGCCCTGGAAGTAATGAACTTCAAAGTTCAACTTGACTACATGCGGGTTCACTTCGTGGCAGAAAAGCTGGATCCTGCCTCCAGACGTCAATGGGAGCTGGAAAGCAGCAGACTTCAGCAGATCTGAAGTCAATCAATGACTTACTCACATTCATTAATATTAGATAGCAAGTACTCGAAGCAGCAAACAACTACAAGACAACAAACAAGGAAAAGGTAGCAGAAAAGCAAGTCCATCAAGAATAAAAACAGCTTCAGAGATACAAATCCTCACTTTTTCAACGTATTTGATGCTCAGCAACTAATCATCAATTATATCAATGTTGCAAACTTCTAGCAATGGACGTCAATGCAAGAAACGAACTTGTACACCGAAATAAACTATGCTTTAACTGCATGAGGAAAGGCCATGGCACAAAGATTGTAAATCAAAGGGCTCATGCAAGCAATGGAGGAGAAGACAAAATTCACTTTTTCATGACGAACAAAGACAGCAGAGTACCCAGAGTCAAACAATGCAACAATTGCTTGTCATCAAAGTTCATCTTCCATTACAGTTCTACTGCCAACAGCCATGATAACCATCAAGCTACCAAACAACAAAAATCAAGTACTGTCGTGGGATGCTTGGTGCTCAAGTAAGCATGATCAGAGAGAGATGTAATCATTTTCATGGACTTCCCAAACAACAATGCAATATCGACATCAGTGGCATCTTTTCTTCAAAAAAGTTAAGGACATCCACAGTCAACCTTCTCATAGTACCGATGAACAAAGCATTCAATGTTAAAGCAATTGTCATGCCTAAATTAACAGATCTGATACCAACAGAACAGATTAATGTCAAATCATGCATTCAGATCAACACACTAAAATTAGCCGATCCGATTTTCAACACTCCAAAACAAGTTGACATCATTCTTGGCTCAGACATTTTTGAAGACGTCATCCTCCATGGCAAACAACAAGAATTTAGTGGACCCAATCTGCAAAACACAGTTTTCAGATGGAAAGTTTCAGCACAAACTACAGACAAATTGGAAAGAACACAAACAGCAGTTGTAGTTCTTCAAACAGACACTGATCTACGTTCCTTCTGTGAAATGGAGGAAGGTGCGATGTACAAAAAAAAATTCCGTCGAAGAAAAGACCTGTGAACAGCATTTTAATCAGACAACAACAAGAGATTATAATGGAATATTTGTTGTGAAAATTCCATTCCAGTAGAAACTGGATAGCTAGGTAACAGTTACGACAAAGCCGAAAACGGTTCTTTTCACTCGAGAGTCTGCTCGAGAAGGACCCAACATCTCAGAAAATGTACCGTGATTTCATCAAGGAGTTTCTGGACATGAAGCAATTGGAAGAAGCATTGGACTTGCATTCCCCAGAAAACTTTCAAAGAACGGAAAGCTAAAGCTACCATATTCCACATCATCAAGTTAGAAAAAAAGATTCAACCACAACAAGGCTACGAGTAGTTTTCGATGCATCGGCTAAAACAACGTCTGGGTTGTCACTCAATGACTGCCTCCTGGCTGGACCAACAGTGCAACCAGATCTTTTTTTGCATGTTATTCGTCTACGCTTCTATCGAATTCTACTTTCAGCTGAAATTGCTAAAATGTATCGTATGGAATAGCATCTTCGGCGTTTTAATCAACAAGATGCCTTCAGGAAATCGGCAAATGACACAGATGAAGACCTCAAACAAACAATTCGAAATGACTTCTACGTTAGTTGACGACTACTTTGGGAGAGCAGCATCTATTGATGAAGCTCACATGAAGGTCAAAAAACTCAATGCAGAATTTTTGAACTAAGGACTACCATTAAAGAAATGGTCTTCCTGCAAACCAAGCATTGTTCTCTCTCTGCCGGAGAAGCTACGCGAAACTAACGACAACTCTTGGCATAGGTTGGGCACCAAATTAAGATCTTCTGACCTACACTGCGGAGCCTGAAACATTCACAGCCTTGACAAAGAGAACGGTCCTGTCAGATGCTTCAAAACTGTTTGATCCACTTAGCTGTCTAAGTCCAATCATCATCAAAAACAAAACTTTTCTTCAACAAATTTGGGTACCAGGTCTCACTTGGGACAACAACCTTAGATATGACATTGTCGAAACTTGGTTCTCCCTTCGTGAGAGTCTGAGACAATTTTATGACCTTAAAATTCCTAGATGTGTGAGGCCAAAAGGAATAATCAAGTAAAAACTCCATTTCTTCACTGACGCAAGTGAAAAACCGTTTGCTGGTTGTGTGTGCAGCCGGATAACAATCATGGATGGCGATGTAGCAGTTTACATAAACGCTGCAAAAACGAAGTTCACACCAGTCAAAACACTAATTCTACCCCGTCTTGAACTCAGCGAAGCGACGGTTGGCGTGAAATTACTTCATTCAATAAAATTAGCCGTTGAAGCCAGGTCGATGGCCAAACCGGATAGTTTCCTTACTCAATATGGTTCCTTTTTTTGACCACGAACATTAAATCAATAGAGTCAGAGGAAGATTATCACAAGAAAAGTTCAGTGAAGACAACATGTTTCCACCTATAATCAGCAAAAAATGAAAACTGGCTGCACTTTTTCCCGACTAAGTGCAGAAAACAACGCTTCATGGTGGGGGCCTCCTCACTCTCAATGCAATTCATGAAGAAGTTTGTGATATCAATGGACAAAACTTGAAGAAGGACGTTATCAAAGCATGTATTCGCGCTGCCACCGTTTCATTTTAATTCCTTCTCAAGTCATCATTGCTGACATACCCTGGGAACGAATCACTTCAGGAATCCCCTTCAAACATACAGTATTTGATTTTGCCGGACCAATTAAGAAAAAAACCGAAAGAAAAAACTGTTTTTTTTGCAATTTTTGTATGCTTCCCTACCAAAGCATTTCATATAGAAACATTTACGGATCTAACATAAGTTGCATGTATTGCTGCACTGATGCGATTCACACAGAAGAGGAACACATAAACGACCTTTCACGGACAATTGCACAAATTTTATTGATGCTCGAAATTACATCACACTTCGGAGAGGCTGAAGTTTAGCGAATGAAGCATCACCTCAGACTTGTAATTGGCACACAAGTACCAACTATGAAGAAATTCAGCCAATACCTTGTACAAATAGAAGGAATGCTCAATTCCCGACCCCACTGTGAGGGATCAAATGATCTCAGTGATATCAAAGCACTGACTCCAGCGTACTTTTTTGTTGGGAAAACTCTCCTAAAATTCAACGAACAATGAAGTGAGCCTCAAGAAGAAGAAAAATTACCAGAACGTTACAGACTGCTGGAAAATATTAAACTGTCATTCTGGAAACCATGATCTAGAGACGATCTTGCATTCCTTCAAATCAGGAAGAAATGGTATCAACTCAGGGATGGGAAAAATGACCTGGTACTCATTGCAGAGGACAATCTACCACCCTTACAATTGAAACTTGGTCGAATCATTGAAACATACAGTGGGAACGACAACTTCATTCGAGTTGTCAAGCTTGAAACAATAAGTGGAGAGCTGATGCGACCCATAGTGAAGCTTCAGAAGCTTCCACTCAACAGTCAAAGTCCGCACAAATTGCAAATGGTGTAGAAGAACCCAGTATAGTAGAGGTGTCTACTTGTGTTTCAAAGACTAGGAAACGAGCCATTTTATTAGAAACTTTACTCCACTTTATTGCAAAAATTTTCAAAGTTTTAAAAGTTATACAAAAATTTATCTCACCAGTAGCGACATGGTACAAATGACAGCCCGTAGGCCAAATGGGCTCAGCTTATATTACGAATTCGAAAATCGACCCGCAACTTAAAGTGGCCACAATTTTTTAAGTTCTTACAGCGGATTAAATTCCCTTGCAAGAGGATTTACCCATAGATAGGTTTTCCCAAATCAGTTTTCAGTATACGCTCGCAATCACTTAGTTCAGAGCTATTCACGTATTTGTTTTGCTCTTACTCCTTTACCAAACATTTGATTGACTTAATTCCAACAATTACTGAACATCTATGTTCAAAATGTTAATTCCATACACTACAATGGTGTTTAATTGCTTAGTTACAGCTAGCGAGCAACGTAAAAATAGTATACATAGTATACAGAGATAATTACCTTAGCCCAGCAAGATTGCTTATAATGTTGGTTGAAAGACAACCATCTCCTCTCTTCTTCATCTTTATCAGCCAGCAAGCTCGCAGACATCATTATACTCAACGATCCACCATTCCCTTTATCAAGCAGGGTCAAAACAGAGTGTGCAGCAAACCAGGGCAAGTACAATGTTTCGCAGGCTCGATGCTCAGCAATGAAGATAGTTCTTCTTATTTCTTTGTCGGTATCATCAACCGAATCTTCAAGTCGACTCGATAACCAGGTCTTCAAGCGAACAAACTTTGACCGTTGGATAAAAAAGCAGTTCTTGAAACCAGCAAAAACCAGCAAATAGCGATACAACGACAGACAAAGATGGCAGACCATCTACATGCCACGGCGCAAGAGTCCTGCCATTAGTCACAATGAGGCCAGGATCATGGACATCAAAATCTGATTTCACCCAACATTGATGACCACCCCTCCTTTCCCTCTCCGCATAGCTGCTTTGGTATACAGGCTCATACCTCAGCGAGCCAGAGAAGGCGGGACAGGGCTTCCCATCTTCCAAGCAATTGAATCGCTTCTCCAGACGACTCCAGAAAGTCGCCTGAAGAAGTGCCCTCCTATCTTTTTTGTCACCATTCTTCATTACATTTTCCTTCACTGCAAACGGCTCATCATGCTCTTCATTCAACCCGCTGCTATATCCAACGCGCAACTCAACAATGTTTGCGGACTTTCGGATCTTCTCAAAGAGTTCATTGACCCAATGAAAGTTGGCTTCGATACAAGACTTATTCACACGTCTCGAACATCTAGTATTACTCATCATGGGATCTGAAAAGTTGAAGATACACTTCAAGGGAGGCGGAAAGTTAAAACCTAAATAATGTGAAATATTCGATTTGAGTTCAACGTAATTTGATGTCACACAATTTAAAGACACGTGCGGTTTGTAGAATCATTTTTGACCTCTTAGACGTAAATTTATTCATTCTCTCAAAAAACGAATTGATTTTCGGTCTAATTTAAATTCAGAAATAGAGCATTTTAAACAAATAGTCAATCACCAAAAGAATACATTCATCAGTGGAATGCCAAAAATTATTAGACTGAAGCTTTCGCTGGAACTTAATCATAAAATTGTACAGGAGTTTTGCACATTTTTTTCCAAAAGATCATTGAAGAGCATTTTACCAGCCGATATCGACCACTTAGGCATCTAGTTTTTCGGAATTCGAAGAAGACTACATAGTTTTTGAAAGTTTTTTTAGCTATTGAGATCACTTTTCTTCCAAATGGATGATATAATTAACCACTCAAACTGGTTTGTTTTCTTTACCAGAAAATACTCTATCATTTAACAAATCGGAAAATATCTCTTAGTCTCAGATTACTCGTGTCTTCCAAAAAAGTAATTAAATCAGAAAGAAGTCGTTGAATGTGAATTGTTTAATTTTGGACCTCCTCCCTAATATTGATTGATTTTGGTTCCATGCAACGGAAAACTGCTCCGATTCAACATAAAATAGCTGTTGAAAATGTAATCTTTTATTTTATATTCTCAAAATATTGAATGTCAAAAAGTTAGACTCTACAGTTGTTCAGAAAAAATCATTATTTACTCGAAAAAATGAACTTTTGTTCCAATGGACTTAAGAAACGAAAAGAAAATCTATCGGCACGTTGTTAAAAAATTCATACACTTGATTTGAGCAAAAAAAAGACCGCTTGTTGAAATTTACTGCGGAACTTTATCGACGAATTTGCTCTCCAAAATCGGTTAGAGCATTTAATCTACGAAATGAGCCCATCACTGAACCTGCCATGATGCAAAATTTTGATAATATCACAACATTTCGAAGTAGGCATCTTCAACTCTTGCTCAAAGGAAAGCTAACGGAAGACAGAAGTTTCTAATTGACTCAGTTTAACAAACCGCCAACACGATTACGCGATCAAAAACTTTCCGATGACAATAATGTCAGACGCATGTTACCAATTGTTTGGAAAAATAATATCTGCAAATTATTATTCAAGCATATTTCGCCATGCAGATAGCTTATTAAAAAGCGAATTTATTGGCATCTGATTTTGGAAAACGCATTTTTGCAATTAAAAGACAATTAATTTTTGCGCAGGGATCTATTGGTGCTCGATCTACTGCAGCTCTCAGTTTGATTTTAATCAAACATTTAGATTCTCGCTGTTGATACTGGCAGATATTTTGTTTGTTCTGATAATTTGGAAGTCTACGATATGATGATGCACTTAGAACAAACTTGGAGCAGATGTTAAAAAAATCTCTGAACTCAATTTCAAGTTAGTCATAGGCAAAAAAGAACTTGGAAATCCAGATGCGCAATTTTTTTCCAAACAATAACGGGAGATGGCTCGAAACAAAACGTTGACAAATTGAAAAAGTTTTTCGATTGAGTTAAAATGAAAAACTAGGAAAACCAACCAGTCGATTAATTTGCACAATACTTCGAAAAATTTATTTAAAAATGAGCTGTCAAGTTTATTCTGTTCTTCAAATTCAGAAACAATTCGAAAACAAAATTTTAGAATCAACGATGAACAAGGAGTTAGTTTTGAAGCCCAAAAGAAATAATTCGTTAATTCTTGATTGCTATTCTTGCAAACGGCAAAATGCATTTTCCAATATCTTATATAATGCTCTTGAAACTTCAAGGCACCTGGTTATGTTTTATTGATTTAAGACTATCCGAGTTATGTCAATAGCATTAAAAAAATATCACTGTGAAACGAAACTTGATACACTTTGCCATGACAAGCAAGATCTTGTTAACTTGTGCAAAACCTGAAACATCTTGCCATTTCATGGTTAGTCTTTCTTAGAAATCTTGCCAAGATATTGTTTCTTGATATACATGCAAAGATCATACAAGTTCGTACATATCTTGATGTTTTCTTGCCAAGTAACATGGCAAGATCTTGGCAAGATTTTCCATGTTTTATCATGTTTCTTGTCATGGCTATCAAGTTTCGTTTCACTGGGATGCGGTAGTAGCATTTGGTTCACTTTTGTTGTTGCTTTCACAGCCAGCTTTAAAAAAGCATTTTCGTTAGGGAATGCATCATTGTAGAATATGGCTTTGAAAGGTTCAGACACTACATTTGGGGAGTAATATGTTCAATTATGGTCCTCACTGATAACAACAATGTTATAAGGTACTTACAATCAAATACTTAACCAGGGAAGTTATGATATTCTCTAGATGACTTTTCCAACATCAGATTTTTCAGACTAAAACAATGCCGCCGCTGAATATCTATCTTCCGTTCATATCAATTTTAATACCAAACTGAAAAATTAAAATAAATGGCCTAGTTCGAGTCAATCACATTGACTATACTTTGACAAAGTACTTTATAAAACGGCAGATAAATCCTTGAAAACTTCTTTTCAACCTGTTACAGTGAAAATCAAATAAAAGTATGTATTCCAATTTTTTTCAATTATCACAGTAAATGATCAAACAAAACTCAATATAAAAGCAGTCCCTGTTCTACATTTGGTGACGTTGAAACTGCGTCTATGTCTAGGATTAATCCATATGCTAAAACCAATACGACATCACGCATGAACACGTTATATCTAGGAAAGGAGCAACCAAAGGACTCTGATAACTCGACTGCTATGAAAAGGGTCAACAGTAATTGAAAACCAAATGTGAGTCAGGGATCGTCTTTTTTTAACAAAAATTTTTACAAAATTTATTCTACCATCGAAACAGACTTCTTTTTCAAAAAAAGATTCTCTAAAAAATTATGATTGATTACGCTGGTGGTTGCAACTACTTTAAAGAAATGCTTGTTCTTAAGCACCTGGGAACTGAATTGTAAATTTGCCTGCACAACAGTAAAATAAAAAGAGATTTAGGCATTCAATAACCCGTTAATTGTCTCAGGAGAATATACAAAACTCCAGGATTTATCGACTATCTAGTATCATATATATGTAGCTGTCTGAATTGCGCACAATAAAAATTGCCCATTCATAGAAAAATACAACTTTTATTTGAAGCAAGTAGGTCAAATACTAGCCTGTCAGCCGATATTACGCAGTACTATACATAGTAGGGCCTCTACCAAAATCTGGAGGTCTCTCAGAAATTTCGACAATATATATAGTAAAGAATTGTTTACGTAAACTCGGTGCCCACTTCTACAGAAACTGTTACAAAATATTTGTTTTAGTGCTTTCTTCGTCATTGTTGCAAACCTTTACTCGTAATAACAGGCCAAAGTTTGCAATTGAAAACTGTATGAACTAGCAGAGTTCTTGGGAAAAGTGAGAGAATGGAAAATTAAAACGCGTACAGGCTATTGATGTTGTAGGAAGATCACATGACACTCTAAAGAAATGTTTGCACATTAATGAAAGTCAACAACACAATTACTAGCAGAAATAAAATACTTTGGCGGAATTTCAGCATAAAATAGGCTTCCATACAACCAACCGCTGAACACAAACAGCAATCTTCCTTTACCGGTTTAAAAAAACAATTGACTTGCCCTTTAATAACAAAGACATTTGTCATAGGCAGTTATTATGAACTAATTAGTTAGATATTCAGAACAGAAGGCAACACTAATTTCTTGTACACAGGAATAATTTGCAAAAATTTTCATTGAACGTCAAGGTTTAGATAGAAAAGCCCCGTTCGTTTGCGACTACTTGTTTACTGTGTACTTTTACATCCAAAAGACTCAACTCATCATCAAAAAAAATGAGTGTTTTGCAAAACAAATTATAAGGATTATAAGGGATTGAAAAAGCCTGAACTTGAACTATATACTTAACCCGCAAGGTCTACGAATATCAGAGACAAATTAATCTTAGTCAAAAACTCAGTAAAACGTAATATCTGGTTCCTGATTTTGAAAATTTTGATGAAAAGAATATCTATATGTCCCCGGAGAACTCAGAAAATTATAACGTTTTGACAGTGGCCTTGATGAAAACTTATTTAATCCATGGGATGCAGAAAAATTAGTAGGAAAAAGTTTGTTTACATAAAATCGTTTCACCCGTTCCGTTCAATCAACCCCATTTTTTTTCTCAACCGAATTGGCCCTGACCAACTACCTAAGAATTGAATAGTTTTATTAGTGAAAAGACTCTAATAAATACAAATTCAAGCTCTGAAAGCACACCAAATGAATTTCAAACACTAGAGTCCAATATGCCAGGGCCTCTAAAGGATAAATTTTTAGGTGCTTTATCTCAATCTGGAATCGCAAAAATGCAACGAGTACCTAGTGGAAACAAGTTAAGACAGTCTCAACTTACTTGCCAGAGAATTAGCAGAACCAACTCGAAACTGGAAAGTTGCAAAACTCATTCAGGAAAAGGAATAATGACTAATGAGTAAGTAGCATTGCATATGCCTAGTGTACAAAAAGGAGAAACGAGACAAACTGGGATACCGACTGTTGGCAATATTACTTCCAGATACGCTAGACAACAAAAACAAAATCAATTACCCCAATTCAATCAAATTCAATCAAATGAAATTTATCTTCCAATCCAACTAAATTTTTGAAAAATTGAAAGTGCACCTCTCTTAAAACTATACTATAATTATAGAAGAGACAATTATTTTTGTTTTTGTTTCAAGTATAGCAACACCTGTCAACAAACAGAGGAAAATTAACAATTCACATGACAAACATGCATGTCATAATAAAATCAAAATAAAAAAATCATTTCCACCAAATTAAAAAGAAATAAAAAGCTAAAAGCAAATTTTAGTATGTTTGGTTTAAGTAATATTGGTACCATTGCGAGTTGCCCATCATATGTCCATGAGCAGCTGAAAATCAACTCTGAACGGTTTATACTTCGGGAAACTATAAACTTTACAAACACAAACAGAGCAAACAACTAAGGCTGCATGCGAAATCAGCCCAGACGGTGCAGGCAGTTATATTGAAACGGATAGCTTGCTTTAAAATCCCTGAGTGCCTCCAATAAAAATTCTAATTCTGACGTTTTTAACAAAAATCTTACCAAAAAAATTTTGTTTCTTTTTTTACGATTCCTCAGAGACCTCTTGTCGCAGTAGGTTCCTTTTTATTGAGGAAGTTGAAACTCTGTTTTAGTTATCATCTAGGTCCAGCAGGGCGGCCAAATTTCTTTTAAGAAGAATCAATTAAAACATTGTGCTTAACAGAAAAGATTGTATTCAAATACTCTGTTATACGAGTATTACGATTGAACACCTTCCCCAAAATACTACAACAGTTAGCAGCTCCACATCCGCCTTGAGTTTCCAGTCGTTGTTTGAAGTAATTATTCTGTAAATTCTTCATTAACCAACCAAGGTCTCATCGCTAAGTGTTGCGTCAGAGCATTCAAAAACCGTCTTACTAAGGAAGGAGACATCATACACACAAATTCCAAGCCGGCGGATAAAACGTTTTCAACTTGGAATAAAAACGTTGAATGGAATGTAAATTCGGAAAAAGAGAATTATTCGAATTGTTTGCTCTCCTTACAAAATTCAAAAATTTATAAACGCCACGTAATCTTTTCTCCAACAAAACGAATTTTGAACTGACCAAAAAATGAAAAACAAATTTTTCCAATTGATTTATAAGAAACTGTGTAGTTTCCAGACAGTTCAACGTGGCTTTCAGTACACCGGGCTTTAAATTCAGCAAAAGCATTAAGACTCGAAAAAATTAAATTCGACGGCATTTCAAATTCAACCAAAATTTTATGCTGACATTTTAATGTTATTCGAGCTTTTATAACGAATATCATATCTTTGATGAAATGAGTTTGTACAATATTTGCAGTTTTTGGGCTTTACAGCAGGAAAAGTTTGAAGATAAAAACCAATCAATGTGAACAGAATTTCGGAAAAGTTATCAGTATTCAAAACTTCATTGTTAAAAAAAATATAAAGATTCGTATTTTCAAGTGTTTAGTTTTTTTGAATAATAGGAGGATTAATAAATCAAAAACTTATTTGAAATTTCTGTCCATGTCTAGAGACCATGAACATCAACGATAGGAAAATTTTTCAATCCGAATTCCTCCATTTTTTTCTTTGGGGTATCTTGTTTAAAAAACTCTATTTTGGCATAGGTTTTGCTGCGACAGCATCAAATTTGGTACAGGCATTTTTGGTTCTTAAACAGAAATTTGATCCTGTTTCATCACTTTTCAAAAAATTTTGAATTAATTTTCAACAGCTTGCCAGAAAACCTTGATTTACGATTTAGGTTACCAAGTCCGTTTACAACAAAAGATGTGAATAGAAATAAACAAATAAAAGCAGACGCTTGTACAAAACGCACATTCGTTTTTCAATTCAATCTTTGCAACATCTGCCCATGCCTTAGCACCATTGACATCAACGATAGAAAAACTCCTCCAACCGAATTCCTCTTTTATTTCTTTGTTTTCAGTATTTTCGAATTGACTCTCGATTTCGGAATAGATACTGTTGGGACAAGAATGGCTTTTGTACAAGCATTATTTGTTCATAAACAGAATGTTGACTTTCTTACATAAAATTTCACTAAATTTTTATTTTATTTTAATTAATTTGCAAGAAAAAAATTTGCTTTACGTTACCAAAACTATTTAAAACGACAGATGCCAATAGATTAAAGAAACTCAGGCAAACACTTGCACAAAACGCACAACAGGGAAGTAGTGTCAGACAGGAGGTAGAACAGGGCCTCCCTCGGCAAACCGGAGACACAGCCATCTGCTGGTTTAAACTCTCGATGACACGCAGTTTGTGTCGACTCGTAAACCAAAGGCAAACTCATTAAACAAGGCTTTCTCGCTGCAACACAAAATTTTTGTATCGTAATAAAAATTTCTTATAGCAAGCATAAACCAATTATGAACGCACACAGAACAGAAGGTAAAAGAATTTTTAAACACTTTGTGTGAGGAAATCAGGAAGCCGAAACATATCATATATTGCTATGCGCAATACCATTTGTTAAACGTTTAAAATTCTCTGCACCATTTTTCTTTGAACTCAATTTTGAAGTTTCACAAATTTGAACTACATTAGATACACATATATTACATAAAACCGACATAACTAAAATCTAGCTAATACTAAAACTTAAACTACATTGAAAAATAATATAAAGCAGATTTTGTGTTTGAGGAAACAATCTTCTACAAATTAGCTTCAACTAAACTTCAGTTATTATAAATAGACAAATTTCGTTGTTTACCCGTTAGCTGTGCATCGAAGTAATTATGAACTTTCCGCATGATTTCATTCAAAGAAGAACAACCTGAATATAGCAATAAAATAGTAGGCAATCATCAAGAGATGAAATCTGGCCACCTGCGGGTATTACATATAAATGCTAACCAATTTTGGAATAACGTAATTGAATATGATTTTTCTGAACAGACCATATTTGATGATAATAATCCACAAATTTTTTGGAAACTACAAAATAACGGAATTGAGATTGTCTATCATCAAATATTATTATTAGTAGAAAAAATTTGTTTAATGTTAGCTTTTTGGCTCCGTCTCCATACTGAACGACGCGCTTATACTTATTTGACAACTCTGTTGATCTTTGCAGCGCAAAATACCCAATTAGGTAGCAACGATTCGAATCTCAACACAAACGAATCTGCAGTTAATTTTGGTTTACTATCAAATCACCTACGTGGTCAAATAAAAACAGCTAAAGGAATTCGGCTGAATTGAGAAAGATTTCTCAATTAGATAAATGAAACACAAAGGAACTACAGAGCAATTCTAAACCAGGTCACAAAACTGATAAATTATAGCACAAGAAATTTAATTGGATTTCTCTCGATATCTCTACTAGACCAAATGCTACAATTGGAAACAACATCAGTTAGTGTTTGCTTGCAATCAATAGTGAACTAAAAACTTACATCATAGCTACCTACTGCCAGATACTGATCCAGCTCAATTCTGTAATTGCAATGCCAAACAATATAATACCAATGTCACCTTTACCATTTTTTTTTCACTTGGCTTTCTGCAAAAATTAGCATTTCGTCAAATACAAGAGGCTGACCGTCTCACAATTGCGATGCCTACATAAAAAATGGTGACATATTATAAGAGTAAAGTACTTCCAATCAAAAATTTTGATTCGGAAAGAATAAAATTTACTTTGGCAAGACCAGTTGCCTCATGTTCAACAGCACTGTATTTGTACCGTGCCTGGCTTTACCAAAGCATATGGTGTAAATGAAGTTTACGCCTCGCAATATGATCTTGAATCATAACGCTTTGCAATTGCGAAAACAACTAAAAAAAACAATAGCAGAGGCTTATTGTCTCCTGAAATAGAAATTTGTGTTGGATCGAGTAGATTCTTGTTATGTATAAATGGATTTGCAATGGAAACGGCTGATGTCACTTGCCGGGGATTGCTAATAATCGGCAGCCAAATTTCTGCTCGCATAAGCTGTAATATTCTTAAAAAAAACCACTAATAAAAAAGCAAAAAAGAGTTAATTACAAACGGTGAATCGGATCTGCACGTAATAGTTTTGACATGTTACTAACAAATCTAACAAAACTATCTTTTGAACAAAAACATAATACAATGGTGTCGAGTCTGTTCAATTGAGCTGAAATTATGCACAATAATTGCAAATGGTTGTCCAGACATCCGGCCGGACAGTCTCTGTTGTCATAATGAATTTGATGTGAAGATAAAGAGTTGGCAGACACATTAATGCATCTTTTTTACAAACTACCCAACTTGTCCGAATTGCCTCATATATCAACTTTAATTGAAGCGAGGCAGCAGAAAATTGAACAAATTCATTTACACATTGATTGCCTCAATCCTTGAAAAACAAAAGAAATCGATAGATAATCTTGACGAGATTTTCAAAAACATAGTTCTAAAAACGCAGCGAATTATTTCTACACTCAAATAGAAATTTTCGCATTTAATTCACAAGTACAGTTTGCGCTATGATTTATAAGAAAAACTAGTGCTGGCAAAAAAGAAAGCAAACACTGGCAACCATTGGCTTTCTGGGCTAAAGACGATCATCAATTGCGTCTCCATCCTCAATGATAAGTACTTGGGTAAATATACTTATTAATTAAGAACAACTGAGACCCATTTTTAACAAATTTACAGCAGCGAAGTCAACAATTGAAGCCAAGAAAAACATGTCACTAACATTCAAAAAATAACCAAAATCCGCAAGAAAGCAACGTAAAATGGGAATCTGCAAGACAAACAATCAACAATAGAAATTTTCAAGGTAAAAATTGAAAATAGGAATAACAGAGCTTAGAATAAAGAAATAAAGAGGAAAAAATCAAATGATAAATTTAAGAGTCAATGCATATTATTGATTGAAACAATAATTAATAAAAAACAATATTGTTTAGAACACGCCTGAACGAGCTTAAACTTTGCTTAGAACAAGTTTTCCCTTGAACTTTCTCTTCAAAATTGACTAAAATTTTATCGAAGTAAGCATTATTGTTAAATTTTGAATTTGTTGAAATATTGAAATATTCTTTAATTTTCTAAAATGCCGAGAATGTGAAGTAATTCCCTCATCTGATTGGATTGCCTTTGAAACAATGTAACAAAGTATAATATTACCTCACTTTAAAAAAGAACAGGGGACATGATGTTAGAGTGCTAATATTATTATTTTATTGGGAAGAAATGCAGATTGAACAAAAGTCAAAAGTAGGCCGTTCAATTAAAAAATTTATCAAACATCTTTGAAATTAAACGTAAAATGTCGAGTTTGATTCGTGTTTGATTGTTTTCCGCATTTATGAGACTATAATTCTACTATCACTTCAAAAGAGATAATAGATACAGCATGTCGCTGATCTCGCAGTAGAGGATCTTTCCGAGCTTTTAAATTTTCGACGACTCGATATCCCTTGTGGGTTAGATTGCTAAACACGTTCAGTTTCTCGCATGCCAGCCTTCTGTTTGGTAGCCAAACATTGATAGCCACACATTGATAGTTGCACAATTTATTCAAAACTGCCATCAACGGAGCTCAGGCCGCTAGGTTATATGGTTTAGCAAAAGTGCCGAAGGAAGTCGCGTCCTTGCGAACCGTTTTGTTTCATCGCGGGAAGTAGCTATCACAATTTGGTTTAAATTTTAGAACCACATCTTGATAAAGCAAGTAAAGCCTCCTCTTTTAAGGAGAGGGAAAATCAATGAAATTGAAAAATCGAAGAACATATTGTACCTCTGGGCCTAAAAAAGTGTCAAAACATGAACAGGACGTTTTTGATGTAATTTATTCACCGACATATTTGATATTTGGATTCAGTTTAAGAAACAATAAGAGCAAAAGCTCAATTATTCAGTAAAGCTAGTCAAAAAAGAAATTGAAATCAAAAAATTAGGATTTGATAGAATATATGCATGCAAAGCTAAAGGCAATTGTAACTCAGTGCCGAAAGCATTTCTGCTAGAGATTGAGCTCGAGTTGCCGAAGGATTCCAGAGAACTATCATTTAACATACTTAGAATCAAGCAAAAAACCTTTTGGCACAAGAGTATGTCAAAAGCAAAAACACACGTCATTTTGATTGTCATTCAAAAAAATAGTAACAACTCTGTAGCCTGGGATTCGAAAAAACTTTTCTGATTTCATGTGGACTTAGCTGTTGACTAAACTCCGCCAGAGAGGACAGAAATGCATGTAAAAGTAGCACAGATTTTGCAAACTCTTTGGTGTGGTCTTCCAGTATTAAGTTTTATCTGATGTGCCAAAATCTGAGGCAAAAACAAACTTGCAGAAATCTAATCTATAAGATGAGTGAACCAGATTTTGTGCGCGTTCATCATTAGGTTTTCTTCCATGCTCTTAACGGAAATTGCTATATATTGAGTCATTTAAACTATGATACGGAGTTTTTATATACATTTTAGGGATCTATGTAGGGACTTGGGTGTCGTAGCGAAACCCACCCAAAAGCTCGTCTTCTAATGAGCCTAAATTTTCCATGCAGTTCCCTGGTGTAATATAGGAAGACATAATTGAAGGCAATGCATTATCTTTTTTAAAATTTAAATGGGTGGCAAAAATTCATCAAACGTTCGCCGAACTTTAAAAAATTGATTAAAAATCAACATCGCGTTAGCTTGGCACTCTATGTTTTTGTGAAAAAAACGTAACCCTGTAACGAAGAAAAAACGTATGATTACCAGACGATTTAGAGGTCAGCATAAAAAGAAAACAGTTTTCATACAATTCTTAGTCTGATGACTAAAAAGGACTGGTGAGATCTTGTCCTAATCACATAATAATCAAAATTCCAAAAATTTGATAACATCTACTGTCCACCAATATCACTTTTGCGCAAACGTTTCTTTCTCTAATAAATTTGTGCCCTCCGAACCTCGACAAGCAAGTTGAAAGCTGTGATAAATACTGAAATTTTGATATCATTTAATCCCGAAAAAAAAACGTATTTTTTGACATTTTTTCCTGATTACCAAAACTGCCCAAGATGAAGACCGCAACCCAAAAAAGGCATTGGCCAGACTGACCATACCCAAAGATAGGTTTTGGTCAGTTCGAACAGACTTTGGCCACCCTTGGCCAGACCAACAGACTTTGACCACCATTGGCCAGACTAAGGAGACTTTCTCCAGACCATTGGCCAGACCGAAAACCATGGCAAGGCCGTTTTCCAGACCGTTGGCCAGACCCTTGTTCATACAATTGGCCAGACCAAACAGACATTTGGCCAGACCGTTGTCCAGACCATTGGCCAGACTTTTTTTGACAATTTCACTAAATTTTGACGAGTGTCGTTTTTTTGTCAAACCAGCAAAACATCATAGCCTGCATGGTGAGGTAGAAAAATTTTTCCCACCTCTTCATGAAGGTTTGCTTGACCCAAGAACAGGCGTATTGGCTATGGAAAGTCACTACCCAGGTCGAGGTGCGCGGCCAAAGCCAGCCCTGATCAGACCGACTTAAGTCGCGCACAGGGGGGGGGTGCCACACGGACTTGAGTGAAAACTTGAAAAACATGAAAAAATACGGTTTTTTAGAATAGTGTGGTATTGACAATTAATTAGTCAAATATATCCAATTTCTGAAGGTCTGAGGTCAAATCGATCTGCGACGGTCTCATCAGGGCTCGATCTGGGACATTCTGATTTAAAATGAGCCTGGTCTACGCCCTCTGATTCTCAGCAGTTAAACTTTTGATTTCACTTTTCTAAGTCGATTAAATTTTATACTCAATTTTTAGCACGGCGAGATAGTGAAGATAAGCAAAATTTCTTGAAAACTATTTCTTAGCGAGATTTTTCCCCACATTTACATATGAATACCAGCAATGAAACTTCATTTTAATTGGGTAAATTTGGCGGGATGGGTTGGCTGGTATAAATTTTCCGCTGTGTAAGCCAGCTGGTAAACTAATTTGTTAATATATAAACAAATTTTTTCATTAGCAGGATAATATTTCATACATTGGTGCAAACACATTGTCTGATCTCATTCAAACTCGAAAAATTGTAAGTTCATTCTGATTAACCAAATTTATAATACTTTAAAGTAGTATAAAAGATTGAGTTAAAAACCCTAGCTGTGCAAACCGCCTGCACTTGAGACCCAGGGTATTTCACAACGGAAATAATCATTTGAACACACAGCAGAAGTAGAAATCAAAAATAAGTATGCAATTTTTCATATTGAACGCAGTCAAAAATCCCATTTATAATTCATACTTTTGAATAAAGTTAAATTAAAATATACTCTGAGACAGTTCGCATGTGAAAACATATTTGATTCAATTGCTGTTTTGTCATTCATCAATTACTTACAATTTTGGTTGGACCTTAGCTGATGTTTTTGACATAAATGAAATTATATAGGAAATTGGGCTTTCAATTACATTATGCGTGTGTTGACTTAGTTATTAATAGTTTTCATTTTAATTACCTTATTTTAGGAGAAAAATACTTTTCTGACACTCGGAAGCGACCACAAAAACAGACGATATGAGAAACACTAACTGCAAACTGTAATTTCACAAGGACCATAAAAAATTCAGGTCACTGGCTGTATACGCTCAAAAACACTATAAACACTATGAAATGTTTTTAAAATTACCTAATCTTAGGACTACAGAAACCGCCTGAAATAAAAAACTGAATTCAAACTGTTTCAGTACTGAAGCACATTTGGTGGTCAAATCAGGAAAGATTTAGTCAAAGACTTTGCTCTCATTTCAAATCAGGATTTACTTAAAACGACATTGAAAGGACACAATTTCAGTACTTTAAGTCGACTCCAATTTACAAGAGACCATAAAACTTTGCAGACATTTTGCTCTTAATTCTTATTTATTGCTAGAGCGCTGAACTATTTTACACATAGAGTTGGAGTAGCCCTAGCTATAATCAATTCTTTGGCAAAAAAAATTTTTGACGAATTTGTAATATATGTTGTATTTATGGCGTGTTTGAATTGAACAGATTTCTCCAAATTATCTTCTTGATAGGTGAAAATCATAACAGAACTCAAATTTGTCAGATTCGGTTGACTTTCAGTAACAGAACATTGAAAAATGGGACTACAGAACGTTCGCAAAAATGGACACAAATTGGGAAAATTGTGGATTCTTCTGGCACTTCTTGTGTTCTTTGAGTCTGCCGTGGAGGCTGAAGAAGGTTGGCGTTTTTAAACTACCTTGAAAAACTAAAATCCTTTTTTCTTACCGAACATTCAAATCATTTTTTTACATTCAAGGATTGTTAGAAATATGCTGGTATTTCAAGCCTTTTTTATGGTAAATTGATGATGTTAGTTAAAATTATTTAACGAAAATTAACAAAAAGTTTGTATAGATGTAGGACAATTCATGCTCAGAAAAGACATACCCATATTTGATCTACAATTTTTTTTAGTTTTTTCGTATTTAGCTTATTTTGACTTTGGTTAACTTAAAAATATTGCTTTGGAAAATTTTTTGAGGTTTTTCGTTTTTCCTTAACTGATTTGAATTGATGCAAAATTACTCGAACAATGTATATAACTATATAACCTATAAATAGTTATACGATGTCATTTATCATAATCAAATTTTTGTGGAAATTACTTGAGAAACATTTTCCAGAAGGCTAAAGAACCGTTTTTATCGCTTTCAAGATACAGAAAAACAAAGTTTTTGCTCAGTCGATTTTTTCAAATTTTTTAAGCTTTAAATATCTGAGGCAGCACTAAATTGTTCAAGAACTCTAGATTGCAATAAGATTTTATTTTCAAAAATATTAAAAGATAAGTTTTTTATTGCAACAAACTCAAGATATAAGATTAAGATCTAGAATGCAGGGCATTCAAGAGATAAGATCGTGATTGCAGGAATTTTAAAAGATAATATCTTGATTGAATAAAATTCAAAAGATTGATCTCAATTGCAAAAGATAAGAAAAGATCTTGATTGCAAGAAACTCAAGAGATAAGACCTTAATTGCAAGATATTCAAGAGATAAGGTCTTGATTGTTGGAAACAAAAGAGACAAGGTCTTGATTGCAATAAATAAAAAAGATAAGATATTGATTGCGAGAAGTAAAAGAACTTGACTGCAAGAAATTCAAGAAAAAAAAATTAACAAGATAAACAAGCTTAAGTATTTGGTCATACTAAAAAATTGGAAAATTGTGACTAGAAAAACAATTTCATTGAAAGGATAGGTTATGGGATCACTGATATATGAAATTGAAAAACCCAAAATTCTTCAAAGCAAATTGAGTTCTCAAAGAAACAAAGCTAGTCAAGAATTAAGTGATTTCAAAATGAGATAAAGGCTTAGGTGAGGTTTTCTCAAGCCGTGTTAAAAATGTTGTTTCGAAATTATTTTCTACCCTTTTTGTCCTCCTTTTTCATTCCGCGCTTGAGAACGGCAGTAGCGTACCTACAAAAATAAAAAATATATAGAACGAAACAAAAAATAATCAAACAATAAAGCAAGACAAAACACCCTATTAACACTAACACAAAAGAAGAATTTCTGGAAATCACATCCAAATCGTCAAATCGTTGCAAGAAAATTAAGAAAACAAAAAAAGTTGACTAAAAGCAAAACATTAAAAAATAAGGAGCTCAACAATAGAAAATCGTATGAATATGGAAAAGCTAAAAAGTGAATATGGACCAACTTTTTATGAAAAAAACAACTGACGATAGTCCAATTAAACAAAATAAAATATGAAAAAAGAAAAAAGCAATGCTAAAGTCAGCAAACCACTAATTTTGAAAAAAATACAAAGTCAGAATAAAGCCAAAACGAAAAAAGCAAGAAATTAGATTAAATGAAATAATCGAAATCTTAATTGCTGCAGAAAAGTATTCTAGAACGGTGACAAACCGAAAACAAAAAATCTCCTCTGGGAAACGAAACAAACAAACAAACAGACATAAATAACAAAGCTTAGCATAAAAACACAACAAAAATAACGGATAGAGTGGCAAGACGAAATACAAAACCATCACATAAAAATCAAATTTTATAAATGGATAAACTAAAACAAATCAGCAACAGTTTTCCAAAAAAGAAAAAAAAAGGAAATAAAAAACAAAAACCCTCAAAAAGCAGAACAACTTTAGTTCACAATAGCAAGAAAAAACGAAAAAAAATTCAACTAAACTAAATGAGCAAAAGGGTGTTTATTAAAAGAACAAGGAAAGAGACAACAAAATGACAAGAGAAGAAGAAAATTTTGCAAAGAACAAAGAAACAAGTCAGTCAATTATGGCCAAAATTTCAGAAGAGTTCTAGGGCTAAGGTAAAAAAAGGGGGAGAAGAATTCAGAAACAAGACGAAAAAATTCAAACGGCAATGACCAGAATGAGTTAAAAACCTAAGGAAAAGGTCAATGAAAACATAATCGAGCAAAGTGACAAATAGATAAAAACTGAAAAAAAGTTATATTTAAAGAAACAACACAAAATGAACTCAAAAACAGAAAAAATGTCCCATACTCAAAAAGCATTTTGGAAACTCAAAACAAATTTTTAACCCAAAAGTTTGTTTGGCCAAAAATGAGGTCAGACCAAAATGGTACACATACGTAGCAAGAATCCATAAATTTTCCAATGTTCAGCGTGATTTGATCTTGAATTTACCACAAATATATAACATGAAACGTTTTGGCTGTGGCAAGAGACGCAAAATTAATATCAGCTAAAGCTAAATTAGAAAAAACTTTGTTTTTGATTGCAAAAGCAGTACTGTTTTTACTAATTCTTTTTCTTTTTTTCCTTTGTTTCTATTTCGGTCTCTGCCCGTAGTGCATTGAATTACTTCTGAAAAAATAGGTGTTCGGAATTCCGGTGATCTAGGGTAATTTTTTTGTTTCTTACTTGCTTCAAAAACTCTTTTGTCATATACCAAGGTTTAAGATGGCAAGATTTTTCAAGTTTTGAAAGAGTAATCAAGATCTTGCATGACATTTCAATGAGTATATAGTTTCTTTTAATTGAGTCGACGAGTTCAACGTCTCAAGAGATACAGAATTTTTGCCAAGAATTTTTGCCAAGAGATACAGAATTTTAGTTCTTTCCATGTTGCCAAATAATGGAATTTTGAACACTCGATCCGCGCGACGACTCACCCCATCACCCCTCACCCCCCCCCCCCCCCGTACATTCAAAATCGTTCTGGAAATATTTGATTTAGACTGGGACTTCAACCTGGGAGACGCATAACTTAGAATCGCTTCAAACTCAGTTTCATTACAACATTTTTCAGAGCCCCTTAATGAGAAACGCGGAAGCATTGCGAGAACGAAAAGACCCGAATTGAGTAACCGCTTTGAGGATGTAAAGCGACGGAGGACATGGCCATTTGATGAGGAAGATCTCCCGGGAAATGCTTAACTGAAAATGGAGAACAGAGAAGAAAAAGGAAATGAGGTTGAAAAAAGTAAATCTGTTTCCTCCTACCACTAACCTCCTAAACCCCCACCCCCCCAACCCGTCACCCCCAGCCACTTCCAATTCTCTCCAACCCGTCTTTTCTTACTGCCATCACCCGATACATTTAAACTACCATTATTAATATGGTAAATAAAAATTTTTCAGGCGACTCTCACATGTTATTCTATTCCAACCTGTATTTAGTACAGTAACAAGCATTTTTGCAGAGATGAAAAGCTAAAAATTGTTGACGGGGCGGTTGGGGTGGGGGGGGGGGGAGGGAGGGTCGGAAACAGATTAAAGGTACACAAAATAGGGATGGAAACCATAAATAAATGGGAATTGGTCTTTATTCAAGCGTAATTATGTATTCTACGGGGTTTTATATAGAAAATTAGACACAATAAAAATATTAATTGAAGAAACTTTTCGTTTTCTGCCACTGAAGGTTGTCTGTCTGCCTCTCTCGTTAAATCTCGTTTTGCCACAAAATATTTTCATAGCTATTAAAGCGCAAGCCTAAAGGAAAGTTTTTACGACGTGTAAATGTGAAGAATTGCATTACAAGCCAACAATTT
>NC_134474.1:3990285-4061598 GCF_964194025.1 Convolutriloba macropyga | reverse complement strand
AAATAGGTGTGCTGCACCAGTTCTTGTGGTGTGGTTTATGGCAATCATTTTGCTAAAACAAACAAAAAAGAAGAGGACAAACGACTGGAAGACCTGACTGTGCTCTCAGCTTATACCGAGTATTGGGGGACAGTCCCTTAATCTTGTTCAATTTCTTCATACTTTTCAATTGCTTGACAAATTTAGTTTGTTCAAACTTTAATCCCTTCAGTAAAGTTACTAATTTTGAGGCCTCACTGAGCAAAAATAGATACTGTAGCGATGTAGATGCCCGGTAGGAAGTCTCTTATTCTGAATTTCAAAAATAATTCTCATTTGTCATTTTATTGCGCAGATCAGTTTGAACTAACTTTTTTCCATCTTTCAGGGTTTTAAACGAAGTTTGTTTCCTAATAATACTAGTATTCTAGAAAAGAACAAAAAAGTGGTCTGGAACTATACACTAATGAAGTCAAAGTTTACTTTCATCTGGCAATAAGAAATCTAATTTTACCTTTTTTCTCACTCTCTGAATAAAGTCAAAAAATGCTCTGATGAGCACAAATCGCAAACATTTTAGCTCAACATTTAGCAATTTTTCAAACCTTCATCCACCTTTTCTGGAGGTATATGTTGAAACAGTGTTCAAAGTTTTTTCAACCACCTCCCAATTCTGATCATCAAGTATTCCATTCCCAGGGAGAGAAACTTCAATAGAGATTTGGCCAAAACTCTATTTGTCTTCATCGTCTTCAGTAACGTCTCGGTGAATAGCGTTGATCATTTGAATGCAAGCACTTAGGCCTAGTTTGATTGGGTTAGCTTTTGTTTGAACGTCGACAATTGATTGAAAATTTGCCTTTCTGTTGTTTAGTTATTCCACCAAAACCACTTCATCTCCTTCAGCCGGTAGTTGAACAATCTTCAAGCTAACATGGATAGAGGATTAAACTGGGTGGAAGCCATCCATTTTATCCCTATTATGAAGTCAGGCATTCCACGTCAAACAAATTTATGTCCAAGAAGTTTTTCTTTGCTTGCAAAAGTTGTACGAAAAAAATTTTATTGTTCTCATTCTGCGCACGTTCAATAGGCAGAAGCAGTGACTCTCCGTTGAAATACAAGACCACGGGTAAATTAAAGTCTGCCGAAAAGTTCCTAAAACTCAAGAAAGCATTAATACCAGTAGTCATCTTTATTCTAGCTGCATTAGGTTCATAGGAGAGCTCTCTGTGCGTTGCGAGAACTATTTCATTGCGGTAGACTTGGAAACCATTTCGGCGAATTTTACGTCGCGGTTTAACGTTTTTTCCCTCACTTTTTGGACGATGCTGAACAAAAAGCTCTGATGGGCACAAATAGCGCAAATTTTATCTCAAATTTTAGCAATTTTTCAAATCTCCATCCAATTCCTTGGGAGTTAAATGTTTAAATGCTGTTCAAAATTCTGTTCTATCTCGGCCTTCTATCTTTCACTCTTCATCATCTTCAGTACCGTCTCTGTCAAAAAACTTTATCATTTGATTGCAAGCACTTAAGTCTAGTTTGATTGGGAAAGGTTTTAATTGATCGTCGAAAATCAATTGAGTTTCTGCTTTTCTGTTGTTTAGGCATACGATCAAAACCACTACATCTCTCTCAGCCGGTAGTTGAACAATTTTCAAGTTTCCACGGATAGGTGATTGAACTGGGTGGGAGCCACTGTAGCCCTTGGCTGTGAATTCAGTCCTTCAATGTCGAACAAACAAATGCTCACGAACATTATCTTCATTAACAAAAGTTGTGTGGCAAAAAACACACTCTGTTTGAGACTCGTGATGTTTTATTGGAGTCATTTTCAACACTTTAAATTGGCAGAAGCAATGACTCTCTGTTGAAATAGAAGACCATGGGCGTAATAAAGTGAGCCGCAAAATTTTTGAAACTCAAGAAAGCATTGTTACCAATAGGAACCTTTATTCTAGCTGTAATATGTTCATAGGAGAGATGTGTGTGCCCTGTGAGAATTTTTTTTCGCTGTGGACTTCAAAACGGTTCCCGCAAGTTTCACGTTGCTTTTTTACCCTTTTTCTCTCACTTTTTGGACGAAGCTAACCAAAAGGCACTGATGCGTACAAATTGCGCAAAATTTGTTTCAAATTTTAGCAATTTTTCCAACCCCAATTCACATCCTTTGAGACTTAAATACTAAAATGCTGTCCAAATTTCATTCAAGCACCTCCCACTACCCATCATCAGGTATTCACCGCGTAGAGATGTTTTTTTTAAGATTGGGTTATTTTTGTTCGAACGTCGAAAATCTATCGAATCTCTCCTTTTCTGTTGCTTAGCTTTTCCAGCAAAAACCGCTTCATCTCTATTGGCTGGTAGTTGAACTATTTTCAGGTTTCCAAGAATACACAAATTAAAAGGTTGTCAGCCAATGTAGCCCTTAGTTGTAAATATAGGCATTTTATTTCGAACAAACAAATGCTAACGAACCTTATCTTTGCTAACAGACGTTATGCGGCAAAACACAAAATCTGTGTGAGAGTTAGACCCATGAGCATTTTATTGCGGTCGTTCTGCGCACTGTCAATAGGCAAAATAAATGACTCTCCACTTAGATACAAGACCACAGATGAAGTAAACCGAGCCTAAAAGTTCCTGAACATCAAGAAAACATTGTTACCATGAGGCAAATTTTCGTTCTGGCTGCAGTATATTGTTAGGAGCACTGTTTTTGCCTTGCGAGATTTTCTTCGTTATCCTGGAATTGTAAACAGTTCTGGCAAATTTCACATTGCGAGCTGACCGTTTTTTTCTCATTTTTTTTTTTGGAGGAAGCAAACCAGAAAGCTCTGATGGGCAGAAATCAGGCGAATTTTATCTCAAACTTTATTAGGTTTTCAAACTTCCCCTCACTTCCTTGGAATGATATGTTAAAATGCTGTTCAAAAATCATTAATCCGCCTCCAAATACTCAACATTAAGTAGTCCAATCCCCTTGTAGCCCCTAGTTGTGAATTCAGGCATTCCATGTCGAACAAACAAATACTCACGAACATTTTCTTCGCTAACAAAAGTTGTGCTGCAAAAACACAGTCTCTGTGAGAATTACACTCATGAGCATTTTATTGGGGTCAATCTGCTCACTGTCAATATGCACAACGAATGAATCTATGTTGAAATACAAGACGATGGGCGAAATAAACCGCGCCTGAATGGCTCTGAAACTCAAGAAAGCTTTGCTACCAGTAGGCATATTTTTCTTCTAGCTGAATTATGTTCATAGGAGAGCTCTTCGTGCCCTGCGAAATCTTTTTTGTCGCTGGCGACGTGAAAACAGTTTTGACATACTTCACATCGCGAGTTTAACTTTTTTTCTCGCACTTTTTGGACAACGCTAAGCAAAAAGCTCTGATGGGCACACGTCACCCCAATTTTAATTCAACCTTTAGCATATTTTCAAAACTCCATTCAATTCTTTGGCAATTAAAATTACAAACGCTGTTGAAATTTCATTCAACCCTCTTCCAATAATAATCATTAGGTAGTCTAATCCCCAAGTAGAAAAGTTTGATTAAGAGTCGACCCAAAATGCTATCTTTCCCTTTCAACGTCTTCAGTACCGCTCTGTCGAAAACCTGGATCATTTGATTTCAAGCACTTTGGCAATTTTGATGGTTTTTTTCTTTGAACGTCAAAAACTGATCGAAATTCTGCTTTCTGTTGTTCAGCTAGTGCAAAAAAACCCACTTCATTTCAGTCAACCGGTAGTTTGACCAAATATTTTCAGGTTTCCACGGATAGACAAAATTGAACTTGTTGGGGGCAATGTAGCTCGCAGTTGTTTTTCCAGCATTCCATGTCGAACAAACACTTGCTCACAAAGATGTTTTTCGCTAACAAAATTTGTGCGGCAAAACACACACCACTCTGTTTGAGAGTTGAGCCCATGAGAATTTTATTGCGGTCGCTCTGCGCACTGTCAATAGGCAAAAGAAATGACTCTTCACTTAGATACAAGACGACAGACGAAGTAAACCGAGCCTAAAGTTCCTGAACCTCAAGAACACATTGTTACCATGAGGCAAATTTTTGTTATAGCGGCAGTATATTCTTAGGAGCGGTGTTTTTGCCTTGCGAGGATTTCTTCGTCATCCTGGACTTGTAAAATGTTCAGGCAAAATCCACATTGTGAGCTTACCGTTTTTTCTCTAATTTTTTTGGAGGAAGCTAACCAGAAAACTCTGATGGGCACAAATCAGGCGAAGTTTATCGCAAATTTTAGCAGGTTTTCAAACCTCCATACACTTCATCGGAGTTAAATGTTGAAACGCTCTTCAAGAATCACTATGCCCTCTCCCAATACTCAACATCAAGTAGTCCAATCCCCTTGTAGCCTTTAGTTGTGAATTCAGTCATTCCATGTCGAACAAACAAATACTCACAAAATATTTCTTCGCTAACAAAAATTGTGCTGCAAAATCCACACCACTGTTTGAGAGTTCTACCTATGAGCTTTTTGGAGTCATTCTGCGCACTGTCAAAAGGCAAAGCAATGACTCTATATTGAAATATAATAAGACCACAGACGTGATAAACCAAGCCTAAAAGTTCCTGACACTCAAGCATGAATTCATTGTTACCACTAGGCAATTTCGTTTTAGCTGCATTATTTTCATCGGGGAGCTTTTTGTGCCTAGCGAGAACTCTTTCGTTGCAGTGAAAATGGAAACGGTTCCGACAAATTCCATGTCGCGAGTTTAGCTTTTTTCTCTCTTACTTTTTGAACGAAGCTGAGCAAAAGGCTCTGATGGGCACAAATAGCGCAAATTTCATCTCAAATTTTAGCACATTTTCAAGCCTGCATACACTTCCCGGGGAAATAAATGTTGAAACGCGGTTCAAAATTCAATCATTCGCGTCCAATGCTGACCATCAATAGGTAATTTCCCCGGGAAGACAAGTTTCTTTCAGTAATTGGCCCAAAACTTTTTTTTTCGTCACCACCTTTGATACAGTCTCTGTCAAAAATCTAGAGGATTTGAATGCAAGCACTTACGCCTAGTTTGATTGAGTTATTAGTTGTTAGAATGTCGACAATTGATTGAAGTTCTGCCATTCTGTTGTTTAAGTATTTCAACAAATAAATTTCATCTGCGTCAACTGATAGCTGAGAATTTTCAGGTTTCCACAGAAAGACGATTGAAATGGCTAACGGCCATTGTAGCTCTTAGTTGTGAATTCAGGCAATCGATATTGAACAAAATTATGTTCACAAAGATTTGTTTTGCTAACAAAAATGTTTTGCAATACACATACTCTGTTGGAGAGATAGTCTCATGAAAAGTATCTGAATGTCACCTCATTCCGACCATCTTGCTGAATCCGATTTCCTTGTATTTCAACGGATTGTACTTTGATGAATTGTTGTGAACCTTTTTTCAATGTCACCTAAGACTTCGTTCCGTGGCAGAGGATTTCTGACGATCATTGCAAAAAGTAACAAATTCATCAAATCGTTTTGAAACTTGCGTTCGATCGGCCGTAAAAATTTGTCGCATACGTTTCATACGTTTGGTAAAATCAAACTTAATTTTAACCAAGAACTTTGTTGGTCTCAGTTTTTGTCGAGTTATAAGTTAAATAGATTCCAATTGGTCGTTGAAGTTGGTTTTCCGCACCTGTTTTTGTAAGTGGTTGGTGACAGTCAATTGTTTCAATTGGTAATTTGATTGCACGGATTTCAATCCAACATGATTACCCTCTGGACTAAAATTTCATTTATTTGCTTTTTTTGTCTGAGATTTTATAAAAATTAAAGCTGCCTTAAATGTGTTCAAATACGACCGTGTAAATTTTTATTGGAATTTTTGCTCAATTGTTAAAATTCAGGTCGTCTTGTTTAAAGTTGTTGGCCGATTGTTGTTCAATGATATTGTTTAATAATTTGGTGACTTTGATGAGAAAAAAAAAACAAAATATTTTTCATTAAAAACGTTGTATATTCATATTGAGTTTTTGTTGTTTCAATGTAAAGCCTTGTTATTATTTCGCTCAAAACTAAAAAAGGCTTCGATCACAACCTTTAGTGTTCTCATCTGTTTTTATTTACGATCACTTGGTTTTAATTGAAGTCAGTTGTGACCCAATTGATAACGGCGCGTAAATTTTAACACACCCTATGGTTTTCCATAGATGGTACTTGATAGTTTGTGTTAAATGTTGGTTAAAAAAACACGGTTCTTATTTAAATTACAAGCCTTTTTTGCTTTTTTTCAGGTAAACTCATATAAAATACATGCTTAATTCTGATAAACAGGTACACATAGTTTAGCATATGGTACCCTACTATTTTGCACAAATTTGTGTGCAATTTTTGATTGCGAAAATTCAGAAACTGTTAACAGTTATTTTGTTGTAAATTTTGACTCCAGCTCTTAAATATAATTCAACCAAGAAGTCTTTTACAACAGGTTTGCACAGAATTAGGCTTTTACTTTATCTCGCTCTTATTTTTTTTTAGATAACTACCAAACAGTTTAAATTTCTCTCCTAAACTCAATGCTAAAGACTTAAACAAAAAATAGAAATTAACATTATTCTGTGTAGAGATTTCGAGTGTTTCGACTGCATTTAAAAGATTTCAGAAACAGAAAAGCGCTTCATCCCAGCAAAGGTGAAATTATATGAAAATACGGGCTCCTATATAACAGGTGAACTCTTCAACAGAAATAAAGCGTGCAAGAAAAATTTGTTCGAATCAAAAATCAACTTTCAATTGGGCCGAGTTAGCACCTCTTTCCTAAAGCTTTGAAATATGCAAAACCTGATCATCGAAGCGTTTTGACACACAGAGAAAGAAACAGACAGTACAGCGAGAAAGAGAGCTCCAGAAAGGTTATTGAAGAAAACAATTGGCTCGAAAAACAGAGCTGAATACGAAAATACCAAGAGCGATTGCGAGAAATGATTTATTCGCCTTCCGATTTTAAATATGGTCGAAGCAATGCATGAGAGATCGCCAAAGTATTTTGTCTAAATATCAAAAACTGTTCTTTTTAACTCTAAATATGGTGCCTTACTTTTAAAGAACGAAAGTTAAAAATTTTGTTTACTCACTTACAACAAAAAAAATGATTATTGCAAAATAGATTGATAGATTGATGTCACTACCTTGTTTTGGCTGAAAAGGGGGTCATTAAAATAATTTACAAAATTTTTCATCATTCTATGATGTTCCACGTGCTTTGAAACATCCCTGCATAAATTTTCAAACCTCGTTTTCACTGGCCATATTCTGGAAAAATGAAACAAACAGTGGACTACAACAAGAACTTGGGCGAGGTTACCAAAATTGACAAGACAAGTTACCGATACAAGCTCCCAAATTTTACACAGTCTTCTAAAATAAATATTCAGAATTTGCCAGCATCTACGATAATTCGCTTCCTGAAGTTAAACAAATATGAGCGTTATTCAGAGTTTTCAATGAATATTGATATAAGGATCATTGGATAGGGATCTTTTAATGGTGACGTTGTTTGTAAAATTTTTTAGTGAGGAGAAATTTATTTAATAAAGTAATTAACATAGCTTCCTTTAGTTCAAATAAAAATTTGGAAAAAACACTTTTGCTTTTTAGAGCGTGTGTCTGCAAATCGTAGTAAATCATCATTATTCATGTCTCAATTATATGGATAGCACAACTCAAATATAACATGAGCACCGTATATCAAAGCGTTTCTCACTATTTTGAGTTGAAAGTTTGAATTGGCTTCCGTTTGAACAGTTGAATGACTTCTTTGTATAAATATATTATAGATGAAATCTTTGGAAGAAGACTACATGTGACTGTAGTGGTAAACCCAAAGGATCCGCCAAATATATTTCCAGTTTTTTCGCACAAAAGCCAATGACATTGTGCCACAACTGCCTCAGATGCGTTCACAATCCTAAATACTCCATCAAAAAATTTTGGTAGGTTATCAGCAGAGAAAACCCCTCTAATCCTAAATTTCAGATGTTTGCTTCTCTCAATTAACGCTTAGGTCATCGTCTTATGTGCTCGCAGATGGTGGGTTAAGTCACTTTTCTAACGGAGTACACAAGAAAATGTTAATTTTTTTTCACAGGCAAAAAAAAATTTCAATGTTATTTGGTAGAGAACTTTGAAGAGATTAAAGCTCTTTAATATATTGAAGAATTCGTTAACTCAGGGTGAAAGAAATCAAGCAAAATTTGTTACGTTGAAATAAAGTCAATTGCCAAATAAAAAGATTTGGATAATATGTAGGTGTTAAACAATGTCTGCCTTTTTCAAGGAAATCTAAAGTTCCTGGAACTTTGAAATAAGCACGTTTCTCGTACGTTATTTCAACTGCGGTACGGACAATAATTGTTCCATTCCTGTCAACGACTCTTTCATTGAGCTTTAGTTTTTGGTTGAGAAAAAGGTTGGTTGCGTTGGTTCCCAAACAGGCTTGGTTGGTCGTCATCGCAAATATCATTCTTCAGACAGGCTCTTTTAAAAATACTCCTTTCTCTGTTTAGCTTCTTATTACAGCTGTTTCCAGAAAAATTAGTTGAATAAGTTTTGCTCACCTATCAACCTTAGGAGAACTACGCAAAGTTTTTCTCAGTTGCTGACAGAAAGTTTGTAGTGTTTATTGGATTGTTAAATTTTAGTATACATTCTAATATGTTTTTTTGGGCATTTTTGGGTGACGTCAATGAGTAAGTGTTTATTCCAAGTTAGTATAATGCTTGCAGTTTTCATGGCTTGCATTGAAAAAACTCTTTGAGCGAGTCTTGCACTAAAGCTTTCTTGGAATTTACATCTATTGCTCTGTTGTCTGCACCATCAATGTTCGTGATATTATTCCTGACAAACTAGCCAAGTATTCTTAGCTGTTTTTCCAGATGAAAGTTCTTCTTTGATAATTATTTTTTGGGCCTAATCGCCATTTGTCTTCAGACCTTCACCCCCCTGCCGAAATCATGCATTCAGAAAAAAGTGAATGTGGGGCGTTTTGTTGAAAATGGTGAATCAGCTGTTGCAGAATCAGTTCCTGATCTCAGATCAGCATCATTGCTGTGCGTGATTTTTCATTTTGTCTCGAGTAAAAGTTTTAGATCCATGAAGCTGTTTCTGCCACTTAAGACTTCAAATTTTAGCACTGGTCATTCTGGTGTGTAATCCAATTTTGGAGTGAAGGCATTGTCAATGATAACCAACAGTGTTAGTTTTCAAACATGTCAAGACTACTATCAGTTGCTTCGGTTGGTAACAGATTACATATCAATTTGCACTCTTGAGAAAAATTCGGACCAACATTTTATTGAGAGGCCTCTTTTCCGAATGTTTTGGAGGTTACTGTTTCTGCCTCCTCTTAGTCGAATTTTTTAGAACTTTGGGTCAAAACAATTTTTCCGGTCCCCGTGAAAAAAACCAATCAATACTACTGTCCCCTTTTTCATTGAAGAGCAACAGACTGAAAGCTTTGTATTCTTAGTTTGTAAAAGCGAACCAATGATTTGGTCCAATTGTGCATAAGCCTCCGTGTTTCAATCGTTGTTTTTAATCAATGACTCATATTTGTGGGGCTTTTGTGTCGCCGACGTGTTGTTATTCTTTGGTATCTGTATACATTAACTTCACCTGTAGATCTGACAGAATGTCAAACGGATAGTCTCAAAAGTCGGCTTTTGTTTCACCGTCGTCTTTCACAAGTATATTTTCTAATTAATCTAGCATTCTAGAGCCAACATGAACTCCGCCTTCATCATGTATACCTTTGAAAACTAGATTAGTGGGTAATTCTTCGTCTTGAAACCTGATTTCTTCATTTTCCAAAAAAAGAACAAAACAAAAACTAATTTGGTTTTACTGAAAACTGAAATTGGAAAGTGCTGTTGCAGTCTTCAAGGATAAGACGTTAGTTTTCAGATTTTTATAAATCTCCGTATTATTAGGGCTCTCTTATTTTTACAACATTTGGTAAGGCTTCCTCTGTTTTACTCTTGTGACAAATCCTCAGTTGAAGACTTTCGCAGAAACTTAGATAACCTGATCAATGTTAAACTGACCTATTTTTGAGGAAAAATCTACACTCAAGGTGTCTTCTAAATTGATTTCCTCATTGAGATAATTTCCAAAGTTTATCACAGTTTTCTCATGTAAATTAGCCAAGCAGATGCATAACGATAAACGGTGAGTAAACTTATGATCCGTTATTTCGCTGCTACTATCGAAAAATTTTAACAATTCTGATTCATAAAGTATTCGCTGCATTTGCTCTGAGTTGGATTCTATCAGACTAGTGTGATTCGTTTCGTTTGGTAACAGATTACGTATCGTTTTGCACCCTTGAGAAAAATTGTAATCAAATTTTTCACTAAGGGGCCTAACTTTCGAATGAATTGGAGGTTACCCTTTCTGCCTCCACTTACTGGAAATTTTTAAAACTTAGAATTAGAGAAATTTTCTCGATACCCGTGGAAAAAAACCAAAACTACTATCGCTGTTTGTTTATTGAACAGCAATAGACTGAAATTTTTTTAGTTGGAAGATTTTTGTATACTAGGTTGGTAAAAACGAACAGATGAATGGGTCCAATTGTGCAAAAACTACAGTGTTTCAATCGTTGTTTTGAATCAATAACCCCTACTTGTGGGGTTTTTCGTCGCCGAAGTGTTGATATTCAGTTATATATGAATACACTAACTTCAACTGTAGATCTGTCGGGATGTCAAACGGTTAGTCTCACAAACGTAGGCTTTTGTTTCACCATCGTCTTTCATGAGTATATTTGTTGAATAAACTAGCAATTTAGAGCCAATTTGTGTTCCCTCTTCTTCGTGTAAATCTTTGAAACCTAGATTACTTGGTATTTCTTAGTCATGAAACGTGTCTCTTTAATTTTCCACAAAAAAACAAAACGAAAACACCGGTAATTTGGTTTTATTAAAAATTGAAATTGGAAAGTGCTGTTGAAGTCAAATGTCTTCAAGGATTTGACTATTTTTTTCAGATTTTCATAAATCTCCGTATTAATAAGGCTCACTGCTCTTTACAATGTTTGGTACGGCTTCCTCTGTTCTAATCTTGTGAGAATTTTTGTAAACTTGCGCAGAGAATTTGACAACCTGATCGATGTTAAAGTGACCTATTTTTGAGGTATAATAATTTCCCTCTCAGCTACACTCTAGGTTTTAGATAATTTCTAAAGTTCACCAAAGTGTTCTCATAGAAGAGGTTCAAATAAACAGATGAAAATAAATAAACGGTAAACTTATTTATGATTCTTTATTTCGCTGCTATTATTAAAAACTTTTAACAATTCTGATTCGCAAAATGTTCCCTGAATGTGCTCTGAAATGGAGTCTATCAGACGGTAATTGGAAAGGTTTTTATTCTCTAAGTCGTCAATCTCGAAAACATTATTTGCGATTGTTTGCTTATATCCCATTTCGAAAAGGTGCATCAGCTTTGGATATTCTTATAATATCAGCTGTATAAAAATTGGACGGCGAACTAATTTTAATGATGCCTTATCAGAAAATGACAAAAATATTTCTGCGTTATCTTCTTGGTTGCTAATGTAGTGACTTGTTTGATTCTAGATTTGATTGTTAAAACAAAGTGTTGCAATTTGTCCTTGTGTGAACATGTCCGTTTGTCTTCATAATAATGTATATCAATTTTTTTTAACGATTGTATGTTTGCTTCTGCAAACGCAAACTTCTTCTGGCTAGAAATTTTACCAATTCCAATCTACTTTTCATAACACAGAGTCTAAAATGAGCCTTTGAACTCTTGCCCAGCATCAAACAACCCTTTTATTGCTGCTCGTTTTTAATCATTTTCTTGAAGGCTTCGGCTGCTGTTGCAGCATATTTCGATTTCACGGGTTCAACGCGCCAATAGCGTGACATACAGTCAACTTCTACCAACAAACAATTAAAAATTCGACTATTATCTAAGTTAGGAGACCAGATCTCGCTGATATTGCAACCAATTTGTTTCAGTCCCTGAAGCTTTTTTTGATACATTTTATACTTGTTGTAAAAATTTTCTGTTTCTAAGTTTTTTAGCCTTTTCAGTATTAGATTAACGCTTTTTTGAAACATTGTCTTGCTGTCATGAGCGGTTGCGACTCTCGTGCACATTGATTCTAGCATTTTGGTCTCAGTCGTCGTAGGAGTCTCATTTTTTACGGGTTTTTGCGATTTGTCACCAGGGGGTTCCAAACCCTTCTGTGAGACCTACTGCTGTTTTTAGTAAGAAGATCTCTGCTTGTTGTCGTCTGACTTCTTGTGATTGACTTGATTTTTTGCTTTCGTTTTCTTTCTTTTCCGGAAGGCTTTAGATTTCAATACCTTATCGCAACTTTGGTACTGTTACTGATTAGTAGCTCTTTTCAAGAGTTTAGAGCCTCAAAAATTTTGAAAAGTTCAAGTTTTTGAATTTTTGATTGATGGTTGCAAATCTTATAGAAATGGCGAAAAAGACAAGTTGGTATATTTTTCCTCGACTATCAATTTTTCGTTTTCATCATTTGAAAATCGTTCTGAAATTTTCAGAATATCAAATTTTTCTTGAGTCCTTTTGCACTTGAAACCCGTAAGAAGGCTTAAATTTCTTTGAATTTTTGTCAGCCTGGTTGTCCAATTAATTTATGGGCTCTCTGGTTCAAATTCTCATCAATTTTTAATGTGTCGCCCTCGTAAAATTTCGGATTATCACAACGGAAAACTGCGAATTTTTGTGTTTTTTCAGCTACTTCATTATCTGTTCCGTTAATGACTGAATATTTGTATATACATATCTATATATATATATATATATATATATATATATATATATATATATATATGAATATATATAAATAAATAAATAATTATAAATTTATAAATATTATATAAATATTTGTCCGTGTAATTTTTAGTGAGCAAACAAAAAGAGCTTTTTTTGCTTTAGAGTTAGACATTGGAATTTCGAGAGACGAGGATGAATGCCACATATTCGCTGTAGTCATGCGTACAAACACCAAGATTTTTGACAACAAATTTTTCATTTTATAACAAAACCCTCAAAGTCTAGCACAGCTACTGAACATTCCAGTAATGAACATTTTCTGTATAAGCAAAAAATAGTATGACTCACATGGTCACATAAGCAACATTTTTGTTGACAAAGTTTGATGCAAGAGTAACAATGTTTTTCCTCTATAAAACCAACAGCATCATAAAAAATTGTGTGTGTTGGTAACACTTTCGATGTATTCAAATAAGTTTGCTACGAAGAGTTTTCATTTCAATGAGTTCTTCCTAAATTGAGAGCAGTGTCAATATCAAAAGTTTTTATTTTGACAGAAATTTTCACATGCTGTAATAGGCAATAAAAATCTCAAAATTATTTTAATTTGGAATACTTAAAAAGAAATTAGAGCCCAAAAATTGCAACTTATTTTTTTTATGTCTTCCCGGAAAAATAGGCTTCACTAAGTATTATAAGCCACTTGTTATCTCTGACGGAATACTCAGAAATGAAGGGCGAACTTATTCTCTGTAAGGAAGAAAGTTAGCAAAAAAAATTCTTTTCTGCTATTAATATTTTACCAATTTGCGTTAACTCTTCAATTCACGTGGTCGGTCTTCAATCATCCTGAAAAGTGTTCATTTTGAGTCAAGCTTCTTCCATAAGTGCAACGAAAATTATTATTTTATCACAATGTAGAAAATGTAACAACTCTCTCTTAGACATAAAAATTAAAAGAAATTTACAAGTTTTTTTCGTTACAACCAAAATGCACCGCTTATCTCAAGTGTGAGGACGTTCGTAACAGGTGAAGAGGTCCCACTCGCAACAAAACGTGATACACGGATTGTCATGGGGGGTCATAAAACCGCCTGGACGACACGTGTATGTTACCATACCACTATTGTGTTCGCTTTGATAACCTTTTGTTTGATGCTCGCTGCTGTTGACGTTCACTGAAAGTTTTCAAGATCCGCATGACAATCGTGATTTATAAATACATCTCAATGGTTTTGTAGTGGTTGGCTCACAGAGTATGTCCTAAGTTTTACACAGACCATCCCTGAGCCGTTTTCCTCATTTTAATTCAAAAAAATTTGAAATTTATCTAATTTCAAAACTTCAGTTTTTTTTTGTAAAAAACGCAATTATTGGCTCAAATAGATGTTCAAACCCAACCATTTTCTCTGTGAAGGCTTCCTTTTGTGTATTTGTAATCAAAAAGCGTCAAGGTTACTGAAACCACAATTCAGTTCTGAATGAACTTTTTGTTAAAATTTATATTTAGGGGCTAGAATAGATTTTCGATCTGCAAAATTAATTTCTATTTTATCACTTTAAGGCAACATTTTTATTCATAAACTTCATAGGAAAATAGAATTCAACTTCTTGTAATAGGCTTTTTTGTACTGAATTCGAAAAAAAGTTAAAGCACACTGGAAACTTAATTGAAGTCCTTTATTTTCAATTCCTTCTACAGTTGGCCACTGCTAGGCAGATGCATTGCCAACAAATTTATCAAGCGATCAACAGGTCAAATGCAGGAAAATATTTATTGTTTATCTGTTTCTTTGCTTGATATGAAATACAAAGCTACAAAAAGTTTTTCCTTACCACCAAAATGCACCGCACGATTGGCAATTGGTAGGGACGTTCGTAACAATTGGGGACGTCATCACTGGTGACATAACGTGATGCATGGATTGTCATGGGGTTGCACCCCCCTTGACGACATGTACATTTCAAAATACAACTAATGTGTTCGTTTCGACGATCATTTGTATGAGGATCGCTGTTGGTGAATTGACCTTTACTGACTGTTTTCATGCTCTACATGACAATGATGGTTTAATCATAAATTGTTATCGACTTTATAGCTTTTGGCTGGCAGGTTATAACCTAGAATTTGCGCAGATCATCCTAGAACCATTTTCCTCCTTTTCAGTACGAAATTTATCTTAATTCAAACTTCCATTATTTTTTTTGTGGAAAACTTCAATTATTGGTCTTAGTAACTGTTTATTCTCAACCATATTCTCCTTACGTGCTTTTTTATTAATAATAGAAAAGCGTCAAGAATTGTGTCAATCTAGCTATAAAATTGGCAATATGTCTTTTGTTTTCTTTTTAATAAGCAGAATAAAATGTGCCGAAAATAGTTTTTTTATTGGTGCGAAGAGTGGTTCAAATATTGAAAGGTTAGATTTTAAATTTTTTAAAACAAATTTCATGCCAGTTACTCTGTTTTTGTCCATGAAACCACAATTCAGGTCTGCGTGAAGTTATTGTAAACGTTTTATATAGGGGCTAATTTACCTTTTCAACTAGAAAACTTTAATTTCTATTCATTTAGGGCAACCTTTGTGCACAGAAACATAATAGAAAAATCGAAATTAACTTCTTGTAATTTAACTTTTTAGCCCTGATTTTGGAAAAAAGGTTAAACCAACCTGAGAATTTAATTGAGGCCTTCTACTTTCCACAGTCAGTTATTCACTGCTATGCAGATGGAGTGCCAACAAAAATATTAAGCGGTCAACATGTCAAATGTGGGAAAAAATACATCTTTTATCTGTTTTTGCCTGATATGAAAAAAATTGCTAACAGTTTTTTTTCCATTCCACAAAAGGCACCGGTCGGTTCGTAACAGGTGGGGAGATGAGTAACTTGTGGGGACGTCCCCACTCGTCAAAAAACGTAATGCGCGGATTATCACGGGATGGAAGCCCCCGTGATGACACGTGCGTTTTATTATTCTACTAAAATGTTGGTTTTGCTAGTTATTTGTTCGAAGGTCGCTATTGGTGAATCAGCGTTCACCGATTGTTTTTCGGGCTCCTCATGACAAAGATGGTTTAATCATAAATCTTTATCGATAAATGATTTTCGATTGTTCATCGGTTTTCTTACAAGGTATCCCTAGAATTTAGACAGACTATCCTGGAACCTTTTTCCTCAGTTCTAATACAAAAGATTCTTAAATTTATCTGAATGCTAAGTTCTATTAGTTTTTTTGAGAAACGCAATTATTGGATCGAGTAATTGTTCAAAACCATACATGTTCTCTTTGCGTGCTTCTCTTTTTTATTTATAAAAGAAAAGCTTCAAGATTCGTAAATCTAGCTGGTGTAGAAAAAAGTTTGTAATATGTCAATTGTTTTGCTTTTAAAAAGCAAAAAAACGTGTCAAAAAAGAAAAATCTTGAGGTTTGAGGTTGAACATTCGAAGCTTGAGTTTTTTATTTCTTTAAAGTTTTTGTCAGGCCAGTTACTCTGTTTTCGTCCGTGAAACCATAATTCAGGTTTGATGCGAAAAATTTAAATTCTTTTTTCTTCAACTTCGGGCAACCTTTTTTTAGAGAAAAATCATAGAAAATTAGAATTTAACTTCTGGTAATTGGTTTTTTGTACCTAATATGAAAAAAAAGGCACACTGGAAATTTATTTGAGTTCTCTTACTTTCCACTGTTGGCCACTGCTAGGCAGATGGAATGCCAGCAAAATTATCGAGAAGACAACATGCATCTTTTGTCTCTGTTTGTCTTTGTTTTTTTTTCCTCGATTTGATATATTTAGCAACCTTAGTTTTGAATATGCTAATTTTTAAAATGTTTGTTAGTAGTGGATAAAGCAGGGGCATCAACTAACCCCGGGGTCTCGGACTTTTCAGGCAATACTGACGCATACGCTAGGACCGGTCCAAACCGCAGGCCTAATCGCTTCCCCTGTTTCAACCACCACTGTCGAATTGGGTATAGCCACTACTACAGTATTACAAATTACTCTATTTCCCTTCAAATAATTTTCAATATAATCATTTCCTGTCTCATTTAGTGCAATCCACTTATACAGAGTTAAGCTTGTAATTAACCATTTTCAGACGGATGTTTCTGGTTCTATCCCCACTTTCTTCAGTGGACGTTTCCCAAACACTATTGAGACCGAGTAAAGAAACACGTAGTTTCAAGTTGTGAAATTAAATTGAACAAAAAAAACCAGCTTAACTCTAGTAAATTTATTTTGTTTATTTCTTTTTCATACCCCATCTGCGAAGCAGCTTCACTACTATATTTTATAACTGAATGTTATACTTATGTATATGTCCCATGATTTGGCTTTTAGTATGAACGAATCTATATCTATTTAAAGAAACGGACAACCTAGATTTATATCAACCAAATCTAAATGATGTTCTATATTTATAACTTTTACACATATTGCATGATATATATGAGCCAGAATTATTATAATGTTTACATATTTGATTGTATATTTATTTTCTGCTAATCATATAATAGCTTATAAGACATTCACAGGGTTGTGCTCTCCATTTATCACAACATACTCGCAAAGTTTTAGATTTACAATTATTGCATTTTGAAGCCATTTTTTGAATTTATTTTTGAAGTTCAATATTTTTTAAGTTTTTGGCATTAAGAAATAAATAACCATTGTTATAACGCTGTACTATTCTGCATCGCTTGCATTCTGTCATTCAATTTAAACAAGGAGTTTTTTAAGCACGCACACATAATAGATCTCATAAAACAATAAGAACGCTGTTTGTATGATTAAGTTGATGTTGATGATGATGTTAGTTCTAATACAATTAATGTATTAGAGATGAAGCTGTAGATAATGCTGATACCATTAATGAAATTTATAACATTTTTGAAGACAATACTATTACTCAAGATGAAGATATAGATAGTACCAATACTATTACTAAATCTAATACTAATTTTATTACTAAAGGTAATATCTATACTAGAGTTAATATGAATGTTAAGAATGTAATGAAGTTTTTCGGAAAAAAGCCCTAACTACACGCATATATAGTCAAAATAGAAAAAAACTAGAGAACATTGAAGGCTATGATATAAATTCCAGTCAAAAATTGAAAAATGTTATTTAAATCATTAGAATGAAAATTATTTATTGAAATAGAAGAAGCAACTATTTTTTCAGTAGAAGAATTAAAAAACTGTTTTAAGCGCAGACCCCTTAAGAGACTTAATTATAGGATTTCGGCAGAATTTGATTACAAAAAAGAACTAAAGAAGTAGTTGAAATCACGAAGATATTCTTCAACACAGACTATTTTATATAAAACGCTATATACGAATTTGGAAACTTTAATAAGCAACGGCTGGATTACGGAAAAGAAAAACATGAGAGTTGCGATTGTGACTGCGATTTTCTTGGAGTAAAAAAAATTCAATTAAATATTGAGCCACCTAAAGCATCTATTGTTAGTTATTTAGATCTACCTCCAGATCTAAAAAAATCAAAATCAGTATTAAATAAACGTAATTACACGTATGGCTGTTTATAACTAGCTATTACTGCATGGTTTCATCCGGCTAACGACCATGCAACATGTGAAACTATTTATGCAAATAACCTAACTGTATCACAACAACAACATGAAGATGACTTTGCTTAAATAATTAGAAGACAGAAAATATACAAAATCAGTATATAGTTATACACCCCTTGTGGTAGTAGTAAAGTAGGGTTATTTAAATCGCCATTGGTTGTGATAAAGATACAAAAGGATGTAAGGGTATTGGTTTGGGGAGAGCATTGCGCTCTAATTGAAACAATCGAAACAAAACCATGATCGGAAGGCCAAATAAGAGTCATCATAAAAACTTGTAGATGTAGTCTGTAGTAGATGTAAAGATTGGTGTACTTTTTTAATCTAAAGGTGACAATCATAATTTTATTCAATAATTCACAGTGGAGATAGTCTGTCCTAAGATGAAAAACATTACCTTTATAATTGAACATAAACAACAGGAAACAAAAATATTATGACTGCTGACATAGATAATTGTGTTGTTGATGTTTCATCAAATAGTGACGGTGAATTATCGGCAGAGTCGAATTAGTATTTTATAGAATGTTAGTGAAAAAATACCAATATGTCTAGGTTGCTTGTTTAACGGCATCTTCAGACGCTATTTTGGTCAAGACCGTCTGCAAAAGGTTTGCTTCTGATCTAAAAAAATTATTGAAATTGAGCATAATTTCAAGTTCAACAAAGAAATGATACTTACTGAAGAAGCAGAATTATATCACGATGCTATCAAAACTTGTCATATGTGCAGAAACGAATGTATTAAAAAGTAAGAGATCACTGTCATGAATTTGACAAATACAGAGTATCTGCATGTAATATATGTAATATAAGATAAAAACAAAACTTCTTCCCCATTTTTTTCCATAACGGTAGTGGCTAGCATTTCAATCAGTTTAATAGTGAGCTTTTTTAACACAATAATGATTAAAAGTTTGATAAAATACCATTAGCTGCTAGTCAGCCTAAGATATTTAAAAGAGGCTGTCTTAAATGCTTAGACAACTCTAACTGTTCGAATTTTTTTGGATTAAATTGCAAAGATACATGGATGTAAAGTAAAAACATTATATCCATATGAATATTTTGGTTTAGATTTTCATCAGAGCGATGCTACCAAGGGTAGCAAGGCTGCCTATGACAATCTTGTACGTAATCTAAAAATAGAAGAGGTCAATTTTTCTCTTTCTAATAAATTACCAACACGAGGAAAAACTTGACGTATTTAAAAAAGAAAATGGATATAAAATTGGTAAAGATATAACTATAAAACAATTAGAAAATGTTGTGAACATTTGAGATTACTGTATTAACGAATATGTTAAACTAAGTATGAAAGCATTCGGTCTCAATTATAGAAGTTTCCCTGGCTACAGTTATGAGCGTTGGTTAATGACAAGAAGTGTCTCATTAGTTACAATACAAGAAGAACAACTGTTAGATGATTTTTTGAAGCAAAGAGTGGTATAATATGGGGTATAATGAATCATAGATATAATAATAGTAATAAAAAAAATAACAAAAACAGTAACAATGATGAAATATGGACGAACTGCCCAAACAGCAATAAGAAATAACAATAACAATAACAATAGTAATAGTGATGGTGCAACATGAAAGCAGTCCCATAACAAAAACAACAGTAACAGCAATAGCAACAGTAATAGCAATAACATTAAGAAAAATAACAGAAATATCTGCTACCTTGATGCAAATAACCTATATGGCTGGGCAAGGATGCAAAGTTAACTTTAAAAATTTCAAGTACCTTACAACATCTCTAGATTTTGTATTAAATACTCCAAATTGTAGTGATATGGGATATTATATAGTTTGTGATGTTGATTACAATGATATATGTAAATAAAAAACAGAGAAACTAGCACTAGTGCCAATTAAAAGAAAGATAATTGATATTGAATTAGGCTGTAGAGAAACAGAAAAAGGTAGAGCAAGAACAGAGAAACTAATTTCGGACCAAATTAATAATTATTAATATATGGTTCTTTAAAGGATGTTAAAGATTTATGTAAAGATGACAGTAAAGGTAACTAAAACATAGAGTAATCAATTTTGAATAAGATTTCATATGTAGATAGGATATTCAAAAGACTACTGATAAAGGAGCAACAACTGAAGCTCAAGCAAAAAGAGATGCAAGGAAATTATCGAACAGTTCTTTATATGGAAGAATGCGAATGAAGTCTGTACATTTCGTTCAAACTAAGTATTTACATGATGGAGAAAAGACAAAGAAAAGCGTAAGTAAAGAACTTTTAAGAATATAAATAGATATAATCAATAGACCCATACACACAAAAAAATATATGATTGACAACTCCTTGTAGGCGTCACTATTTTAGAGTTAAGTAAATAATATATGTATGATGTGTTCTATAATATTTTAGAACCATCACTAAAAGACCTAAAACTACATTATATAGGCACAGACATTTTTGTGGTGAGTTTCGCTGAAGGTAATGTTAAGGACACGCATATGGACTTAAGTAATTTAGATATACTCAAGTCCCAAGTAAACTCAAACATGAATTTGGAAGTAAGCCCATAGAAAAATTATAACTTTTCTAGGGATGTGGATGGATGTAAAATAAAAATTAGGAGATGACATGACAACAACAGGTAAGACTAGTTTTAACTCTTTTGAAGAAAAAAGATTCTAGATAAAAAAATTTAAAAGCTATCCTCATGAAGAAAACTTATATCTATTCAAAACAGATTTAAAAAAAGATTAATAATGCATCGACAAAGCTAATAAGAAATCTAGATATGGATGAAAATGAAGATAGAAATGTAAACCACCCTAGTAAACCACGTGAACAAATTCTTGCTTCTATTACTCTTTTTAATGATTTGTCATAACTTTTGTAAACAAGATAACTATTAGTAAACCACGTGAACAAATTCTTGCTTCTATTACTCTTTATAATGACTTGTCATAACTTTTGTAAACAAAAAGAGGGATACTAATAAAAAAACTAGAAACAATAGTATAACTTATCACGCTAGAAAAAGGAAACAGAAGGACTAGATTAGAAGAGAAACTAAGAAAACAAAGTATTATGGTGAATTAGAAGAGCTGTTTGACCCTCTAAGCAAAACTCCATAAAACACAAATAGTTTAAAGATTTTATTCTTAGAATAGAAATGCTAGAATACGGTAAAACATCGCTAGCCAATAACGATTATACCCGAAAATCTTTGGAGTTTCCACAAAATGTATTCTTCACCAAAAAAATGCTAAATGTGAAACATTTACTCCAAGCAAAGGTATCATTGAAATCCTGGCAGACACGAACAATCAAACAAATAAACAATTGCAGTTGATCACCATTGAAGCGATTGGAAACCAGTTTCAAACAAATGGTAAAAAAGTAGCTGCAGCAGAAAACGGTACAAGAGTAAGAGATAATGTTTATAAATTCCCAAAAGGTTTCACTTTTGCAACAAGCAAAAGTTATCAAAAGATTTTCAATTAGTATTGCAACACCACGAAGAGATTCTACAAGCCAGGAAACTTTATACGAGGTTGAAGAAGAAATTGAAGGTAGCGGACTAGTCAACCTGACTTGCGAAGCAGTTTCACTAATCCTTACAAATTAATAGAAAGACTAGAACTACTTATACTAGTAACAAAAGCTGCTCTTGACCGTTTGTAAGATGAAAGTCTAAATTTATCTAAACAACTACTATCTTCGAATCTTATTACTCAAGACCAACTAGATAATTTAATTTTTATTATGGTAAATAGGCTAAGCCACAGCTAAAATAATTGATTATGAAAAAATTAGAACAACAACAGCAACTATTAGCTAAAGAAGTTTTCTGTCGAATACTAATATTGTTTAAGAGAAAACGAAAAATTCCACTATACAAAGATTAAACTTGGTCAACTGAACTGATTGATTAATCATTTTTAACTAAAGATAAAATTAATTAAGAACTTATGTTAACTGTTATTGATATTTTTTCAAAAAATGCCTGGGCTATGCTTTTAATGAAGATATCTGGTATGTTTGTAACTATTGGTTGTAAAATAATCTTTTCAGAAGGTCCACGGAAATGCTCTGAATGTCAAAAACCAGGAAAAATATGGGTGATAGAGGAAGTGAGTTTTATAATAAAAAGATTTAAGGCTTTACTTTAAAAATATGGAACAGAACTGTATTCTACATATAGTGATCTGAAGGCTGTTTTTATAGCGAGATTCAAACATTTCCACGCATAATCAAAAAACCAAGTTTAAAAATGGTGAGGGTAATTGGGTAAATCTATTGAATGATGCTGTTCTATCATATAATAATAACATTTATTGTACTATAAACATATCACCCGTTGATGCGTCAAACAATCACGATAGGCTAAGGTACTACATTACATCTACCGAAGCTATACTTAAAAACAAAATCGGTGATCATCTCAAATAAACATAACTCTTTCTCCAATGGACATACATCTAATGGGAAGAGAGAATTATTTAAAGTAAATCAAGTACAAATCACAACCACCAACAAAAAAAATAGAAGATATCAATGATGAAATAATAAAAGGTAAATACTATGAAAGGAATTATTAAAATCTGAGTGTGGTTTTGAATCTAATTTTAAGGTTTCAGAGTCAATAAACATAGTTCTTACTGTAAACAAATACAAAGATGATAAGAAACAGATTCAATTAAGCGGAACATGCAACTTCGACCAACAGTCTATCAACAAATAAGGCCGGTCAATTATTCTTAGAAGAGAATGAGAACATTGACATGAGAGACACCTACAAAATTAGGAATGTAAATCCTCTTGAAGAAGTAAAAGATGTTAAAAAAGAATAATGTGAACACAACTTATTATCAGCCAGTAATAAATAGATCATTTAATCCAAAGTATATCTTAACCAAGAGAAGGTTAGTTTGATAAAGTCACGACTAAAACATCACAACTGAATAAAACACAAGTTAAAGATGAGTTTACTAAATCAATTAATGAAGTTACAAATACAGTTAACTTTTTTGTTTCGTCAAGCTGCATTTTGTTTCGTCAATCATTGTGTTCAATTGGTGAGCATCTAAAACTATTTTTAGTTATCCTCCTTTTCTATGGATAACTACTGGATTAATGAAAGTTTTTCCCGTGTTCAGAGAATATGTGTTTACAGATGCTATAATATCAAAATGATTTAAAATATCGAGTAAGAGTTGTACTCGGTCTTGTAACTGAAGAGGGTTGCGAGTTGCGCGCTTATTTTTAAATACGGCTGTCGATTTTAAGGGTAAGTTTATTTCTACTTCAATTTTCCCTAAATCGAATTTAGACGAGGCATAGCATTGTTAAAATTGTGTGAGAAACTGTGCTAAATGCTCATACTGTGTTTGTGTTAATTTTGTGTTCAAAATTGAACATCGTGTGGAATCTTCTGTCTGATTCTGTAAATTTTGAGACATCGAATGATATATGAAACCTTTTTTATTCTGATTTCATTCACGGTACTGTTGCTTAATGAGGTTTAAGCAAAAGAGTAAAATTTTTTGAGCGTTTCTGATGTACCTTATGTAAGGTAATTTGAAGTATACGCATCCATGAATTCTGTGAGTTCATTGATGCGGTATTTATTTGTTTGTAAATCATTGAGTGACACATCTTGCTGTGCATGTCCAATAAGGCTTTTTACAAGTGTTAGCGGGTGATTCAAAGGATTTTGCATGAGTATTTGAATAAAGGATTGGTAAGGATAATCAAGATTGTTAATATCCCTTATAGGGAAAAACATATTTTTACGAAGTGATATGGATGAGAATGATATGGGGGTGATTTGATTGAGGCATCATAAATTTTCAAAGACTTCGATTCGTAATGATGTTTAAAATCTAGCGTTTGAGATGAACATTTTATCGACTCAACGTATTTGTCTAGGAAAGTTGTTCTAGAGGGATTATAAATTTTTCATTTGATACCTGAAAAATGAGTTTGAAAGTAGTGATTCCATGTTTTAGATTTTCTGTTACATCTGGGTAGAGAGTAAGTTTTACAGTGGCATTTAATTGTAATTTAGAATTATTTGCTGCTGATAGAACAAAAGTTGACGCTTTTAGTTTTAATTTGTTACATGCTTTAATTTCGTTTCAAGTATCATTATTGAGTACATTCAGTAAAGCTCTCAAATTTAATTGGAAATCAATTTTCAGGTGTGGTGGAAAAACTATTTTCGTGTGATCAGGTGTTTGTTGTGTATATAATCTTAATGGTAGTACCCAAATATTACTTTTACATGATGTAGAAAGAAGGTATTCTTCTGAGAGGGTGTTACAATCTTCTTTGCAATTAAAATATTCGTCTTGGGGATCTTGATTTAACTCTAAGAGTAAACCATTCAGTTGTTGCTCTAGAATTCTAGATTTCGGATACGTTTTGTGTTTCTGTGTTTTCTGTCATAGCCATTGTGTCGTCTGTTTGGGTTTGGTGAGTTCATGTAAATTTTTATATTACGACGTCGATTAAGGGAGAATGGTAGTCGTAGACGGTTTCCATCTCATTTATAATGAGGTGATTGTGGTCTAAAGTTGTTTGAATATGTATTCTGGGTGTTATAAGTAGATTTTTCTGATAAATGGAGGGTTTCGGGTACGGTGAACCGTTTTTGATCGATGGTTTAAAATTACTATTATCAAAAAAAAAATGTTTCGAGTTTGAATGTGATGAGTTGTTTGGATTTCTATGTCTTGAAGTGTCCCGGTTTTCTCTACCGTTGCTTCTAGAGCAATAAGAAAATGGTAATGGTTTACCGTTCATATTATTTGATGTGACTTGTTTGTTTGGAAGGTTTTGATTACCTTTCACCGCCTGATTAAAGGTTTGTTTCTGAAAATTTGGTTTTTCAATTGTTTTTGTGTATCTTTTATCAGGGCATGTAAAAATGCTGTGTCCCGAGCGTGAACATTAGTGGTTTCCCTTTAAAAATTGGATGATTTGAGTATTTGTGACGCACTACGTTGATCCCATGTGCAATATGCTCATCCATCATATGTATATCATCTAACCTGATAGGATCAATATCTAGAGATAGACTATTTATTGATGAAGAAAGGGGGGAATTCGTGTTTAGTTTGTGTCTATGTATGTGTGTTCTTGTGATATCTTCTTGACGTATTTTTTCTACTAATTGTGCAAAAGAAAGCTGTGGTTCCAATTTTGTAGAAATGTGATTTGCAATCTTTCTTAGAGCTATTCTTGCTAATTGTAGGTCATGTGCTTTGACGAGTGCGTCATTCATTTGTGCATTACGCATATCTGTAGCGTTATTAACATATGCTTTTCGAGTCATTCCTTCAATTCTGAGTGCTAGTGGTTTTATTTGTTCACCAGAAGCACGTGTTATGCTCTCCAATAATAGTTTTGCTTGTGTTTTCGATTGTTGATTATCAAATGTCTTTTAAATTTCACGGCAAAACTCTTGCCAATTCTTTTTTTTTTCTAGTGATAAGTGTGGGTACCATTGCTGTGCCGGTCCAATTAGAGCCGTTTGTATCATGGTAAATCGTTTAAGGATCAAAGGTTAATGGTATGGCATATCTGTAGCGTTATTAACATATGCTTTTCGAGTCATTCCTTCAATTCTGAGTGCTAGTGGTTTTATTTGTTCACCAGAAGCACATGTTATGCTCTCCAATAATAGTTTTGCTTGTGTTTTCGATTGTTGATTATCAAATGTCTTTTAAATTTCACGGCAAAACGCTTGCCAATTCTTTTTTTTTCTAGTGATAAGTGTGAGTACCATTGCTGTGCCGGGCCAATTAGAGCCGTTTGTATCATGGTAAATCGTTTAAGGATCAAAGGTTCATGGTATGGTGAATCAGTTTGCTCTGGCTCTGCTGTCATTACCATTTTTGCTGTAATAGCGTTTAAGAAATCTTCCGTTGTATAAGTAGGGTCAGCACCATCAAATGGTCCTAAAGACTGTTGCATGGGTACTGAGCCTCCTAAATAAAATACATCATTTGTGTAATTCTGCGAACTCACAGGTGACGGTGTTTTTGTAGTAGCCGCCTGTAGATAATAAAGGTTTGGAGCATTTGTTGTTTGTTGAGTATTCTGTAAACTAAGTTGTCTAACGAGATTTACTAATTGTCGTGGAGTTATTTGAATATTTTCGTTATTTGTCAGTTTTGGTTGTGATTAACTAATTAAAATAACCGGTTCGGTGTTAAAATGTGCAGAGTTCTGTCTTTGTAAAGATGTGTTTACAGTTGGTAATATAGGTAGAGTTGTGTTTAATGGATCTAAATTTGGTGTCAAATCAGTCGAGTTCACAGTTTGTCTGTGTTGTTGATTTTGGTAAATGTTTGAGTTATTAGTAGTTTCATTAGCAGTAGTAGTTTTCTTATTTCGAGTGGTATTTTGGTCATTATCTTCGCGATCAATTAAGGCATTAACTATGTGTGATAAAAAGAGGGTTTCATCATCTAGTAGTGTGGAGTGAAAGTCTATTTCATTAGTATAAGTGTACGTGGGTTGTGAGCGGACTATAGCATCCATATTTTCTATCGGTGATGTTTCAGGAGATATACTTGTATTTTCGGGAAGTTCTGTACATTTAAATTGTCGATTTTCTGCGCTATAGTTTTTATTTCAATTCATTATTATTGATCGGCACTTTTTGTATAGTTTCTGATGGTACTCCTGTAATTGTTATGAAATTTTGTGGGAGCCAGTTCAGATCATAAATATAATGTAATGTTTCTGGTAGTTTAGGTATTAACTGTGTATACGTTTCAGCTATTAGTTTTGTAGCTGAAAAATTATGTTTCACAAGACTTTTCTAAAATCTGTGTAAATACCACGATAGAAGTGTGAGAGAATCTCTTCATCGTTTAAGTCGGCGTCATTTACAGAACTTATGTATGTTTTCAGAAGATGAGTGAAACCTTCTGCTTCTTGTCGAGCGATTTTATGTACTCTTTTTTGTGACAATAAAAGGAGCAGTCTTAAGTGTAGAGGCTAGAAGTTCAAACGAGAATTTTTTGAATACACCCGTTCTATCCAAGGGTTGTTTTTCTGACCATACTCCGTTAAGGAATTCAAAAAGTGCATCTGATAGTGGGTTAAATAAAGTGTCAGATACGAGGGAAATCTTTTTATTTGTGAGAGGATCTTAAATAGAAAGAATCGAGCCCTTTGTGAGTTGAGCTCCATAGATTTCAATTAGGTAGAAAAGAAAGGCAATTCGCGAACCTTGTGATGCTCTCTCTGGTAAAGAGAGGAGAAGCGGTTGCTCTACTGCAAAAAAATTATATTTTAGTTGTTTTGCTATTTTTAACAGTATATTTAAATTATCTTGTTGTTGATAGTGTTTAACTTCTGAGGGTAAAATTTCACGTATGAGACGCTTGTTCTGTTGTGTAAGAACAGCTAGTTGTAGTTCGTCAGAGTGTTTATCAAGATTAGAGGAAATTTGACCAAGGTGATGGTTCATTTTTTTTTAAATTTTTGTTTTAATATTAATTATTTTAGTGTTGTGTTTACCTTTTTTCCAAAATCTTAGATAAAGGAAAAAAAGCAAATTATGTAAATTATTTCTAATTTTTTTTCTCAAGAGAAAATAGTGCATTCTGTGTTAGTTGGAGTTTGTCAACTCACTGGTCGCACAAGTTAAGGCAGACCCGGGGGGCTCCATTTACAGCCTTAAGGTGTAAAGAGTTAGGGCCGCTTATTTCTAGGCGCGAAGTAGGCTTACCTATATCTCTCAGACTAAACGACTAGGTAAAAAACTGAAACTATATTTCAATTATAACGGTGAATATAAAGAGTGACATTGTAGTCAGAGATACGCTCATCGTGCAACTACTCTAATAGACTAAATATAGTTAGTGGAGTTCTCTCTATATAAAAGAGAATATTGTCTTCTCAGTCTCTGATTGGATGGAGGTATACATCCAGTGTTTCTATTGCTACAATACAAATATACATATATATTTGTGGTCTCTATTTGTTGTTCCGTCTCCTGCTTTTATATTTAATTGTTCCTCAAAACGGTGTCATAACAGCTCAGAATACGCTTAAGACACAATCTGTTGAAATTGAAAATTTTTTTTCATACTCAGAGCTAACTGACCTCATTTTTGGCAAATTACGAACTTTATGAACAAAATCAGTGAGTATTCGAAATTGATTTGTTGTAAGTTATTAATGGCAGTAGCATACCAAATACTTCTAAAAGAAATATGAATTATAAACTGTTGAATAGTTCATTTTCAGTTTTAAAAGTATAAAAAAAATGCTCCATGGAATTCATTTCCAGATGTAGTCCGCAAAAACTGATTCAGCGAGCAAGTACAATTTGTATTTGTAATATACATTCTGGTGATTTCAACCAATTTTTCAGTCTCTGGCGAAATGGATTTGCAGCAAATTAGAGATTTTTTTTCAAATAAAACTAAACCCGCTATCCCATAAAAAAAAATAGTTTGTCCATTGTCCCATTAGTTGGATTAGAACACAGTCTAGTCTGAAAGGTTTGTGGTATAGTATTGACTTTTTTTGCCAAGACGCCTTTTCAGAGACTGAACGGTCTGATCAGAAACGTTACCAGAGAATTAGCAGAACCAACACAAAGGTGAAAATTACAAAACTCAATCAGGGAAAGATCTTTTAAAATTCAGGGCAAAACGCTTGCCAGTTCTTTTTTTCTAATGGTAAGTGTGAGTACCATTGCTGTGCTGGTCCAATTAGAGCCGTTTGTATCATGGTAAATGGTTTCAGGATCCAAGCTTCATGGTATGGTGAATCAGTGTGCTCTGGCTCTGCTGTCATTACCATTTTTCTGTGATAGTGTTTAAGAAATCTTCCGTTGTATAAGTAGGGTCAGCACCATCAAATAGTCTTAAAGACTGTTGCATGGGTACTGAGCCTCCTAAATAAAGATACATCATTTGTGAATTTCTGCGAACTCACCGGTGACGGTGTCAACTCACTGGTTGCACAGGTCTCTTTGTCAACTCACCGGTCGCACCAGTTAAGGCAGACCCAAGTTGGGCTCCGTTCACAGCCTCAAGGTGTAAAGTGTTTGGGTTGGTTATTTCTAGGCGCGAATTAGGCTTACTTAAATCTCTCAGACTAACCGACTCGGTAAAACACTGAAGGTTTATTTCAATCTTAACGGTGACTATAAAGAGTGACATTGGAGTCCGAGATACGCTCATCGTGCAACTACTCTAATAGACTAAATATAATTAGTGGAGTTCTCTCTATATAAAAGAGAATATTGTCTTCTCAGTCTCTGATTGGATGGAGGTATACATCCAGTATTTCTATTGCTACAATACAAATATACATATATATTTGTGGTCTCTATTTGTTGTTCCGTCCCCTGCTTTTATATTTAATTGTTTCTCAAAACGGTGTCATAACAGCTCAGAAAACGCTTAAGACACAATCTGTTGAAATTGAAATTTTTTTTCATACTCAGAGCTAACTGACCACATTTTTGGCAAATTACGAACTTTATGAACAAAATCAGTGAGTATTTGAAATTGATTTGTTGTAAGTTATTACTGGCAGTAGCATACCAAATACTTCTAAAAGAAACATGAATTATAAACTGTTGAATAGTTCATTTTCAGTTAATAACGTATAAAAAAAATGCTCCATGGAATTCATTTCGAGATGTAGTTCGCAAAAACTGATTCCTCGGGCAAGTACAATTTGTATTTGTAATATACATTCTGGTGATATCAACCAATTTTTCAGTGTCTAGCAAAATCGATTTGCAACAGATTAGAGAAATATTATTTTCAAATAAAACTAAACCGGCTATCACATACAAAATAGTTTGGCTTTGTCCATAGTCCCATTAGCCAGATTAGAACACAGTCTAGTCTGAAAGGTTTGGTGGTATAGTATCAATTTTTTTCCGAGACTGAACGGTCTGATCAGAATCGTTACCAGAGAATCAGCAGAACCAACACAAAGATGGAAAAATGCAAAACTCATTCAGGAAAAGAAGCAAGTTATGGAATAAGTAGCTTGCGCAATTCTAGTGTACAAGAAGCAGAGACAAGAACAACTGGGATATCAACTGTAGGCAGTATCACTTCCATATACGATAGACAACAAAAACAAAGACATTTCCTCCAATCCATTTAAATTCAATTAATCAAAATTAATCTTCCAATACAATTAAATTATTAAAAAAATAAAAATGCACCTCTCTTCAAACTATATTATAATTATAGAATAGGCAACTATATAAGTTTTGGTTCAAGTACAGCAACACATGTCAAAAAACAAAATAGAAAAATAACAGTTAATTTGACAAACAAGCATGTCATATTAAAATCAGAATTTAAAAAAATAATTTCCTCCAATTTGAAAAGAAAAAACTAAAGTTTGTTCTGTTTGGATTTTAAGTAAATTTGGTACCATTGTGAGTTGCCTATGATATGTCAATGAGCAGGTGAATGTCAACACAATGATTTATACTTTGGTAGAATAGAAATTATTCAAACACAAATAGAGCAAACAGACAAAGCTGCATGCGAAATCAGCTCAGACGGTGCAGGCAGTTATATTGTGAGGGATAGATTGCTTTACGCTCCATAAATGCCTCCGATCGAAGTTTCCGTTTCTAGAATTTTTAAAAAAAACCTTACTCAAGAGATTTTAATTATATTTTATGATTCTTCAGAGATCTCTTGTCGCAGTAATTCCCCTTTTAGAAGCGAAGTTAAAACTCTGTTTTAGTTACTTTCTAGGTCCAGCAGGGCCACCGCTTTAAATTCAAAACTGTCTGCGATACTTTCAATTGAGGTCAGTTTACCAAATAACACAAATTTGACCTGCTTGTGATGCATATAAATAGCAAAAATCAGACATAACTAATATCTAGCTAAAACAAAAAATAAATCTATATGGAAATTAAAATTAAAGAGATTACATGTTTGAGGAAACAATCCTTTAAAAACTAGCTTCAACTATCCTCAATTTATAGAAATCAGACAAACTTTATTGTTCACCAGTCAGAAATGCATCGGAATATTTATGAAAATTCCGCAAGACTTTATTCAAAGTAAATTAGTATAAAATATCACAAAAAATGGAAGGCTTTCATCAACAGATGCAGTCTGGCCATCTGCGGGTATTGCACGTAAGTTCTAACTAATAAGGGAAGAAAGTTATCGAAAATGATTTCTCTCAAAAAACCAAGAAAAAAAACAATAATGCTAAAAATCGTTAAAAGTTTTGGAAACTACCAAAGTATTGGAATTTAGCTAGTCTATCTGCAAAACTTATTAATAGAAAAAATTTCACACTGAACAGCGCGCATTTTTTAAAAAAAATTTGACAACTGTGTTAAACTCATCACGGTACAATTCTCAATTAGGATGAAATATTTCGAATCCCAATACAGACGAATCTGCACTTAACTTTGATTTACTATCAAAACGCGTACGTGGTCAAATAAAAACATCCAAAAGAGATTTGGCCGGAAAATTAAAGAATTAGAACAAACCATTAGAAAAATGGAAACAAGCAAAAAAACGCGATTCATTAGCGAAACACCAGGGGACTGTCAATTATTGCATTTGCAGCATTGACTACAGCAACCGCTGGCGCTTAAGTTGGGCTTTCACTTGGCTCATTATTCGGCATTTAATGTTTTTCGAGTAACAACCGGAACAATATCAGCTTTGCCATGGATCACATAGAACAAAACCAAAAACCGGTCAAATGAATTCGTTACAAAATAACTCTTAAAAGAAGTTTTATCCAAAGAATTTGTTTTTGTTTACCAATCTGTACTTTTTTTTTCTATTTTTAACAATAATTTTCCAAACATTCTGCCTAATAGAAAAGATTTAAACACTCTGTTATGACAAAATTACATTTCGTTTGCTTATCCATTATACTACAACACTCAGCAGCTCCTTATCCACCTTGATTTTTGAAGGAAATGTTCTGTAAACTTTTCGATGACCAAGGTCTCATCGCTACGTGTTATGTCAGAGCATTGGAAACTCTTAATACTTTTTTCCAAGTAAGTTCCAATAATATTGATTAAGACACCATACGCAAAAAGTGCAAGCTGGCCGATAAAACGCCTTGAAACGAAAAAGAATTAAATGAGGTGAAGATTTAGAAAGAGAAGGAAATTTGAAATAATTCCTTCCTTTACGAATTTCAAAAATTTATAAACGTCATGTGAGCTTTCCTCAGACAAAACGAAACTTGAACTGCACTCAGTAATCAAAAAGTATTTCCCATTTGATATATGAGATATTGGGTAATTTCATAACATTTCACCGTGTCAGTACACCCTAGCATGGTAGGTGACACCCTAACAATATTAGTTTTCATAATTTTTCATAACGACTATCAGAAGTTTTATCAATTGAATTCATAAATCTTGCATTTTTCGGACTTACATCAGGCAAATTTTGAAGATAAAAAGAGATCAAAGTCAACAGAAAACAGAAACTGGTATAAAGTTGCCAATTTTCATTACTTCGCTAAAAAGATTATTTTAATAGTCATTCGTAATTACAACTGGATAAAAAATATATATAGTTTTTGAAAAATTGGAGAAATCTTTGTATTAGAAATTATTTGCAACTTCTGCCCATGTTTTAGCACCAGAGACATCAACGATAGAAAAACTCTTCCGTCCAAATGCCTCTTTCATTTCTTTGGTTTCAACTTTTCCAAAAAGCCTCTCTATTTCGGCATATATACTGTTTGGACAGGAACGTCTTTTTTACAGGCATTACTTGTTCATAAACAAAAAGTGGCCATTCTTTTTTACACTAAATTTCGGTAAATATCTAACTAATCTTCAACAACTTGCCGGATTAAAACTTGATTTACGTCACCAAATCTATTTGCAACTAAAGATGCCAGCAAAACGCAGGCAGACACTTGCACAGTACGCACAACAGAGATGTAGAACTTGGCCACCGATAGTGAACCAGAGACACAGCCACCTTCTGGATTAAACTCACGTTGGACCTCATTTTGTGTCGACTCGTAATCCAATGTCAATCTCAAATGACATCAGTTTCTGGTTGTAACATTATTTTTGTAACCCCTTAAAAAATTTTTCATAGCAAGCATATACCAATCCTTACAGCATACAGAACAGAAGGGAAAAGAATTTAAAATTTGTGTGAGGACGAGAAGAAGCCGAAAACTATCATATTTTGCTATGCGCAATAACTTTTGCCTAAATTTTAAAATTCTCTGCACTAAATTTCATTGAATTCAATTTTACAATTTAACAAAATTGACCTACATAAGATACACATAAATTAATTAAACAAACATAACTAAAAACTAGCTAAAACTAAAACTGAATCTACATTAAAAATATAAATAAATAGTTTTTATGTTTGAGGGAACAATCTTCCACAAATTAGGTTCAATTATCCTCAGGTTTTAAGAAACAGACAAATTGTATTATTCACCCGTTATTAGTGTATCGAAGTAATCATGACTTTCCGCATGATTTCCTTCAAAAAACAGCCTGAAACATGGCAATCAAATGGTAAACGATCATCAACAGATGTAGTCTGGCCACTTGACGATATTACATATAACTTCTAACGAATAAGGGATTAGAATTGCGGTTCACTTGTTTTTTTATTTAGCATTTGCCGTTGTTCGATAGCCGTTTTGCCTTGGATCAGTCAGAGCAAAACCGAAAAAAGGTTAGATGATTTAACGACACAAAATATTACCAATTCTTTATAATTGGCTCACAGCTGACAAAAATCGGGACGACACAGGCACAGATAGTTGAAACTGAAAGGAACCACCCAGCAATTCTAAACCAGGTCATAAAATATATAAATTATAACACAAGGAAATTATTTGGAATACTCTCCATATCTCTATTAGACCAAATGCTACAAATGCAAATAACTTTAGTTAGTGCTCTGCTTGCAATGAAAACTGAACAAAAAACTCATAGCTACCAACCGCTAGCTACTGAACCTACTCATTTCGATAATGGCAATGCCAAATAAGATAATACCAATGTCACTTTTACCATATTTTGTTTCATTTGACGTTCTACAGAAATCAGCAGTTTACCAATTACAAGAGGCTGATTGTCTCACACTTGCAATATCTACACAAAATACGGCGACATATTATGAGACTAAAATACTTAAAATTAACTTTGTTGATCAGGCAGGAATCATTTTTTTGGCAATACCAGTTGCCCCATGTTCAACAGCAATGTATTTGTACAATACCAGGCTTATCCAACAGCCGATGGTTTAAATGTAATTTACGCCGCGCAATAAGATCTTGAATCATAATGCTTTGCTATTGCGGAAACATCTAATGAACTAATAGCAGAGGCTTATTGTATCATGAAAAAGACAACTGTGTTAGATCGAGTGGCTTCTCGGTATTTTTAAATGGTTTATCACCTGAAACGGCTGGTGACAGTTGCCGGGGATCGCTGCTAATCGGCGACCAAATTTCTGTTCTCCTAAACTGTAATATTCTAAAACTCATGCCATCAATCAAAAAAAGGCAAAGAATTTGTAAAATGGCAAACGGTGATCTAGATCTGCGTCTAATAGTTTTGACATGTTACTAACAAATCTAACAAAACAATCACTTGAACAAAAACAGAATGCCTTGGTGTCGAGTCTGTTCGAGTGAGCTGCAATGATGAACAAAAATTCCAATTGGTTCTCTAAACATCAGGCCGGACAATCTCCGTTGTATTGATGAAATTTATGTGAAGATAAATAGTTGGCAGACACATTAAAACAAATTACCCAGCTTGTTCGAATTGCCTCATATATCAACGGTGACTGAAGCAAGGCAGCCGAGAATTGAACAAGTCCAATAACAAATCGCCTCAATCCCTTAAAGAGAATTTCAAAAATATAATTCTAAGAATTTAGAAAATATTCTACTCTCAGATGGATTTCATCTGTCGTTTATTGGCAAATGTTTACTGGAAATTGTTTATTTGACTTTTGACATCGCTAACTATACAGATGGGGTTTTCGCATTTAATTCACAAGTACAGCTTGCGCTACGTTTATCAGAGAAACTACTGCTGGCAAAAATCATCTCAACAACTTGCAATTATGGGCTGAAGACGATCTTTACTGGTGTCTACAGCCTCCTTGTTAAATGCTACAGGAAAACAGAATTAATAATAAAGAGCATTCGAGACCCATTTTTTAAAGAAATACAGCAGTGAAGTCGACAATGGAAGACAAGAAAATTCTGTCAGTAATATTCAAAAAAAGCAAAATTTACAAGAAATGAATTAAAAATGGGAATCTGCGAGACAAATATTTGACATTTTGAATTTTGCAAGATGAAATTGAAAATAGGAATAATAGAGCTTAGAACAAAAAAGGAAAAAAAAATCAACTGATGTTTCCAGTAATCAATGCTTGCTAATGCTTGAAAAAATAACCGATACAACTACTGCGAGATGTGGTCCGCAAATAAATGAGGCACAGAGTCATGATATAGTTCTTGAGAAGTTTACCATTGAAATATTTTTTTATGTTTTACTAAACTTTTATTGGAATAAACTTTATTGTTTAGTTTTGAAATTGTTGAAATATTGAAATATTGTATAAGTGTCTAATGTGCTGAGAATGTGAAGTAATTCTCTAATCTGAAGAAGTGCAGAAGGAAGGCACGTCCTTGCGAACCGTTTTGTTAGATTTCGAGAAGCAGCTATACCTATTTCTTGAGAACGCAGATAAAGCCTCCTCTTTTAAGCAGGCGGAAAAAGCAATAGAGTTAGAAATTGGAGATTATATTGTATTTCTGAACCTAAAGAAAGTGTTAAAATATGAACACTTTTGATGTAATTTATTCACAAACATATTTGTTTTAAGTACTCTGTCCAATAGCTCAATTATTCAATAATGCTAACCAATAATAATGGGAATTGAAATTGGACACTGAGGGTTTGTTAGAATACAGGTCTGCAAAGCTTAAGGCAATTAGAACTCAAAGCTGAAGGCGTTTCTGCCAGAGTCTGAGCTCGATTTGCAGGAGGATTCCAGGCACTATTTGTCTGCTTACCTAGAAGAACCAAAATGCAAACATTTTGACCCAAGAGCACGCCGAAAACAAATTCATACGTTATTCTGTTTGCCTTTCAGACAATATTTACAATTTTTGTACTCTGCGATTCAAAAAAACTCTGGTATTTCTCAGATTGTTATTAGGTTCCCTTTATTTTCTGATTTCATGTCGACCTAGCCGTTGACTTAACTTCGCATCAGAGGATAGAAAAATTCATTTTAAATTAAAACAGATTTTAGGGAATTCTTCGGTGTGGTCTTCCAGTCTTAAAATTTATCTGAAGTGCCATAATCTGAGGCTTAAACAAACAGAAATCTAACCAATAAGATGAGGGAACCAATTCCTTGATCATAAGTTTTTTCTCATACTCATTTCATAATTTGCCTATATATTGAGTGATTTAAATAATTTGCCTATATATTGAGTGATTTGCCTATATATTGAGTGATATATTGAGTGATTTTGCCTATATATTGAGTGATTTAAACACTACTATGATACGTAGTGTTTAATATGCATTTTAGGCAATTATGTAGGAGCTTGTGTGTCGTATTAAAACCCACCCAAAACTCGTCTTTTAATAAACTTAAATTCTCCATGCAGTCCTTTACTGTAGCGTAAGGAAGACATAATACATAAAAGAGGGCAAAATTGTCCAAACATCAACATCCGGTTGGCTTGGCTCTCAATGTTTTTTTTGTGGAAAAATGTATACCCAGAATAGAGAAAAAGTCTGATCAGCAAACAGTTTAGATGTCAGCAAAAAAGGGAGAACAATGTTTTCACCAACATCAATTCTGCAAAATAATTTCGTCCCTAAAAAATCTGCGTTGTCGAAACACCTACAAGCGCGTCCAAAGCTGTGATAGATACTAAAATTTTGGTATCGTTTAAATAAAAAAAAACGTATTATTTGATATTTTTACTGCGAAATGTGTACCATAACTGCGAAAAGTTACAAATGAAAAATGGCAGTTTTTTTAATAATGTGCTATTCACATTTTGGTTTGTTAAATATCTTCATTTTCTGATGATTAGAGGTCACATCGGTCTGAGACGGTCTCATCCTGGGCGCATCACCTTTGTCTGAGATCGTCTAATCACCAAACTGGGCTCACAATTTTCTTAAAACACCAAATTCAAAATCCTTCCATAACATGTTACTGAAGTACAACAAGCTTTGTTTCACTTTTACATGCTTCCAATATCTAATTACTGCTGGTTATATTTTTCCAATTAAATTGCGCCTAGTCTATGATCGCAAATTCTCAGCTGTTGAATCTTCTGATTTCCCTTCTCTAAGTCGACTGAATTCTATACTGAACTTAACATGGAGAGATAGTGAGGATAACCACAATTACTTGAAAATAAATTTTCATCTGATTTTATGTTTTCCCCACATTTCAATATCAATACCAGCAGTAAAACTTGATTTTAATTAGGTAAATTTGTCAAATTGGGTGGGTTGGTTCTATTTTCTTTCTCTGTAAGCCAGCTGGTAAACTATTTTGTGAATATATAAACAAATTTTGTTATTATCAGAAGAATATATTTCATACATTGACGCAAACGTATCTTCTGATCTCGTTCAAACTCCAATAATCGTAAGTTTTTTCTCAGTATTTAAAAATATTTTGAGGTAGTCTAAGAATTTGAGTTCAAATCCCTAGCTGGGCCAACCACCTCTACCTAACACACAGGCTATTTCAGTAAGGAAATAATTCAAACACAGAGAAAAATTGGAAATCGAAAATAAGTGCACAGTTTTCGATATTGCACGAAGTGAACAATCAGATTTATAATTCGTACTTTTGAATGAGGTAATATTAAAATAGACTCTGAGCCACTTCACATGCGAAGACAAAATTTAATTTAAATATTGTGATCTTATCCGTTTGTGCCCACCCAGTACGTTATGCACCCCCTGTTAAAGAGCACGTGCGATTACATAGTAAAGCATTATGTAAAAATATGGCACGTGCGCAGGGAATTTAAATAATATGCACTCACTAAGTTGGGGGTGCAAATGGCAAGGGTCCAATTGTTTTGGCATTATTGTTTTCTAATAATTTTTAGTTCAACCTTTCTGTTTCATTTTCTAGACATGAATGAAATTATTTAGAAAGGCGGGATTTCTATTACAATATGCGCCTATTAATTTAGCCATTAATATTTTTCATTTTAATTCACTTTTTTTGAGAGAAAATCTGACACTAGGAAGCAATTGTACGACGCAAACACAAAAACAAAAAGTGCAAAAAACACTAACTGCAAATTGTAATTTTACTAAGAGAACAAATCAGGAAACTGACTGTATACGCTTAAAGACTCTATGAATATGAAATGTTTATGACATGTTTATGACATAATTTCAGGACTAAAAAATTTCTGAAAAGTACTGAAATAAAATTGCTTCACATATTTGAAGCACATCTGGGGTTGCCCATCATACAAATTTTTTAGTAATCATGCTAGGTCATATATGATTCTTAGCAATCAGTAATCATACTAGGTCAAATATAATTTGTATGAACTCTTGATAGTCATAAGAGGTTCATAAATGGTTTCCTAGAAGTCATAAAGTGTTCATAAAAAAATTTCAAAGCCTAAAAAACTGTATATTTTTAATTTTATATCGATGTCAAGAAAGTTTCTTGGAAATCATACAAGGACATATATATGACACATAAAACATTGACTGGTGCCACAAATTCTTTTATAAAGTAGTCAGAGGACATTTTAGACTATTTTATCGCAATTGCAATCCACTTTTGATTCTTCTTTGTGTGCGCTAATAGAATAATTTTGCAATTTGAAAATATTCACAACACGAAATTGATGTTTTTTTCATTTTAAATGTTTCTTATAAATGAGCATTTATAGGATTTAACTGGCTTCATAGAATATCAAAAGTTTTGTTGTCAATTTGGACTTACTCTTTTATTTAGTGTCAAACTTTGAAAGTGATTTTGTACGCTAGGGTCTTTTGCCGGATCACAAAATGATGTCGGGGTATCAGTTAGGTGATGCCTTACAAAAAAAAGTTTTTAAAAAAACATAATTTGTAAAAACATTTTTAAAAATAGATGTATGATTCTTGGTAATCTCCCTAGGTTCATATATGATTTCTTGGTAATCATACAAGGATCATTTATGATTTCTTAGCAGTATACAAGGATCTTATTAGGAAATGCGTTACGGTTTGTATGACATCATATATGATCCTTGTATGACTACTAAGAAGTGGCGACTCGGGATTTGATGGTAAATCAGGATTGCGTTTAGTCAAACATTTTGCTCATTTTGCTCGTTTAAAATCAGGGTTCACTGAAAATGCGCTGAAATTGACTTTCAAAGCAAACAATTTCAGTACTTTAAGCAGGCTCCAAGTAACAACCAACCGTAAAACTTTGCCATAAATCAGTTCAAAAAATTCAAGTTTGTCAGAATCGAGTGAATTCCAGAAATAGACAGTTGAGCAATGGGACCACAGATCGTTCGCAAAGATGGAAACAAGTTCCAAAAATTGTGGATTCTTCTGGCACTTCTGGTTGTTTTTGAGTCTGTCGTGGAGGCTGAAGAAGGTTGGCGTTTTTACACTACCTTGAGAAACTAAAATCCATATTTCTGACCGAACATTCAAATCATTATAACTTTTTTACCTTCAATGATCTTTAGAAAAATGTTGGTAATTTAAAACTATTTTATGGTAGATTTGATGATTGTTAGAATTATTTTACGAAAGTAAATAAAAGTTTGTATAGATGTAGGATAATTCAAGCCCGGGCTGAGGGTCACTGTCATTCAACGAAAAAAATATGCAAGATAATCGTTGAATGCGGAAAACTTTGTCAGATAAGCTGTGAATGCGTTGAAATTACATAAATCAGGCGGTTAAAATACATAAACTCACCGCCTTAAAAAGTGTCCAATTTTGTGATATGAGCGGTGAATGCTGTGAAATTACATAAATTCACCGCTTAGAAAAAAGTGTCGAAAAGATGTAAGATTAGGGGTAAATTCGGTGGAGGGGGGGGGGGGGGGGGTAAAACGATGTAATATAAGGGGGTAATGGTGAGTAAGTGAGGATTTGTCTGATTTAACCCCCCTAAATTTACCACTAACCCTACATCTTTTTGACAATTTTTCTAAGCGTTGAATTTATGTATTTTCACAATTAGAGTAAGCGTTGAACATCCATAAAAATCACCACCTTTCACCGCTGAATAATGTAATTTTACCGTTAAAAATTGCAAATCTTACAAAATTTCTCCACGCAGTTTTTACAGAGAGTAGAGTTATTTTGTTTTAAATTCAAAAAAATATATAGCCTAGAAGTTAATGAGTGGTGGCGCAGTGGAAGAAGAAGTGGCTGACATGCAGGAGTTGAGAGGATCGAACACTTGTACGGCCAGTAATTTGTAGTAAGCGGTAGATTTACATATTTTAGCGGTAAAATGTGGTGAATTTTTGTAAGTTTACCACATAATCTAGCGGAGAAATTACATACACCGCATTTCTGTGCAAAATTATGTACGAAATGTGCGGTAAAATAAACAACTTTTCGCCGCTTATCTTACATATTTTTCCAATTTATCGTCGACCTGGGTACTCAGAAAAGACGTAGTTTTATATTTGATCAACAATTTCTTTTTGGTAGCTGATTTTGAATTTAGTTGACTTCAAAATGTTGCTTTTAAAGTTTTTGTTGACAAGTTTTCGTTTTGAGTTCATAGTTTTGACTTTTACCGTTACTGATTGGACCAGCTGCAAAATTACTCGAATGAGTCCTATAAATAGATACATTGTGTGAGTAGCCGTATGCTTAACAAATATTCAAATTTACAGTCAGTAATGATTACTATGACAACAACTTAATTACTCCTATTTAGTTCTATTTGAATTTCACTCGTATATACTCGAAACCTATAATTTCAAAACCAAAATTTAGAGCAAATTTTGTCTTAATAGAACTGAAGGGGTGTAATTAAATAATGACTCTCGAAATAGAAATGCAAACTCATACAGAAACTTATTCGAAAACGGTTCTAAGTGTATCATTTATTGCGAACAGATGATATGCGAAATTTGGGGGTACTACTATTTATCTCCAATTGTTCTATATACCATTATTAAAATGGGAGCTAAATAGAGTTGGCGCTCTAAATATTTCATAAAACATTATATCTCCAAACGGACCAAAAAAACTCGAAACGCTTTCAAAAACGATATTGCTAGTCGTAATCATAGTTTTCCAGAAATCACTGGAGAAATATTTTCCCGAAGATTTTTCCTTTTCCTAAGATTAAAAAAATAGATTATTTGTTCAATCGATATATTCAAAAATCTTAACATGACAATATCTATGCAAACTATCAAAGGCTGGCGCGCTCAAAAAATGTCTTATTTTGAGTTCAAACTTGTGTGATAAACGATCTTGAACAATTCTCGCCTTGATAGCGGCATGCACGCTTTTAATAGTCTCCTCAGTGAATGAAAGTTAAAACTCCTTGATGAAGTTTTGATGGGATTGAAGAGATGCTAGAACTTCCAGGATCAAACCAAAACAAGTCAAGTCTTGGGACTTGAAAAACAAACCAGTGACATCTGTTTATACAAAGACTGCCAAAAAATTTCTAGCTAATTCATCTATTTGACTCCAGAGATTTTTCCAGTATAAAATGCGCAGTTTTTCTTCTCATGAAAGGAAATTAGTAAAAAAATATAAACTCACCAGTCGGATTCTAGTTCGAAGGTTTCACCATCCGGGTCGATGTGTCAACGCCATTCAACGCAAAATTTTGTAAGATAAGCAGTGACTGCGGTGAAATTACATAAATCAAGCGGTGAATGCGGTGAAAAAACTTTATCGCCTGGTAGCGGTGAAGTTACATAATTTCACCGCTGATTTCAGTGGTGAAATTACATAAATTCAGCGCTTTGAAAAAAGTGTCCAATTATGTGAGATCAGCGGTGATTGCAATGAAATTACATAAATTCACCGCTTTACTTAGAAAAAAAGTGTTAAAATTGTGTGAGATCAGCAGTGAATGCGGTGAAATTTGTGGGGAGGAAGGCAGGAATTGTTAGATTTGAGCCCCCTCCCCCCCCCCCCCCTCCTAAAATTACCCCTTATTCTTACATTATTTTGAAACTTTTTTCAAAGCGGTGAATTTATGTAATTTCGCCACTAGAGCAAGCGGTGATTTACATTATGTAATTTCACTGCTAAAAATCACAAATTTTGCGAAAATTACGAGCGCATATTTTACAGAAAGTAGAGTGAGTTCGATTTATATTCAAAACAGAAACACTTTGATGTTAGTGAGAGATGCCGCAGTGGAAGAAGAAGTGAGGTGCGCGGTTCAAACCCCTATATGGGCGGTGAAATGTGGTGCTTTTTTGTAAGTTTGCCCGTTACTATAGCGGTGAAATTACTTATTTTCACCGCGTTTCACTGCAAAATTATGTACGAAATTTGTGGTGAAAAAAACCACTTTAACCGCTTATCTTACATATTTTTCCAATTTTTCCTTAACCTGGGCAGTCGTGTTTTGGCATCCTCCCTGTTCCTACCTGCTACTGGACTGGAAAAAGCGCAATTACAAAAAACAAAAAAACCAGGAAAAACAGAAAAATAATCGAACAGCAAAGATCCCAGCAAGAAAAAGCCTTGTTAAAACGAGCAACATAAAAAGAGAAAGCCAGAAATAAACATTTAAACGGAGAAGAAACAGATGAAGAAAAAGTGTAAACAAAAAAGGAAAATCAGAAAACAGCAAAATTTGAAAAGAATTCTTGAGTTGATTTAAGAAACAAGAAAAACAAAAACAATAAACGAAAAACAATAAAAGGCAGGGGCTATGCAAGAGGAATCGTATAAAAAGGCAAAATTAAATCAAGACAACAACAAAACAGACAGATGTTGACAATTTTAAGAAGAAGTCCAAATTGCAAAACCAAAAAAGACAAAAAACTCAAAGCGATAATCAAAATAAAAGATATAACGTCGAAAAAAAGTTATAATGGCAAAATAACAAAGCGCAAAAAATTGGAAACCAAAGAAAAATAGAACAAATTTTTATAGGGGTAACAAAATAGATAAAACAGGGCAAAAGATAAAAAATGGACATACAAAATGGGAGAGAAACAGAAGACAAACAATAAACATAAAAAACCTATGAGTTCAAGCCTAAGAGAATAAAAAGCATTGAAATCAAAAACAAAACAATCATAGCATTATGAGCGGAGCAAATTAAACCTCTCAAGGAAGGAAAATGGCAGAATAAGATTTCAATGTAATGTCGAAAAGAAAAAAAATGATTTGAAAGAAAAAACTGAAAAAAAGTATTTAAGTAAAACTTAAATGAAGAATCAAAACCAAAAGTAAAATTGTCAGCTGAAGGGAAAAACATAGTAAGACCACTGCTGAAACAAAACAACCTACAATTAAGGGATGAAAAACGTCTTACTTAACGGTTTTTTAAGCGAAACAGCCAAAAAGAGATGACACACAAATTTTTTGGTTCAAGGAGATTTTGGAAATTTGAGATCAAATTTCAAAACCAAAGGGAGGTTTAACCAAAAAAACAAAAAAAGACGTCAATTGGAAACAAATTGGTATAGACACGTAGCAAAGAAACAGAAAACGTTTGCAATGAGTAGCAAAAAATTATCTTGAGGCAAAATTTTTACCTGTGTATGATATGAAACATTTTGATGGTGGCCAGAGATCCAAATTAATTTGATTCATATTACTCAAGTTTTACAGCTGATAAGGAAAAATGCAGTTTTGTTCATTTTTTTAGATAGTTTTGTCTCTACTTTGCTTTTTATATGCCAGTAAAAACTTATAAGGGAATTAAAAACCTCTGAATTGAACTTTTGAACCATTAGCATCATCGTTACTTTAATGCATAATCATAAAGAGACCAGATTTGAAAAAAACTAATAGATGTAATCCATCATATGCCTCTCATTCAATCCTTCCTCAAAGAAGATCTCTCATCCATTTCTTCCTTATATTTTTTATTGGAATATCTCTCTGAAACATTGTAACATAGAATAACATGTGTAGAAGAACTCTGTGTTACATAGAATAACCTAGCGGTGGACCGGTTAATAGAAATTTATCAACTTCACAGAACAATTTTCAATTCGAAATTTCCTAACCTGAAAAACAGAACAGAAGATGGACTTCAGAAATATGTTTTGTCAACAAAGCTCCTCCCGGTTGAGCTGAATGCCCATTGGTTCGTTTTTGTGAATTATAATTCTTTTATTGTATTAAAAACTAGAAAATTGCTTGAGCGTATTTGCGTGATCTTTAAGCAGTTATTCATTTGAGAAATGACCTGCAAGATAACAAACTCAAATGTCTTTTACTGTTAATAATTTAAATGGTTATTTTTTAGTATAGTGCTTCCGAAAATATTAATTAAATCATTATATTTTTAATCAAATCCTTCCGATTGTGCTGTTGTGAACAAAATGTTTATTTAATAGATTTTTATTTAGATTATTTTTTGAGACTCACTGTGCGCGACCACAATGAAACAATTATGTGCTTTTTATTATTATTATTTGTCTTTAGGGTATTTATACTAAAAAATAGCAGAATTTTTGGCTTCAAGTTTTACACATTCAAAAACCAAAAATTCACTCCATTTTGTTATATGTCGGATATTTTCATTTTTGCTCGTGCCCTGCAAGAATTGAGAGATGAATTGTAATCTCCTAAGAATTTTGTGAGACGAATGTTTAGCGTGTAAGTTTTTAGTAAGACGAATGCTGATCTTATAAGAATCTTGTAAGACGAATACTTATCTTGCAAGAATCTCAAAAGACGAATGCTTATTTTATAAGAATCTTGTAAGACGAATGCTTATCTTGTAAGAATCTTGTAAGATGAATGCTTATCTTGTAAGTTTTTGTCAGAAAATCTTGTAAGACAATGCATTCTATAGTAAGATTCTGACAGAATTTTACAAGATCTTACAAGATGACCATCCCAAATTTACTCGATGTTTGTAGTGCCTTGAATTACTTCTTGAAAAAAAACTGCCCAGAACTTTTGTTTATGCTGTTTGATCATCCCGTTGAAAAGCCATTTTTTGTCTCTTAGTTGCTTCAGAAACAATTTTGTCATATACAAAGATTTAGCAAGATCTTAACAAATTCCGCCGCAAAGTTTTATTGACTCATCTGGATGAAATTTTGTCACGATCTTGCCTGTAATCAAGATTTTGAATGGCACTGCGTATCAAGTTTCCTCTCACTGGGTCGAGGAAGTTTCTGGAAAAACATACTTTCTTTCTCGTGCATTTTTCCATGTTTCCAAAGTATGCAATTTTGAACAGCCGAAGTGCCCTTCGTGCGTTCATCATTGATCTGGACATACTTGAATTTGTCTGGAATTCAGCCTGGCATACGTATATAACTAATGATTGGTTGTAAACTTGGTTTCATTATCAAACTTTTTCAGAGCCCCTTAACGAGAAACGCGGAAGCATTGCGCGAACGAAAAGACCCGAATTGAGCAACCGCTTTGAGGATGTAAAGCGACGGAGGACATGGCCATTTGATGAGGAAGATCTCCCGGGAAATGCTTAACTAAAATGGAGAATAGTTAAAAAGGAAAGAGATTAAATAAAGTAGATCTGTTTCCTACCACTAATCTCCCCACCCTGGCACCCCATTCACTTCCACTTCACTCAAACCCCTCACTTAAATTACTACCATCACTCGATACATTTACACTACGACTACTAAAAGGGTAAATATAAATTGTTCAGGCTACTCCCACATGTTGTTCTATTCTAACTTGTATTTTGGTTCAAAAACAATCATTTGTGCAGAGATGAAAAGCTAAAATTGTTGACGGGGGAGGAGGGGGGTGGGGGAATTTGGGGTGGAAACTACAAATTAATGTGAAATGGTCTTTATTTAAGCATATTTATATATTCTACGGGGTTTTAAATTGAAAATTAGACTAATTGAAAAAAAATACACATATTAATTGAAGAAACTTTTCTTTTCCTGTCACTGAAGGCTCTCTGTTTACCTCTCTCGTCATATCTCAAGTTTTAAGTTTTGACACAAAATTTTTTTCATAGATATTAAAGTGCAAATCTAAAGAAAAGTATTTACAACGTGTAAATTTAAGAAATTGCATAGGTGTTAACTGATTTTAGGCACGCCATAGTTGAAAGAAGTTTTTTGAATGCTTGCAGTCAATTTCTTTGGAGTTAAATAAATTTCACTTTTTTTTGCAAAGCGCTAACGTGATAGCGGGGCAGAAAAAAAGACAAAAATTACGTAGCGCCGAATTATGCAAAAAATATCAGCAATGTTTTTCAATCATTTATTTCGTTTGCATCAAAATTACTTCTTTGTTATCACAGCTTTGCCATTATCAATGAAAAATTTAAATTGTAAAACTGTGCTGAAAACATACAATCCGGTATTTTGATTTTTGGATTGAATTTGAAAGCCGTTTTTATTTTTTTTAAATTTGGAAAACAATTCAGATTTCCGTGAAAGTTGAAATCAATTATATTCAATCCAAAAAATAAAAACAACATTAGCAATAGACCTATTAGGTCAAAACATGTGAAAGGATTTTGCTGAAAAAATCCAAAGTTTGAGTATCAAGAAAAATTCCTTTTCAGCAAATTTAAAGCTGAAAAGCCCAACAGAGGTAATGGGAAAGGTATGGTTTATATGATGTTACAATTGTTAATCGATGGAGGTTTGCGCGTTTTGATTCTACCGCACTTAATGGCACCAGTAACAGTTAGTTATTTAAATTCGAGAAAATTCGAAAAAAATCGACCGTCGAAGTACAACATATCAAATAATTGAAGATAATCTTGCCCAAAAGAAAAGAATTAGATTCTAATAATTAAAACGAAGCAAACTACATTTAGGATTTTGAGTTTCGAAGGACCAGAAACGAAAAATCAAAGTTTTCCTTTTGTTTTCAATTTTTTAATGTAATGCAGATGCTTTTTATGCGATATATGGCTGATGAAAACTTTTGAAATACACGCCATCAAAAAAATTTATTCTCGAGTTTTCTTAGATTTCTTAGAATTGAATTAATGAACTGACTAAAGCGCCTGTCTGTTCCTTTTTATCGTAATTAAACAACCACTTGGGATTATGGGCAAATTTTTTCAATTGCTTTGATATGTACTCGAACAATATGAGAACATTACACCGCAGAGGTATACCCCAAAATTTCCGCCTTAGTAAAATGCGCCCGAAAAATAGATACATAAAATGAACGAAATTAGGAGACATCCTTTGCATATTATTCTTCAGAAAAGGGGTTGCGCCGTTTTTGCGATATTCAAATACTTTAAAACTGTAAAATAGATGACAAGTCTTGTAGCACGTTTCCGCTCATTTTAGGTATCTATTTTTTCAAAAAAGTATCTCTAGTAGTAGTAATAAAGCTTCAATAGCCAATTTTTTGCTCAAAAACGCGCATTAAGTTAGGCTTTAATGCTGATTATAGTGCAAAATCGAGTTACGTTGCGTCTGGAGAAGAGATATACAAATCGAGCAAATTCGTGATACATAGCGCGCGAAAAATAGAATACATAGCTTTTACTTTAACTTCGCGGTTAAAATTTGGACACTTTTGCGCAATTCCTTTCAATTATGCTAAAAGGAGCTATTTTTTGCAAAAATGTTGCATTTTCAATACAATAACATAGGAAAAACGAACACCAGATACAAAGACAGGGCATATTTGCCCGTGACGATTTGGGTATACCTCTGCGGCGTAATCAATATAATTTTGCAAGTGAGGAAACGGAAAAAAGAAATGCATGCTGTTTTTTGTATGACAACACTCACACACGGATAACAGCCTTAAACTGATTTCACAACAAATGCTAAAAAAGATAAAGCAGGTGAAGTTTGTCATTTTTGCAGAATCAATTATGTTTCCTGTTTCAAATATTCCACAATAGGTCAAACATAGAGAGTTTTACGAACAAAAAGTTTCAAGACAGCGGAATGACGTAAAAAACACGGTTGGATTCGATTTCATAGAAAAGGAGTAACTAAATTAAAGATCTCTCACTCATCTTTCATTACAAATTGTTATCAAAGTTATTCCTTTTTTAAGGAAACACACATAGCTGACAGCAACATCTTTTTTAGAGCTAGTGTTTTAGTCTTGAGAGAGATCCTCTTCGAAACAAGATCTATGAATGGAATGAACTAAACGAAACAAAACATAGAAGTTTTTATGTCAGTTATCCACTACGCTAGACTTTGATAGAATGGTCAACATTAAGAAAATAGCCGATAAAATCACAAGAACTTTTTTTTACCTTTCTCTCCAATAATTTTTTGATTGAGAATTTTTATCCACTTAAGAAAGTTCAGAAGTAACGTTTTTACCCATTGAAAAAACAATAAAACATAGTTTCTTTTGTGATAACGTCATGGGAATCCAATGAAGGACTGTTTGGGCGAGCAGCAGGTTATTTCCGTTCTCACTTCTAAACATCCGTACAAAATGTCTGATAATCGGCGATAAAAAATAACATTTATTACAAAAATATGACAATGAGTTACTGATTTTTCATTTTTTAAGGATTGCGCTTAATGTTTCAACTGCATGATATGGAAATGCAAACCTGCCAACACAAGAAGCTTCCTCTAGACTGGTGTTAAAACGCTTAACTAAAACCTAAAAAATGCCCAAAATTTTGAGGGGAGAGGTGGGGTTGGGATCAAAAAATCCCGAATTGACCTCTTCACCTTGAACATTACCATCAGTTCCTAATTACTATACATTACAAGCTAAGCTACTGTTAAAGTGCAATGTTAAAAAATAGAAGTTAACGTTCTAAAACAGAAGTCAATGTTCAAAAACAAAAGTCAAAAGTACAAGTCATGAACAAATTTGGGATCTTTTCAGTTTGTAACCCCCAAGCTTAATGGGCGCATATTAATTGCACCACCCCAGACGAACGTGCAATATTTTTACACGATGATTTACTATGTAATGACACGAGATCTGTAACTGGCGGTCGCAAAACGTACTGAAGGGGGGCATAAACGGAAAAGATTCCAAATTTGTTTTATTTTCGAGTTGTAGAAACTGCTTTACCATTATTACCTGTAGTTCCTTATGACAGTATGAAATTTTTGCTCTTCTCAATAAAACCCACGCCCCCGTTTAGAGTTCATATAACGTATAGCCTCCTCCCCCAATCATTGTATTCATACCATAATGGGTGTTATATTTTCATGGGAGGCTATAATGAAGGATAACTAATTTAAACGCTGAAAAAGTCTTAGCATTATTTCAAAGTATTTTCGGATCTATTCTGTTTCGGCCCCCCAGCTTAGTGAGCATAAATTTTTTATGACCCCCAGGCGCACGTGCTATTTTCTTACATTGTAACGTGCTATATAACAACATATAATTTGTAACTGGGGGTCATAAAAAACACTGGGGGACGTTTTTCACTGAGCTCCCTTTTCATTTTAGACAATTACAGAACAAATTACGTGATGCAGAATTTTTTCTATATTTTCGCGTTATTTTAGTACAAAAAGTTAGCTTTTAATACTATCTTATAACGATTCTTATCGTATTGTCAAATTGCTTGTTCTTAGAATTAGTAAATGGACTATTTACAGCAGTAACTGGACAAAACAGAGTCTTTAGTTTGCAATTAGTGCAAGAAGGGTATCGTTTAAAGCCTTTTGGGCCGTTTTTGACCGCTTTCGTTTAACATAGTAAAATAGTGTGCTTCAAATTCTTTATTATAAGGAGATTGTTATAAATGGGTAAACAAATTTAAACAGTGCCCCGTTTTCACCCCCTGTTTGTTTAACTCTTCTTTATTTATAACTCAAAACATTTTACCCCTCTGTCATTTCATCTCGATTTTAACCAATTAATTGGTACTTATAATGCTGAAAATATAAAAATTTGGCATCGGAGTCCTTGACCACGCCCGTGGGACGTAATAGGAAGCTATCACAAACAAAAATTGGATTAAAATAGCTTAATCAGCTTAAATATGAGAAAAGATGATAATAATTCCGGCTTCTAATTCGCGGGGTGAAATGACATGGGGCGAAGATACACGGGGTTAAATGAATCTGGTTGAAAGAAAGTTGAAACTTTTTTTTGAATCCCAATTAGCGAATTAAAAGTCATTAACAGATCACATATTAACAGTTCAGTATTTACAGTAGATTTCATTCCCTGCAAATATATGCAAAAATATATTAAAGGCCAAGAACAGTAACTTGTTGAAACTAAGTTGAAACTAAGTTGAAACACTAAGTTGAAACTTTTGAATTTATCCTTTTTTTAATGTTTTCAGGGCGACACCTTCCATGTTTGCCTTCTGGCCGCTCGTATTATGGAGGCAAGCACTCTAGGCCAGGACAACAACGGCCAGTGGATGTACATTGTCTGTTTACTCGCACTCCCTTACCTCCATGACTGCAGTTCTAAATTAAAAAACTTTTTGTTTCTGGCGTTTCAATTTCAAAAGCTCAAGCTATTTTTGAAACACTAAAGCGCGAAGGTAAAAACTGAAATAATTTCGGTTAATTATACTTTTTATACGAATTTGGTAAAGTTCAATATCACCAGCCTACCTTTTGAATGGGCTCAATTCCGCATTGTTCGTGTAAGTCCCGTATGTATTAACATATACCGGGAAAATTAAGGTACACGGTCGGTCATAGTTTACCGAAGCAGTTCACCAGCTTGTGCAGTGTTATGTTTCAATGACAAAAAATTATCGGTAGCACAAAGACTTTCGCTCAAAAGTAGTTTTAAAAATGCTGAGTTTACACATCCCCAGGGAACAAATGTTAACAATTTTTAAAAAAAAACTCTGAATTACGAGCCATGACAAGGAGTATGCGACTGATATAGTCCGGCAATGTAAATATTTACGAATTACTTACTCATTACTTTCACATTACAACAGAAAATCAAAGTGAATTCTATTTTTATGGAATACTAAATGAAAAAACCGCATAAAGTTTATACTCTGTTATACGTCAACCCAACAACAGTAAGTCTACTTCATATTTCCAAATTTAAACTCACGCCATGTTGTACAATTAACCTTAAACGAACAAGGCTTCAAATTAAAAACTTTACAGAAGAAAAATCTAAGCAGCTTGGAAAAATTTTTTTGTCTTGTTTGATTTTAAAATCACTGCGTAATTCATTCCAGTCTGGTATTGCCAATCTCACAAATGAAATCTGCATTTTGCTGGAAAAAATTATAGTTTCCAAAACAATTTTTTGATCCTGTTAGTCTCATGAGGACTCCAATTGACTAATGGGATCTATTCTGTTTCGGCTCCCCCAGTGTTTTTTATGCCCCCAATTACAAATTATGTGTTGTTATATAGCACGTTACTATGTAAGAAAATAGCACCTGGGGGTCATAAAAGATTTATGCTCACTAAGCTGGGGGAGGGGGGGGGGGGGGTGGGGCGAAACAGAATAGATCCGACTAATGGACATCCAGTTGGCGGAGTGGAAGCAGGTCGTAACTGTTTTCTTATTTTCCCAAAGAATAATTTTTAACGGGATTGAAAGACTAACAAAAGTGACAATTTACGATTTTCACCTTGTACACATTTAATCATTAAATAACGTTATTTTATCTCTACGCAAAACGTAAGATAAAATTTTCTGCGTCCCTTAGGTGTACGATTCGGTTCAACTCAATAAATGATAACTACTTGTTTTTGGTGTTTCAAACCTAATTAAATTTCAGTGTGTCACGTCAAACTTCAAGCTGATGAAAGCTGGAGCTAACAAAAGAATGATGCTAAAATGATATGCTTTACAGATTTGACTCGAACCACTGAATGCTGGGTTGGAGGTGGGGTTCGTGCTTAACATAAGGGGTGGGGGAACTGAAGTTCAAACTTTGACAAGTTTTTTACGGCCTGTTTTCATAGACATTTCTCCAATTTTTTTAAAGTTGGCTATGGTTTCGGGGGGGGGGGGTATATAGTTTTTGGGGGAGGGAGGCTATAGTTTCCTGGGGTGCTATTTTATTCTCATCATTCACAATTAACTAATCTGAATAATTTTGTATGATCTAGAAATTAATCTGCATGATTTTGTATGATCCCATAATTAAACTGCATAATTTTGCATGATCTATTAAAAATCTGCATGATTTTGTATGATCTAATAATTATTCTGCATGATTTTGTTTGAGTTCGCTTGTTTTGTATTGTTTTGTTTGATTGTGCATTCTACATGGAGCATCATTTATTTACAGTTTTTTTTTAAAAAGCTTCCTTTGTCTGTAAGCTACTAAAATACTGCTCGATATTTGGTTGGTGATACTACACTAAAGTCTCTTTTAATAGTACTAAAAATAATTTGTTTTCAATAAGATATGAGCATTACTTTAATTAACCAAGCTACAGCAAAACACAGCCCACTTGCTTGGTCACCAAAAAATCATCAAAATGTCCTAAGTTTCAAGACTACTAATTAGAGTTGACCACTTCGCCCATTTACATGTTTAGTTCCGCAAATGGTATCTCAATATCTGCCGGTAGCATTAGAAAACTTTGTCAAATATTAAGCTTAAGATCATAAATAAAATTACTACTTCATCAAAAATGGTAAGATACTTTTTAAATTTTCTAAAACACAATTTATTGTGGCGTGGGTTAATGCGAAATCATATGTAGGGATACTGGTTAGTAACGTATTTCATTAGACTGCTTAACTAATTGAACAATATGGAACGAAAACAAAAAGAATTTATGCAATTCAAGTGAAATTTTGATGGAATTACCTTTTTCTGATTAAAAATGAAGTAAACTAGTGAAATCAAAATAAAGTCATCTAATAACCATTTTTTGATATAACATTTGATTTTTGAGGTCACGGAAAAAAGTTTTAATGAAAAATCGAAGCAACACTTTGATCTTGAACTTTCAGCAGAACACATTTCAGACATCTGAGGAACAATTTAGCTTAGGGAAGGATTCAATTTAAATTCCGTTTTTTGTTATCATCATTATCTGAGAGAGCACATTTCTTTGAGTCGGAAACTTTTGTAGCTGCAAAGTAAATTGCTTCCATATTGTAAGCTGTTGTGATTTATGCTATTGGTCAGGGGTTGGGTTTTCAGAGCCGCTTGAGCTTATCATTTTGTGAGAAAAAATGTGAACGTGTTTTTGCTAAAAGCGGTTCAAACTCCTAACATATAAATGCGCTGGAATGCGCTGAAAGTTTCTAAGGGTTCTTAGGGCCTTGTAAAAGTTTACTTGCACTAACTTGCTCTTTTGAGGTTTGATCAAAATCGCTGGTGAATTGGTCTCTCTAAGAAGAAACAGAAAAGACTTTTTTTGCGTTTCGGCTTAAAAGTTTCTTGCTTTGTCACAATGCAATGTGAGCTTTTTTGTAATTTTTTAGAGATGCTTTTATGTTTTTCTTTTTATTATCACAAATAAAGAAATATAATTATTGACCAGTATCATTGGAGTTTTTACAGAAGCAAAAGTGAATTGATATTTCGTTTTCTGTAGATGAATCTTTATTTTTTTTAATACAAGCTTTTTGTATGGCCAATATTTAGCAATTTTTAGCTTCAACTACTTTTGTTCTGTGCATAAGTCTAATTAAAGACAACTCCCAGCTTCTGTCTAGTAGAATAATTTGGGAAGCTCGCTGATTCTGACTCCGGTAATGCTTTTTTAAAAAAAAACAGGGATGTTTTTATTTGGTCCTAGTCCGTATTTCACTTCTCTTTTCCTGTCTATTATTCTTTATGAACGGAACACTGATCGGATATCTATGCAAATTTTATAGTTCAGTGATCACATTCTGCCGCAAAGAACACTGAGTATGACGTCATTTAGTTTTGAAAACAATTGGTGAGGTTTTGAAACTTTAATTCATTTGTTCGGATCTAGTCTATTTTTGATATATTTCGTTTTTGTTGTCGCTAACTGCAATGAATAAACGACATTTGCAAGTTTGAAATCAAACGCTTTTTGAAGTTTCGACTGATTGTCAACAGTGGTGACGTATCTAGTTCTGACACTCTCAATTTCTAAAAGAGCTTGAGTTTCGAGAAATGCGCGTTTTATCTCGCTGATTATCAGCAAATTTTTTGTGAGAAACAGTTTGAATTTGTTCAATATGACATGATTTTGTTTGCATCAACTCATTATCTTAACTTTTAGAGGTTTTCTATGATAACATTTTTTCTGTTTTTCCAAGGTGTTAATTTTTTCCTCATATGTTGTGCTCACTATCATTAGCTGTAATTACACACAAAATGTTGAATTTTGTGTCAGTTGTTTTATCTGAAATATAATTTGGAAGCTGTGCTTGTATCTTTTTCACCCAGTTATCATTTTTACTTGTTTCCAACATAGTTTCTTGTCTCAAGAAGAAAAAGGGCTACTTGTTTGCTTTGTTTGATGCAGTTTTTTGTTTCCTTAATGCATTTTTTTGCTGCTAGATATATTTGTTTTGGGCCACCTTTTAGTTTTTTTACGTTAGAACTTTACAAATCTAAATCGAGAACCCAATTTTACAGTAAACGGAAATTCTAAATTGTTCTGTCAGGGAATGCTGTTTGTATGCCTCTGCACATAATTTTGAGTTTGAGCTTTCATGTTTGCCGTCAAACCTTTTCAATCAGTTTTGTTTTGAATCTGTGATGAAAGTTCAGATGTATTAGGAGTTTGTTACATAGAAAAAAATAAAGGGTTGGGGAAACATGTTGGATTCTAAATGGAAAAAAAAAATGGTAAGGGGGAAATCATCAATTTTGGCAGTAAAGCAAAAATAAAAAATATAAAACAAATCAACCTTTTAAAGAATATTAATGAGTCGCATTGCAACAAATCTAGAAAATCATTAATATTGGACCCTTGAGAAATCCATATATAAAATTTAAAAACAAAACACAAAAATGATTCAAAAATGACTGAAAACTCTCCAAAAATGTTTTGAAAAGTTCATAACCTCTTCAAAAATAAAGAAAAAAAGACCCCAAAATTAATCATTTCTTGAGAAGTTATAATATTCATGAGGTTTCAATTTTAATACACTAAATAAAATGATCCCTCCGTTGCTACTTAATTGTTCAAAACAGCTTCCTAACATTTTTGCAAACAAAACTCTCAATATATCAAAATTAAATGATATGCCGCTTTTGATGAAAATCAATTTTAATTTGAGTAAGGCAGACAAATTGTTAATCCAGAACACTTTCTTTGGAACTGGAAGTACAAATAACCCTCGTCTGAGTCAACAGGGAACATTATGTCACAAGTTACGGTCAACTTGGATAAAGGGGCAGAAGAAGCAATTTTGATGCCAATTTTGAAAAAATCTAAAGAAGAAGCTGAATTTTAAAAAAAATTGAAAAAAAATCTACAAAAAAGAGTCTGTTAAAAAATTTCAGCAAATTTCCTTTATGTTTAAACATAAAATTATTAAGATTATTTTCGACAGTTTAACCATAAATTTAACGAAATTGATCAAAATTCTGACAAATATGAACAACAAATCTGAGGCTAACGTTCACGAAATCTTAAACCTCGAAAATCCAAAAAAATCTTCTAAATCTTCTTTGATGTTCTTCGATTGATAGGCTTTATAAGGATACAGTTCACAGCTCTGTACGATGAACATATCGATCGGCAAAAATTGACAGAACAAAAAAAACACAGTTGAGCATATAGTTCCTCCCCCCTCTAAAGTGCGTTCGAACAGTTAACCTCCATATTAAAATTACACTAATTATGAAAGAAATATATTACTGCGTGTGGCAACTTCTTGCGGGCCATTGTTATGCCTCAGTGGGGGTGATTGGGTTTGAGAGCCATTATTCCAATTTTTTTTGATCTCTTCGTTCAATAACCCGACCACAAATTAGCGCTCGGTCTTACGCATGTTTTATCATACTTAAATAAATAATTTATTCCCATGATTGGTTGTGATAGTTTCATATAGACTTCTATGGCCCACTGAGGTTTAGCCAATAATGACCGGTGGCCCGCGAGACGCTAGCTAAAAATTATGCTAAATAATCGTTGCGGTAATTTCAACATTACGATGAGTTGTTGGGTTTATTGGCATTATTATATTGGCATTATATTTTTTGGGAGTAGGGTAACGACAAAAATTTGCATTGTGGCGATTAATTACAGACACTTCCAAATTTGAAAAATACAAACAGGTTTTCTTAGTGTCGAAGATTCTGATATGCAAAATCGCTGGAAGTTTATTAAAACCTGGCTTTTGAAAAATTCGGTAAATTTATTTCAAAAATGCGAAGGTTTTGAAGCAAAACGAATGACTTCAAAGATTTTCCAAAAAAGTCACGCCGAAGGCTTTGGTTCATTTACTTTACTCATATTTATAGAATTAAAAATTGAAGAAAGTAAATTAAATACAAAAGATATATTTGTTAACAGCATTGGAAAAATCTAAAGAGCAGAGTCAGCCAAAATGTATTCACACCCACTGAGAATTTAATCACACCCACTGAGTATTGTTCTTCAGTTGTTAACACTGATGAAACTATTACCAAGATATCTCCTTGCATTGTTTAGAGGCACCCTCACAATCACAGTAGTATCCTGGGATACAGTACCCGTCTTAGTCACAGTAGGAACCTCATTTCATTGAACTTTCCTCATGTACTGGAACTACAAATTGGAAAAAAAATTTAAAAATTGACAAAAAAAAATATTTTTGTTAACAGCATTGGAAAAGTGTACAAAATATAAAATCAGCCAAAATGTATTTACAAGAATTAATTGCTTGTTCTTCAGTGGTTGACACTGTAAACTATTTCCAATCTATTTTCACGCATTCACTTTGATCAACAGCCATCCTTATACAGAATTCGCCTGGCTCACAGTCCGTTTCAAAGTAGCAGGAAGCTCTTTTCACGGAACCCCTTTCGAAAAGTGCCTCAGGGTATCCTCTTTCAGCTGGACCCTGGAACCTTTGTTGCCTTCCTTGTCTTCTCCATCGTGATTCGGCCTGCACCGCAACCACTATCAGAAGAAGCACAAAAGCTGTTTGCCGAAGCATTTTCTTCGGTCCTAAAACCAACAAAAAATTGCAATGCAGGTACTAGGCTTAGCTACTAGGCACATCAGATAAGAAAAATGCAGAACAAAATAATTTAGTCTCCTTAAGAATCGTTATTTGTTTTTCAAAATCAGATAATTAGATGAAAAGATTGAAGATAAGATTGAATAAAGTTGGTTCGACAAGGCAGCTTCAATGACTGGACTTGATTGCCCATTCCGGAGCGAATTTCAAGTCTTGATCGGTACTTTTCCAGTGCCTTGATTTGATAAATCAATACTGATCACATTTATTATTTCTAATCTTAAGAGTTATGACGACTTGCCAAGTCTTGTACAAGAATTTTTAATTCTAGTCAAGTCTTGCACAAGACTTCATTTCTTGTCAAGTCTTCTGAACAAGACTTGGTTAGTCATGAGTGAAGTCTTGGATAAGATATGCATGGCTGAATTTTTTTCTTTCAAAAGAGCGCTGCAGAAGTGTCTTTATTTTCTTATGTTCACAATTTCACTTTGCGGAGTTTGGAAAGCAAGCCATTGTATGGGGTAGTCTTTCGTTACAAAACGAAAATAACAGATTATTAATAAAACATTAAATACTGTGGTGTTTAAGAATTGAATCAAGACCTTACTTAAGACTTGACAAGACTTAAGAGTTGATTTAAGAAGTGCTAAGATTAAAAAGTGTTGTGATCTGTACTGATTAAGACTTGGGATTCACTCCTAAAAAAGCCTGTCCGGATCGAAATGAATTTTGTTGGTTTTGTCGAAAAGATGCAAGAATAAAATAGTACTACTGATATTGAAGCTCAGCAAAAAATAGATTGATTTTATTGGAAAACTCGTCTGAAAACTCACAAAATTTGATGAGAAGTGAAGGATTGATCGACTGTTGTTTGGAAACAAGTTATTTGAAAAAATGATGGTTTGCTCTTGCTTGCGTTAATTTATACCAGTCAAATATTTCTCTTGACTGATTTCCACTAATCTGATTGGCCAATTTCAGTTCAATAAATTATTTTGAACTGATTTTTAAGTAAGAGTGATAAGTATAGTGATAAAAAGCTGACTTTGAAGAGACTTAGAGCAGTAAATTTTTAATAATATGGTCATGCGTTTTGCGCAGCCTGATTTAATGCATTACTGAACTCATCACTTTTCTTGATCAAAATTTTTATGTACATCTAAGATTTAAAAAGCAGCAGACAATTGCTATCTTTGTTAACCAAAACTAAATAACTATTACCGGTTCTCAACTTTAATTAGTTCAAAAACTGACAGTCTGCACGCAGAAAATCGCTTGATGGTTACTTGTTTTTTTTATTTTTACAAAACTCCTGCTAAATCAACTTGTCTCGGCAGTTCTCTCAAGCAACTCATCGACTCGAATTAAATTTGTAATACACACGAAGAAAAATGAGTTCTTTGAAGTATTCAATTCATTCGTGTCAAATTAAAATTCCAGCGAATGCCTAATAACCTGCGGCAGATTTTGAAAAAAATCAGATGACTTGAAAATTGAGAGGACGTAAAAATAACTAAGAAAGATTGAACTGAAATCTACTTTTACACAGCTGCTAAAAAAACTTCAAAAACCGTGTCAAAGGAAACGCTAGAAAGTAATATAAAAACGGATACCTGGTAGAATTGATTAAATTGTCCCCAAACTCATGACAAAGTTTGCTTCATGAAAGTCATAACTATATCATATATATATATATATATATATATATATATATATATATATACATATATATATATATATATATATATATATATGATATATATATATATATATATATACATATATATATATATATATATATATATATATATACACATATATATATGTATATATATATATATATATATATATATATATATATATATATATATATATATATGATATAGTTATGACTTTCATGAAGCAAACTTGTCATGAGTTTGGGGACAATTTAATCAATTCTACCAGGTATCCGTTAATCAAATCCAAGAAGGCCACGGCCCTAGAAAACAGAAATCCAAGAAAACAGAAAGCCAAGAAAACAGAAAGCCAAGAAAAACAGAAAAGCAAGAAAACAGAAATGAAAAAACCAGGACAAGTTTTTTAAAAAACGAAGATCGAAAGACCATTTTTCTGATGCCTTAGATTAATATTTTTCTGATGTTTTTACTTCTCGGCTTACTTTTGTTGATGCCAAAATATGTGTACATTCATATCTTGCAACGTTTTATTTTTTTTTGCAAGTATAGGTCATAAGAATAGGTGCTGGAGGCGAAAAACCAATTTTGAAATAAAAAAGGCTATCTTGTAAGATTCTTGAAAGAAAAAGTTTATCTTGTAAGATTCTTGAAAGAAAAAGTGTATCTTGTAAGATTCTTGAAAGAAAAAGTGTATCTTGTAAGATTCTTGTAAGAAAAAAGTTTATCTTGTAAGATCTTGCAAGATTTTGGAAGAAATTCTTGCAAGATGATGCATCGTCTTGCAAGATTCTGCCAGAATCTTGCAAGATCTTGCAAGATAAACTTTTTTTTCCGACTAGGGTAGTATCGCTCGAAGCTAATTGTGCTTTCGCAGTGCGCTCTAACCCACCTCTGATGAGATAAGTACCATACTATTGATCAAACGAGTTCCAGACCATTGTCCAGACTAAAGTGCGCTCGAAATGTCCCACACCATCACAGGCATAGATTATCTCCAACTAGACAAAATCACTAGCCTTGACAATATCATTTTTAGAACATTGCTCAGGCCAACGTTTGCTCAATTAAAAAAAATTCTTAATCTTTGCGGGGGGTGGAAGAAATTATTGGAAGAGTTAGCCAGCTTATAAAATTAGCATCTGAAGTTAAGGAAGTAAAAAGTGACAGAAAAATTAAAAGTCTATAAAAATCGTTATGGTGGTCAAGACTAACCCTGGGCAAGACCAAAAAGACCCAAGACCTGGGCCAGACAAAACAGTGCCAAGGCCGATCTTGAGCCAGACCGAACAGACTCAAGACTAACCCTGGGCCAGACAGAAAAGACCCAAGACCAACCCTGGATCAGATTGAATATACTGTCGTTACCATGAGACAGACCAATTTAAACATGTAGAATTACATTAGAGAAAGATCTTTAATGCGATTCAAAATTTAGGCCCGAAAAACACTATTCTGACCGTTTTTTTTAAAATATTCCAATCCAAGAGCCACATAGTGTATTCAGTAATCGAACTTCAGTAGGTTTAATGGTCTATCGTTATTTTGCTAATTGCTAAAGATCGGCTGCTGCTTACAAAAACGCTCAATTTTTTGTTTTTGTTCAGTTCAAATATTTTGTTTCCGACTGATTAGAGCTAATTTTGTGAATATTATCATCAAAGAAGTTAACAGACTATTTTTTTCCAGGGTTGCACCTGAAGAAAGGTATAGACCAGACCGAGTTTTCTGTTTTCGCAAGACCATACAGACTGAGGATTGGTTATGGGCTAGACCAAACAAACTGACGATTGGGAATGGGCCAGACCAAATAGGCCAAAGACCGGTTGTGGACCCGACCGATCATACCCGATCTGTTTATAGGCCGACGATGGGGTGTGCTCCGGACCGAAAAGACCCAATTCAGGTATGGGTCAGACAGAACATATAGACTACGTGGAATGGGCCAGACCGAACAGACTCAATTCAGTTATGGGCCAGAAAGAACTGACCAGTTAATATATGGGCAAGACCGAACATATCCAATTCAGGTATGAACAAGAGGGAGCTCCGCCAGCAATATTGTTTCCGGACTATAAGCTCGGTCGCATCCTACTCCCCTGTCCGCGACACAGGTACCGTTGGTCATTACCTGTTTTGAGTCGAGAAATTCAAAAAGTTTTGCAGACAAGTGCACTGATGCTGTAGCAGTAGAAATACTGGATGTACACCTCCAACCAATCAAAGACTGAGAAGACACTATTCTCTTATATAAAGCGCATGCTCCAAGAACTCTAGTCAGTCTGTTAGTTTAAATACACCCTGTATATACATTTGATTCCAGTGCTATACTGTATTACCACCGTATTCATAGAAGTTTATCTTCTGTGTTTTACAGAATCGGTTAGTCTTAGATATATAGCTAAGCCTACTTCGCGCGCAGAAATGAGTAGCCTCAGATCTTCATACCTTAAAGCTGTAAAAGGAGCCGACCTGAGGTCTGCCTTAATGCACTTAAATAACAACAGGTTTTTTATTGCGTTGTTACCTAAAGTATAAACACCATCAACATAAAAAGGTAAATTTTTTTGAAAGCAATCTTAAACGTTGTGATACCTCCAGCTATAGAGGTATGTATATGAGCCACGAATGCTTGTTCAATTTAGATAGGTCGGATTGGAGGTGCGAATCCACTGTGATCGGTGTAGCGTACAATAACAGTTCTTAATTTCATTGAGCAAAAGTGTTGTGAATGCGACACTATTCTAATGACTTGGAACACCGTCTCGAATCTTCAGTAAGCTAATTTTGCATCAAAACAAGAGAGATTGAGAGCAATTCAATTTGAGAATTACTAAGAAGAAAATGAAAGGTGATATTGGGAAAAAAAATTGGGGAGTGTGAACACATCTGAAAACTTGACTTTTAAGTTGAAGTAAAACTTAACTAAGTGAATGACAAGGAAGAATAACTAAAACTTAAATGACATAAGGACAACAAATAATATAGTACTTTTTTCAAACTAATATATAAACTTATCACATGTTTGTGGCTTTGAATAAACATTGGAAACTGATATTGGACAAACTTTTAAATGTAAGTAACATGTTTACTGTTTAGTAAAATTATTATTTTAGTGCTCACAATACTGTTAGAGTTTTCAACAATAACGTAACACCTGGAATCGCTTTGGATTTCCCATTTAAATTAGAGACATGTAAAAAGTCAACATTTACAAACAAAATTAAACAAACGGCGTATTATAAGAGGCAAATGCAGCACGACTGTAACACCATTCAAATTAACAGACAATTGTATTACATGAACATGAAATAATTTCATTCAATTTGTTAATGATGACCTCAAAGTATTCTTATTAGATGAGATTCAAGGCTGCAACAATTAAGTTAAAGGTCGAAAATTAAAGATGAAATGATAAAAAATTAAAACTGAAGAGTTTGAAATAATTGACTATAGTTTTGAAACAATTTAAATTTTATTAAATTTTGATTCTCCGCTTCGAAAACGCTCATACTAGCTTCCCGTTCATATTCAGCATAACCGTTTTCCTCAGGGGTGAAGTCCCGATAGGACGGATACGAGGGTCCGGTGGGCTCACAATTGGCAGTTCGAGTGCTGTTTAGACTGCTGTTGGTTGTAATGCCTCCTCATGTATAACCGTTTTAATGACAGGATTGTTTGTTTTCGGACGCTTGGAAGCGGATATTTTCTTTTGATTACTGGCGGGGCATACTGAACTTTCAAATCCGGAGAATTCTGGTGCCTTGTGATTCCTTTTCCCTTTCGAGGTCGTTGGACTTGCTGTCGAATAGGCAGCCAATGTATTGGATGTGGCGGACATTTTAAAGTTGCAACTTGTGGAGGTTTGAGGTCTTATCGGCTTTCGAGAGGTCACTGCGTCCAACTGTGCTTTCTTCACATCCTCCTCAACGAGAATGCCGCTCCCTTCCCCTGTTACCCATCCATTGTTGTCAAGGTAGTTTTCCACTGGACTGTGTCTGCGTCTAAATATTGGTTGAGAATATATTCATCCGAAAGATTATTTGCATATTAGTAAGTGATACACTATTGACTATATTGATTCTTTAATAGTGAAAATTTTATTTTTATTAGCTAATTTTATTCAGCTTAGTCGTCTTTTTATTGTTTGTATCAAATGTTCTACTATTCCAATCGCTATATGATCATTTGCAGGAGCTGTAGTAAGGTTGATATTATTTGGTTTACAGATATTTTTGACTTTATTTCCTATTAAAAAACGTGCCTGATATAGTCAGTTTTTTGAGAAACTCCATGTATTTGTATATATTCGTCTAGGAATTTAAGTACGTTACGTCCGTCAGCTTTATCGAAGACTTCTATTGTAGGATACGTAATGAAGCGATCAATACATGCAAGGAAATGTATATCTGGGTATTTTGCACTTGTATTCGGTCCACCAAAGTCTAGTTAGATTTCTTTATTAGTTTCGGAACAATTCACCAAAGGCTGCCATTTTGCCGCTGGAATTACGGGTTTAAGATTCCTACCAATCTCAGTGCATGGTTTGCACTTTGCAGCCTTATTGAGAATTTCACGATGCATTTAAATTCAGAATGAATACTGCCCAATGGTGATCATACCCCAAATGCCTGGGTGTATGAGGTGCTAAGATTCAAGCACTGTGTTTTGAGATGAATTTGGTATAGCCAATCGTTTGTCAACGCAGACACACCTCGAGCAAAAATGCAGTTCTGTCCAGTACGAATGGAGGTAGGGATGGACGTCCTTGCATCTCTGTTCATCTCCCTGGAGAATGCAATCCCTCACTTCTTTAAGAACTGCACTCTTGCTTGTCTGCACCGCAAGAAATCCTTTTGTGAATAGATGCGTTAAAATATTTTCAAAGTTTTTTGTCTTTGAAAGTTCCCAATGGGGTGATGTAGGGCCCTCATTCGACGAACGGGTGGAATTGACCCGAGAATTAGGAGTAGACTGAAAAGTGACTGAGCCAGTTGTAGGTGCTGGTGGAGTTTGCGGAGATGTATTCGATGCGTTCATTGTTGGAATATTTTTAGACTGGAGATGCGCTACTTTTGCAGAATTAGAAAGAAAGAACTGATTTGTGCGGTGATTTAAGGCCGAAAGCAATTTGGAATAGTTTGTTAGGTGGGCAATTGAGGCACGTGTGGAATGTGTGTAATTTACGCTGTTGAAGTGCTGTGATTCTTAGCTTTGTGGTGAGGAATTTATGTAAATTGCTGCAATCGCGTCACGAATGCGGGTAACTGTTGGAGTTGCCAGTTACTCATCATATCTGTTTGTAACTTTTGCTTTTTGATTTGGTTGGCGAGAAATGTAATCTACCAGCCCCATTTTCGCGTCTGGTATAAGTTCAATATTGAAAACAAAAGGCAGTAAGCGATCTACCCAACGAGTTAAACAACTACTGTAGGATTTGTTTTATCTGTGTTCCTTCATGATGTAATGCTCGATGATCAGTGATATTGGTAAATGATTTTACAAACAAATAAAATTTAAACTATTCAACAGAAAACACTACTCCTAATAATTCTAGTTCATCAACGCTACAGTGTTCTTCATTTGAGTTAAGGAAACCAGACGCGAATGCAACTTTATGCCAGCGTTTTGGTGATCGCTGTTCTAAGGTAGCTCCTAATCTAGCTCTAGATGCATTGCAGTTGATTCGGGTTCCAATGAGTGGTTTATAGTGTGTATTTTCTGTAACGTTTGCTACTTTGTCATTAATGTGTTGAAATTGAGCTTCAATTTCATATTTCCAAATGAATTTAGTGTTTCTTTTAAGTAAAGATCGAAGGGGATGGCATAATTGAGAAAAATTATGAATGAACTTACCAAGGTAGTGTACAGATCCTAAAAATGCGCGTAGTTGTTTTAAATTTTTAGATGCCGTTGAATTTAGGATTGCTGATGTTTTAGTCTCAAGTGGTGCGATTCCTGATTTAGTAAATTTGTAGCCCAACCATTGTATTTTTGTTTTAGCGAAGTGACATTTGGGTTGATTTCTGCTCAAATTGTCTTCGTCGAATTTTTTTAAATATCTGTAGACTAACTTTAAGTGGTCTTCTTTTTAGCCGCGACTAACAACTATAATGTCATCTAGAGAAAAATAAGTATTATATAGTTCAACTAATGTGTTATACATCACTTTTTGAAATGCCGCCAGCATGTCGGTTAACCCGTAAAATCAAGTAATTAAACGATATGTACCTGTTCCCTCATCACTAACTGTGTTGAAATTGCAACGGCGAGAGGTTTTTGGGTCTAATTTTAATTGACTTTAAGCGTATTTCAAACCCAAGGTTGAGAAATAAGCTGTTTCATGTGAGGCATTTGTGTTTAACTTTGTTTTATCGTGTCAATTAAATTATCAATGTTGGGCATTTTATATTTATTTTTGTGTATTGATTTATTTAAGATCGTGGAATCTAGCACTAATTTAACAGTTTTATCTTTTTTCACATATCTAACAATTGGAGATATGAATTTTTTATCTGAACAACTTTTCAATTTTATTATGTGGTGCTCATCTAATAAATTTTTGAGTTCTGTATTTACAAAGAGTTGAAGATTTATAGGGACTCGGCGTCCTTTTTGATGAGTTGGTGTGAAATATTTGTGTAATGTAGATTTAACTGTGTGTTTTACAGTTCTACACATTAAACCAAGTGCTATTTGTTTCTTGATTAAACCTCGATTTTGATCAACATTTGAGACGTGTTTAGTTTGTGTCAGTGAAATTCCAAGCTGCCAGTTAATGGTCTATGACCATCCTCAACAACTGTAACATTGACTGTAACAGTTCTCAGCTGCCCAATCGTAGCATATCACCGCCGTGTGAATTACACCAACAGTCTTGATTAACTCTTTGGAAAAAATTTTCCGGAGACTGTACCCCAAAAAATTTCTTGACTGTTAAATACTACTGCATTTGCTAGGTTTCTATTAAAGATGCTGCAAACGCTCCCCAAATCCACTAATGGTTTTGTCTCAGTATTTCCGAAGCGAATATGCACAATAACTCGTTCCACTTCTCTGATACTGCCCCTATCAGAAATTACAGCTACACAGTTGTCATCAAATTCATCATAATCAGAGTAATAGTCAGCTATCATATATACTGTGTCTTTGTATCATAGTTTCAATCTGATTTAATTGTTCTCCTGTCGTGACAGAAGTACCAATAGTTGCAGCTTCAGAAGAGGCATCATCGACGTTGTTGGTCCTTGGTTTTGGCTTCATTGGAATTTTCGTCTCTCGGCAAACTTTTGCAAAAATGATTAGCTATTCCACAGTTTTTGCAGTTTTTTCCTCGGACAGTTCTGACGGTGACTAGTTGACCAGCCGTAACCCTAATCAGGTCAATTCGTTGGCTTTACAAATGTATTTGATTTACATTGGTGTGTGTCTGTTCCAAGAGCTTTAAACACTACTGATTGACGTGTTTGCCGCCTGATTTGAAACAGCATAAGCAGCTGTTCATGATTTTTTCAACTGGTTTTGAATGACCGTCTTGATGTTTTTGCCACTTCTAATTCTATCTTGGCCTTGTTTCTTTTACTAGTTCTCTCTGTATTTCTCCATCTTGCATATTTGCAATGAAAACATCTCGAATTACAGATTTCTCGTGGCTACCAAGATCACAGTTCAGTGATAGTTCTCAAAGATTTCCAGAGAAATTTTTGATCGTCTCTCCTTTGAGTTGTTTTTGTGTTAGGAAAGTGTAGCAACCGAAGATTATGTTTCTCTGCTTAGAAAAAACGTTATCCAAACTTTCCCAAAAGTCTTTTGCCGAGATTTGGTCAATTTATATGGTTGGTTCGTGAGAACTAAATATCCGACGGCCTTCCAAGCCAAGGCTGAGTTAAGTTAGAGAAACAGTTTTGGTGTCACAAAACTTCCATGGTCTATTACCACACAATATTCCCGCCGCGTCAATCTTCTGACATTTGTTGAGCCACGCAATTTTGAGTTGTTCATTCCGAATTATGCGGTCTCTTTCGCTTTGAGCCGTGCTATTGTCCACATCTACCTCAAAGATAGGTTCAGGGGGAAAAGTAACTATATCTGGTGCTTCTTCTCGTAAGATGTCGATCGAAATGCCTTATTTAGCAAGACTGCCAGCTTCAGGATTATTCTCAAACTTTCCTATCGCAACGGGAGTTCCAATGTAGGCCGTTCCCAAAAGGTTTCTATTCGCAGAAGTGCTCGTTCTTTATTTGCTGACTGCGTCATGTGATACTTCTAGCTATAGAGGTATGTAAATGAGCCACGAATGCTTGCTCAATTTAGATGGGTAGAATTCGTTGTGCGAATCCACTGTGATCGGTGTAGCGTGCAATTGCAGTTCTTAATTTCACTGAGCAATAGTGTTGCGAGTGCAACGATATTCTGATGACGTGGAATACTGTCTCGAATCCGCAGTAAGCTATTCTTGCATCGTAACAGGAGAGATTGAGAACAACTGAATTTGAGAATTCCTATGAAGAGAATGAAAATTGATGTTGGTAATCAAGTGGAGAGTGCGAACACATCTGCATACTTGACTTTTTAGTTGGAGGTAAAACTTACCTAAGTGAATGACGGGGAGGAATAACTTAAACTTAAATGACATAAGGACAGCTAATAATTTACTAAACTTTTCAAACTAATAAATAACCGTATCACAAACGTCACTGAAGGCAAGAAAAACAGCTAATTCTTCTTTTTAGGGTAGCCCTTTGCTGAAAATGACAGGCTTGTCAAATCAGACCATTCAGAATAGCCAATCAGAGTTGAGGGGAAAATAGCTCTTGTTTTAATTGGCTGAGTGCTGAATAATTCACTCACCATCAAAATTCACAAAGCAGGGAATCACAGTATGAGCATTGCGAAACACTACCTCAAATATGCTCAGAAGTCGCATCAAGCCCAAAAGAAATAAAAAGGAATTCTTCTGTTCGAACCCCTCCTTCAGTTATAGTTTCCTATCACGACCCATGGCGATGGCCCGCGAGGCAGGGTCCAGATTATTAATTTCTTTCGAAACATTTAACTACGTTGAATTAATATTAAATGAGCGCGTGATGTTACATAATGCAAATTGAACGCATAACGCTGGGCAAATTCTCAACCAATCAAATTTGTTTAAAAGTCTGTCTTTTGAAACGTCGGTCATTTAAGACGACACCGTTAGGTGATGGCATCTATTTGAAAATGTAGCGGATTGCGAAATCAATTGTGGAGAGTGAAATAAGTCAAGATAAGATCCGAATTTTTGCCCTATTTAACCGGTGATTAAACATGAAGCGGAGGGCGGTCCTTTGCAGCATACTCTTAAGTAGTAGACTTTCAAGTCAAATTAGACGAATGTTCACACAGCATAATTTGCTGATGATTCAAATTTCAGCTACGGTTTGAGTCAGACGGGTAGCCATATCTTATAACTGTCTTTCTTTCACAAATTGTCTTGTATAGACATTTAAGATTCTTGTAATTCGAATATCAATTCAAGACTATTTACCGTATGACTTCTGAAAAAAAGCTCTGAAAAACTTCGCCGTCAAAAAACTTGAAATCATGTAAAACCCGTCTGCAATTCTGTAAAATAACATAACGCATCATCTTCGTTCACGGTTGCAGTTTATATGATGATAATGATGTGAATATGACAGCTATTAACGAAAATCTAATAGGTGTTGTTTATGCTGATGATTAATTTCTGAAAAGCTCTGTTGATTTTACCGCCATAGAATTTCTCTTCCCATAGAAAAGTTGTAAGCTGATGTAAACACGAGGAAAAACATGAGTTTTTAAAATTGAAACTCGGCATGAGAATTCCACCAGATGTACATAAAGAAACGACTGAAATGGACATCCCACGAAGCAGCGCTAGAAGTGAATGATGTTGCCTTGCATCTCGAGGACTTCATCCCAAGAGGAACCTGGCCGCAGGGAGAGTCACACGGATTTTCACCGGCCTAGATAACATTGCTAGGTCATGTGAAGTTAAAACTGCTTTCGGTAAATTAAGTAGAACAGTGGTTAAACTGATGCATGTTTACGCTAAACCCAGTAGCAGGTTAGGATTAGGCTTTGTGGCCCCGAGGATGTTAATGCTGATGATTAACTTCTGAGTAACAGAGTTGAATTTACCGCCTTGACATGTCTTGATTTCTCTTCTCTGAAAAATGTTCTGAGCTGACCTAACCGGAAATCTCATTAGTTTATTTGAACAAAACTACGCATGAGAAAACAATTGAATTGAAAGTAACACAAAAAGACAGATTCAAGACAGAAAACCCAACTTCCTCCAAGGGATCCGAGCGCTATCAAGTGTGATTAACTCCAGAAATTAACCTCTCAAAATCATTTGGGGATAATAATAAGCAGCTAATTTGGGGATAATTATAAGAAGCTAATAAGCAGTTTCGCAGTTGCCCGTAAAAATTTTCACAGGAGAATTTAATTCTTTGAATAGGATCTCAAATAATTACTAAAAAATTTCGGGTAACGTAGATCCAGTTTAATTAGAGACTCAAAAACGTAGAATAATTACAAATGTTATAGAATTACATGATATTAGTAACTTATTTTGCGTTTTTGCTCATATCTTCAGGCTTGCTTTTTTTCTCTTAATAATTTTGAAAGTTTTGAATCTAGATTTTTTGTTTCCCGTTGCTCAGATGTTTTTTGTTGAAATCCTCTCCTCTCCTTCGGCAAAAGCAAGAGAACACTAAAACAGGCACACGAACTCACACATACACGTTGTTCTAATGCTATTACTTTTGCCAATACTAATATAAAATGGGAAAGGGATTCCCTTGTTGGTGAAAGTGATCCGCATCCCATGAATTTTCTTTTCTGAACTTATATCATCACTAGAGAAGAGAATTTTGAGGATATAGTAGCTAAAAATCACAATGACCGCTCGTGGAACTTTTGTTTTCGATATTTGAACCAGCAAAAAATTGAAATGTTTTTTAATATACTTTTTGCTTTTTTTTCCGTTTCCCAGTTTTTTTTCCATTTCTTGATTTTGAGACCGCAACATTTTTTTCGGAAAAAAACCCTGGATCTCTTCTTTCCAGAACATTTTCTTGTCATCTAAGTGCCTTAGTTCTTGAGATATTGAGCTAGCAGTGTAGGGTGTGCTTTTTGGTAAACACTAAGTGATTATCAAATGTAAATTTCTTACGAAAAACTAACTTTCCTCAACTCTTTTTCCTGCTTTATTGGAATAGTTTATTGTAGTTTCTAATTGTGAATATTTAAGAAGGGTTTTCAGAATTGATGTAAATGTCGGCTGAAAAAAGTTTGACCTAATCGAGTGAGTCTGTATCTTCTCAGATGCGTGATGAAGTCAAAACAGGAAAAAGCTCGTTGAGCTTCCAAACTTTGCTTGCGGCTGCAGTTTAGTAAACAAAATAAGCACGCGAAATTTTCTGGTATGTTACTTTCTTAAATGTGTGAAAAAAAGTGCGCCGAGGAATTCTACCAGGAGTTTGGATTATTAAATTTGGTTAATTTCTGGCCAACTGTCGAGTACTTTATCAATAATCTTCTAATCTTTTGCTACTTTTAAAAAAACTTTGGGTCCCTGAATTTAATGCAAAGAGAAGAACTTAGGGGTCAATGATAACAATTGAAAAAAAGACATTTGTCTCTGCATTTAATGTTTACAATCGAAAACCGAAAAAAGTGAAATTGAGAATAAAACTTGGCCATTTCAAAATACTGCAATAGATGGTTTTCAAAAAACTTGTTTCGTAGAGTAGAGATAATCTATTTTGACCTCTCATATCTAATTTTCAAAAGAGAATACTTACTTTTAAAAGTGCACTACATCAATACCTAGCTCCAAAACGGTCTCTAACAATCATCCTGCGCTCTATCCCGCGCTCGAAATTGACTTCGACCTGACTACTTGCAAACAAAACAGTCTGGTCAGTAAGAGTTCTATGGGTACGTTTTTATAGTATCTGAATAATATATTGCTCTGAAAAAGATTTTCATCTTTGGCAAAACGTTGGTACAAAGTTTATCACATTCTTTCATCATCCCAGTTACTACATG
>NC_134474.1:3942085-3990085 GCF_964194025.1 Convolutriloba macropyga | reverse complement strand
TGGAGTTCGCCAAGGATTCATTTATTATTGTGCATACGCTGCCCGAATCCACCAAAACATTTGCTGATGTATTGCCGAAAATTACAGGAAGATTGATTGCGTCCACCGAAGTTGTGGAATCTGTTGAAGATACTACAGCTACACAATTATCTTCATCTGAAGAATAGTTTGACTCCAAATCAGGATCAAAATTGGCCGAAATTTGATTGACATCTTCATTTTGATCATCTTTTTCTACGTTATTGACCCGCGGCTTAGGTTTTGGGTACGAATTGGGATCTTTAGGTTTGCGACAAACCTTTGCGAAGTGGTTTTTAATACCACAGTTATTGCATCTTTTTCCCCGAGCGGGACATTTATTACGGTGGTCAGAGGTCCAACTAGATCCACAGAAATGACAGGTTGTAGGCTTTTTTCGTGCTGTTGTATTCATATTGGAGAAAGGGGTAGCATTCGCGATGCGCATCCGTTGTACTTGGTTAACAGTTGAATGTGACTCGGTTTTACTTGCATTCATTTTTAGTTGGTTGAGCGTACCCATCTCGATATTAATTGCTATTGCCAATGCTTTTTCCGGGTCTACTGTTTCTTTAAGAAGCTCCTTTTGAATGTCTTCATTTTGCATGTTCGCGATAAAGACGTCCCGGATGATAGTGTCTCCTTTATCTCCTAGATCACAGTTTTCCGAAAGTTCTTTGAGATGTCCATAGAACTTCTCAATAGGTTTTCCCTTTTGCTGTTTTCGTGTGAGGAAGAGGTATCTATCGAAGGTTATATTATGGATCCGAATGAAAGTTGTATTTAGAACATCCCAAAGATCCTTCGTTGAGATTGTTTCGAGATTGAAGGTCGAATTCTTTGAGTTGAATACGCGCCGCCCTTCCATGCCTAAGCTCAAGTACATCAAAGAAGATGCTTTCCGATCACATAACTTCCATGGTTTGTCACCGCAAAGTATGCCGACTGCTATAACACGTTGACATTGATTTTTCCACGCTGTTTTTGCCTGCTCATTGCGGGTACGTCGATCTCGCTCTGATTGTGCCGTCGGGTTGTCAACTGCGTCCTCATATGCTGGTTCAGGAGGTAAGAGAACATGTTCTGGAGGGTCCGCCAAGAGGAGGTCCACTTCAATTCCTTCTCGGGCGAGTATTGCGAGTTTCAATTGTATTCTCCAAAACTCCCAGCCAATTGGGGGTTCTAGTGTCGCCTTTTCCCAAAAGGGTTGAATTCCAAGTGGGGATTTGCCGCTGTCCTTTGTCGCTGACTGCGCCATGTTATACTCTATCTTATTGAACAGTTTAGGATTCGCGTTGCGAATACTTTGTCTCAAGAATGTGTTAGGAATTGCTGAGCGAATACACAACTAATTGTGTATTACGAATTCTGATTATTGGAAACGCGGTGCGAATCCGCTGCTAAGTTTAACTTAGAAATATGAAGAGCGTTGGCAGAGTAACTTGAATTCAGACTGACTAAATGAAATTATGATTACTTATAATAAACTAGCATGAACAAAATATGAAATAATTTAGTAGACTAACGGGAATATTAATATAGGTGAATAACTAGAAGTCATAACTTTTAGTTATAAAAACACATGATATATTTATAGATATAGAGGATAAATAATTTAGTACACACAAAGGTTTCGATATTTATTTAGGTATCCATACGTATCACAGGCGGTGACACCACAACCCGGGAACAATTATCCTGCGCTCGCATTTGACTTTGACCTGACAACTTGCAAACAAAACAGTCTGATTAGTAAGGATTCTGGGGGTACGTTTTTTTAGTATCTGAATAATATAATCCTTTCAGAAAGATTTTTGTCTTGGGCTAAACATTGGTACAAAGTTTATCACATTCTTTTATCATCCCAGTTACTATATGAACAGTGGAGATTAGAAAATGATAAAAAAGTCGCAGTCTAACCAGAGCATTAGTAAGATTAAGTTACGCAAATGTTCCAGTCACAACGCGAGTTGATTTAAAAAAAACTACAACACGGTTTTTTATTGCCCTCTCGAAGTTTTTCAGCTGCTCAGTTTTGCCTTGGAGTGGTGGACAATTTTCATGAACAAATTTTTGATATGCTTTTAATTTATACACACGTTCAAATCTTTTGTATTATCAATGAAAATTCGGTTCATTCGTGTCCTGTGGTCTCAAACTACGAGCTTTTTAATTGCTATATTGACTTTCAAATTTTGGTTTGTATCTCTATAGAAATCTCGCATATACTTGTTTTATCAAAATAAATCTCTGGCATTATTTTTTTTATAATAATTGAACTGTGCAAGTAGTAAGATTGAACAAAAATGCAAATTTGGCAGTTTGGCATTCAAAAAGATAGAGCTTGATTATCAATATTGAATAAATAAAAATACTTTTAGAAGACAACCTTCTGAGATATACTTAGCCATCATTGAGTTTTGAGTTTATAAAACTAGTAAACTTTGAGTCTGAGCAGAGTAATTATATCATGGCCACGATGAAAGCTGAGTTTGAGCATAGTGGTAAGTCTAAATAAAAACTAAATTATAAGTTTCAATTACAATTAAGAAGGAAAGGCACCCATGTTTAGACCTCATTTTATCAAAATACTCAAAAATGAGATCTCTTCAAACCCAAACCCCCACCCACCCACCGTGTTTTTCAAGCCCCCCAGTTCCAAATTATACGTTATATAGCTATGCAAAAAATAGCACGCGCACCGGGGGCGTAAGCGATATACGCCCACTATGCTGGAGGGGGGGGGGGGGCAAAACAGAATAGATCCCAAAATTGGTAGTGGATTAAAAAGCCGCTTCAACAACTTTTAATTAAAGAAGTGTAAAAACAGACCCGTAAAGGACGTCGACAGTTCCGAAATAATTCAAACTCATTTATTACATAAGCTTTTCCCCATTATAATCCCCAACGAACGTATAGCCCGTACCCTTTTTTTGGGGCGTATATAGGTTCTAACAGCTCTAAGCGGGTGTTTTAATGAGCCAGAGTAATTGTGTGACGAGATTGAAATTTTGCAGGGGATAAATCGGGAATAGAGGACAAGGGAAGTGCAGCAGTTATCTCCTGTCACAATCTCAGCTACACAGTAGAGGTCGGATTCCGAAAGAAGGAGCAACGCAAGATCCTCCAGGATGTCTCTGGAGTATACAAGCCAGGTGAGATTATTGGTCACCCGGGTCGAGGCCGAATGGTTAAGATGTAAGAACTCGTAAGTTTCTTGCAAGTTCTTACAAAGCGATGCATCGCCTTGCAAGTTTTTCTTCCAAAAACTTGCAGGTTCTTACAAGTTAACCATTCTACTTGCAAGTTCTTACAAGTTAACCATTCGACTTACAAGGCTCTTACAAGTTAACCATTCCACTTACAATTACTTACAAGTTAACCATTCGCACACTCACACACCACGCACTCACACACACGCGCACACACACATACACGCAAACATACACACACACACACACACAAACACACACTAACACACACACACACACACACACACACACACACACACCACGCACGCACGTACCGCGCGCACACACACATACACGCACACATACACACGCACATACACACACATACACACACACGCACAAACACATACACACACGCACTAAACCGTAAACAAAATGCTGCAAGACATGAATGTAAACGTACTTTTGGAAAAAGAGAATCTGGAAAAGTGTGAATTAAAGTATAAAAAGGGGTATAAAAATGAAGTTCCACTAAATTATTTTGAGAAAATACTGACATATAGGTTTGAAGACTCAATCAAAATCAATAGTTTGGGAACATTTTTAAAGAAGCAATCGTGAAGAAGCTAATTCAGATCTACAGTTTTTCTTATGGAATTGCAAAAAGAACTCTCTTGAATTGATAATATTCAAAAAGAAACCACTTAGTCTACTTAGCTTGAATTGTATTATGTTATCAAAAACAGAGCAACTAACTCCCATGCACTTTCTACGGTAAATGACTGAACCGTTAAATTGAATTAACCAATAAGAAATGTGCTCGACCGGAACGAACTTGCAAGAAACTTACAAGTTAACCATTCGACTTGCAAGTTCTTACAAGTTAACCATACAACTTGAAAGTTCATAAAAATTAATCATTCGACTTACAAGTTCTTACAAATTAACAATTCGACTTGCAAGTTCTTACAAGTTAACCATCTTTTGCCAGAAACTTGCAAGTTCTTACAAGTTAACCATTCGGTCTCGACCCGGGCAACCACTTCCTTTATATGCCGTACTGAATTCCAAGTGTAAATCAGGTGGCCGCCGTATTGGCCGACAGGGCGTTAAGCCGACAACCAAAAATGAGAAATTTAACCGACAATTTAAGTAAAATGAGCAAAAAAAATATTCTGAAGCTGTGATTGGTCAATTTAAAATGCTATTTCGTAAGCGGACAAATATACCGCAGTTTTCACCAACTAATGTAACGCATGTCTAACCCATGTCTGTCGGGCTGTGGCCATGACTCAGCTTCCGGTGGAACTTGATATTAATCTATCGCAGCCCAACTTTTGATTTCTGGACCAATTATGGACTTTTATCACAAAATATGATAAAACTGTCGGCTAAATTTCTCATTTTTTCCTTGTCGGCTAAACACCCTGTCGGCCAATTTTCCTAGCACCGTAAATCAGTACTGGGCAACTGTGAATAATGTAAGTCTCCCATGTAATATAATTTGCTCGCTTTCTCGCTCAAAATTTGCTTCTTTCAAGCATTTTAACGGCACAAAAGTTGAAATATGGCAAGTTGAGGTGGCGCAGAAAGGAGCACAGCCAGCTATGGAGCGAGAGGTTCTGGGGTCTGTCCCCGTAAGGAACTTTTTTTACACTTGGCCCCCTTTTACACTATTGTAAAATCAGACTGAATGCAAGTCTGAGAAGTCAAAAAAGTGACATGAATCAGTCCATGATTCAAAAATGATGAGAAATTGCAGTTATACTGGCCCAGTACTAAAACGCACATGGAATTAGGTACAAGGGGCTGGTTTACCGGCACACTATTTCACTCTACGTGTCCAATGTCCGGAAAAGCCAGTTTCAATAAGGCTTTAGTTTTTTGGAAACAAAACTTATTTGGGCACGCAATTAGCCCTAAATTTTTATTGCGCCAATTTTTTTAGTAATTACTTGAGACCAAATTCACAGATTTACACTCCAAAAAACGTACAGGTGTAATTACTTGAAAAGAGTGCACATAAAGCCATTTGCAAGTAGAAACTACCTGCACATATTTCCCAAATTTACTTCCGTTCAGCGCACCGTTCAGTTAAATTAACTGCAAGAAAACTTTTAACTTTAATGCATAGATTGAAACAAAAACTTTCCGGAAAATTTGCATCTTTAAAAACAAACTATACGGCGTCATTTTAGACAGGAAAAACTTTTCATGAAGCGTCTATATGATTGGTTCAAAGCTAGAAAGAAATGTACCTTAAGACTTGAACTGTCTTGAGCAAATCGGGGTCAAGACTTGAGAAACCTTTAGTCAAATCTTGTTCACATTTTGGTGTTGGATTTCTTTTGTTTCGCAGCGAAAAAAAAACCGACATATATGTTGACATGCACTCAAAACCCTCAAAAATGAAATAGGAAGCACAAGAAAATGCGAGCACTTCCACGTTCCGGCCAAGAATTGACCTAAGTTTGACAAGTCTTGAGTTAGTCTTGGAAAGTCCTCACATGTCTTAAGACTTGAAAGAAGACGTGATCAGTATTGATTTGTTGGAAAAGATTGTTTTCATTTAAAACAAAAATGTACTGGTGAACAATGATACACAACTTTTTTCATTTTGTTATCTAAATGAGTGTACCAGAAAGAACTATATAAAGCAAGAATTTTTCTAAGCAGCATCCATAGTTGTTTTTCTGAACAGTGCTCTGGGTAATTTCAAAACCAATATTTGTCTTTCAATGCACAATTAGTAACAAGAGGGACATTTCTTAAATAAATCACCAATTAGGATTTATTGAATTGGGGTAGTTATGTATTGTATCTGTGGGAAAGGGTTCATTTTAAGCAAAGTTGAACTAAATTAGTCCGGTGTCAGTGTTTTCCACACAACTTACAACTCTGCTCTTGACACATGGGTTGCCTACTCAATTTTTCAAACATTGGCCACGTAAAGTACAAGAGTCTGGTAAAAACTCTGTAAGTCAGAGGAGGGGGGGGGGGGGGGGGCGTAAAGTACAAGTCAGAGGAGGGGGGCGATCATCTCTGCATCTTTTATTGAACAGTTATAGGATATGTCTGCGCGTTTTCCTCCCAACAGTAACCCCACACCCATCCATGAACAGTTTTTTTTCATAAGCATTTGTGAATGATTGTAAATAATTTGTAAATGCGTTTGTGAATAAACTAATGAGTGTTTGTGCGCACCTGTAATTTATAACTAAGTTTATTTATGAATATTTGTATAACTAGTAATAGCCAGGACTGGCTGTAGTAATGAACGTATATCATTGTCAACTTTTTATCGGCTTTACAGTTCACGGGCCGAGGTGTCACCGCCATTCAACGCAAACTTGTAAGATAAGCGGTGAATGGGGAAAATTTTGTAAGATAAGCGGTGAATGCGGTGAATTTACATTAATCAGGCGGTGTATGCGGCGAAAAAAACTTAATCGCCTGGCAGCGGTGAAATTACATAATTTCACCGCTGAATTTAGCGTTGAAATTACATAAATTCACCGCTTTGAAAAAAGTGTCCAAATTATGTAAGATAAGCGATGAATGCGGTGAAATTACATAAATTCACCGCTTAAATTAGTGGTGAACTTACATAAATTCACCGCTTGGAAAAAAGTGTTAAAATTTTGTGAGCACAGCAGTTAATGCGGTGAAATTATATAAATTCACCACTTAACTTAGTGGTGAACTTACATAAACTCACCGCTTAGACGAAAAGTGGTAAAATTTGGGGAGAAAAGCAGTGAAGGTTGTGAAATTACATAAATTCATCACTTAACTTAGTGGTGAACTTATATAAATTCAGCGCTTAGAAAAAATGTGGTAAAATTGTGCTAGAACAGCAGTGAAAGTGGTGAAATCACATAAATTCACTGCATAACTTAGTGGTGAACTTACATAAATTACATAGACTTCCATTCTTTGAGACTTACATAGTCCTCAAAGAAGCGAAAAAGGCCCATGCAAAAGCTAAAACAATTTACTACTGCAAGAATCTGAACGCAAAAAATCGGAAAAATATGTAAGATAAGCGGTGAAAAGCTGTTTTTTCACCGCAAATTTTGAATATAATTTTGCGGTTAAATGCGGCGAAATTATGTAAGTTCACCGCTAGAGTAAGCTGTGATCATACAAAAATTCACCACAATTCACCGCTAAAATATGTAATTTCACCGCTTAATATAGTTTTGAAGCATAAATTCAGAACAATTTCCGCTGCATAACTGAGTTATACTGAGTTGAACAGTTGTACTTTTTTTTACTTCAGGGTTGACAGCAATTATGGGTCCATCTGGCTCAGGTAAGACCAGTCTGATTGATCTACTGGCTGACAGGAAGTCATTCAATGAGAAGGAACTAAATGGGAACATTCTTCTGAATGGACAGAGATTCCCTAACAACTACAGACTCATCTCAGGGTTAGCTCAAACACAATTGGTTATGGAAAAATTTTCGGATCTTTCCCGTTTGTGCCCCCCCCCCCCCCCAGCTTAGTGGGCGCATATTATTTGCACCCCCCTTTCAGACGCAAGTGCCATATTTTTATATTATGATTTACTATGTAATGACGCGTGCTCTGTAACTGGGGGCGCATAACGTACTGGGGGGGGGGGGGGAGATCCGGATATTCTAATCCAATGGACCTTAAGGTATATCCATAAAGTTTGAAACAATATATGCAAAGTCAATCACCAAGCCTTAGCTGATCTGGTCAAGTTTTAGTTCACCCATCACCTGTTTTCCCTTTGTCTACACGAGTCGAAAACAGAAGTTAATCTTGTAAGATCTTGCAAGATTAACTTCTGTTTTCGACTCGGGTAGAAATTCATGTGTTCATAACGCTTTCATTAATCTTATCCATAATCTGATTATTTTTTCTCTCAATTGTTTCATTCTGGTTTTTTCTTGGCGATAGAAATTAATGAACAACATCATTTTGGTTTATAGTGTCAACTATATAAAACTGTCTGGAATTGCGGAACAAATCCGATTTTTAGAAGTAAACACTGAAAAAAAATTATTTTGATCGTGGATTCGTGGTCAACAAATTTCAACACTTGGTCTAAAAATAATCTACATTACAAAGAAGAATATCACATGCCGCAGTTATCAACCAAAGTCTCAGGACAACCGCTCTTGGCCATCGAACCATTTTAGAAGAAACTCACACTTGAACCACAAATTCGATTGGAGGGTTAGAAAATGAATATCAAATTGGTCATATTCACAAAAGGAAGAGACTCAATTACACCCTATCGGGAGAACCCCGACAAATTTACACTACGTGGTAGGCTAGTAGTTGAAGCAGAGGTTGAAGGTATAACTCAATCAGAGCGTGACGCAATAATCCGAAATGAACCAATCAAAAGAATCAGAAGATAAAATGTATTGGTATCCTCCGTGATGTCAAAATTGGGAATTTATGCAATTTGTTAGGGGGTCTATTCAAGCTCAACTACTGTGAAAATGGACCAGTGCTGGATTCGAACCAGCATTTCTTACTTGCAAGCCTAGTATGCTACCCACTTACACCAACTGGTCTTAAGCTCTCGAACTTGGGCATCTCTTATAACCCATTCTTCATGTTCTTTCTTCTTCCTCAAGGCTTCTTTTCTCTAGCCAAGTATACGCTGAACAAGTAAAGCTTCTTGTCAAGCTTATCGTATGCACAATTTACATTAGGTTGTTCTCTCTCAACCTTTTAACACGATTCAAAACTGCTTTCGCGCAATTTAGTTTAGTAATGAGCGAATAAAAAAAAATTTTCAAAGGACTCTTATTACGGGATGGAGGAGGAATGAAGACACGAGAGCTGTGGACATGTTTTTGTCAAACATCGTAAAATTAACGTTGATCGGTACTTGACTCTAACACGTAATAAAACAAAAAGCGAACAAATAGCGAGTAGAAAAATTCTGCGGAGCCCTATGAGAGCTGTCTTTTTGGTGTAATCAAGGGAGAAATAAAGAAACAATCATTTGATACCTCTATATCGCAAACTAGCTTGATAGCAAAAATACGGAGAAAATTTTCTAGAGAAACGAACATACCAAACCGAGTGCTGGCACACAATTAACATTATAATAGTCGTCTATGACCGAACTCGCAAGACAAGTATTTCTAACCAAACATCACACAACACAGCCAGTTTTATCGCTAATTTTCAACGAGATATCAAATTCACAAATTTCTCAACAGATTACAACAATGAAACGACATTGACCGACACAATATCCCAATTGTGGATCTAATAGGATATCTGAACTTCCATTTTCAAACAGGTTTTCCCAGCTCAGGGTTGACAATGCAACAATTGTCAAATAAAAAACCATTTCGCAAAACTACGCCGGGAGCTTCCTAAAGGAGCTTTGCAGCCCTGAATCAGTACAATTTGCATCATGCATTTTTTGAAGATCATTACTATGTACATGTCACTTCTGGTTATGCATAGGCTGTATTTTATCAACCTAATGAGTCATATGCATGCAAATTTTATGCACATTCTTTCTCGCCTAATGTATCTTACATGTACATGTACTTGCAACAGACTGCTCGTAAGATGCACATAAGTAACATAAATACACGGGTGCATTCACATTATTCAGGTAGAAACGGCGGAGGTCGGTGGAGGTCGGCGGAGGTCGGTGGAGGTCGGAAGTCGGCGGAAGTCGGCGGAGGTCGGTGGAAGTCGGCGGAGGTCGGTGGAAGTCGGCGGAGGTCGGAAGTCGGCGGAAGTCGGCGGAGGTCGGAAGTCGGCGGAAGTCGGCGGAGGTCGGTGGAAGTCGGCGGAGGTCGGAAGTCGGCGGAGGTCGGTGGAGGTCGGCGGAGGTCGGAAGTCGGTGGAAGTCGGCGGAGGTCGGTGGAAGTCGGCGGATGTCGGAAGTCGGCGGAGGTCGGCGGAAGTCGGTGGAAGTCGATGTGTCAGTTAATTGTGGTGTAGTATGTACAAGTTAAGCTAGAATGCAGCTCCGGGTATCGCCACGTTGAAAATTTCATGCATGATATCAGTCATTCGAAATTTTCAAAATTTGCTATGTACAGTCTGTTAGTTCTTCGTATGTACAGTCTGATCTGAGACATTCTGTGCAGTGTTAACCAATAATGTAAATGATGCTGCGAAGAAAAAAAACAGACTGGGGTGTTTCTTAATCGACTCTGGGCAGACTGGCAAAAGTATTTATACTGCTATTTGTCTGGTACAGTAATGGTTACTATTGAAAATCAATGGTACAGCGCTGAAACCCACTGCGACTAAGGTACGGGCGTCGAAAATCGAAAAGGAAACAATTTGAAACCAAAACTGAGAGTAAATAACGCTAACTACAGATAACTGACAATAGTGTGACCTATCAATTAGTTATGGATATAACTCACCTCGAATCTACTGATGATAGGTGGAACGAAATAAACTACAGTGAAATTCCGGAGCAAATCCAATGTTTAGAAGTTAAATCTAAATTAAATTCATTTTGATCTTTCATTCTCTGAGCCAATCCAGATCATATCAAATTTGAACAATTGGATTACAATTACTCTACTTCATAAATTGAGAGTCACAAACCACAAACCTAATTCGAACAAAACAACTCTTTGGGTCCATTTTTGGTTGTGCGCCAAATGAAACAGCGCAATTTTTCCCTGTTTGTTCTTTTTTCATTAAAATTTTTTAGGATCAGATTTTTTTTTACGATTCCATGGAATTATTCTAGCATCAATTTTTTTTACTACTTCGTGATTTTGATTAATTTTCAAGCATGACCGCTATAAAGTCTGTTTGATGTGGGATGTGTTCTGCAGATACGTGGTGCAGGATGACGTGTTAACAGGTTCTCTGACAGTGAGAGAGAACATCACATTCGCTGCCAACCTCAGACTCCCTTCTGACTCCCCTCAGAATACAAAAGTATGTATCTCAACTCACATCTAATTCCAACTAGTCCTGCATGCCAACTAACGGAGCTCAGTTCTAATGCCAAGCCCCAATTCATGCCTAGTTGATCAGGTGCACTTGCAAAGATCAATTATAATATATAATTTCTAATCTGATGTCAAAAAATAACTCAGTCGATCGGTGTCGATTAATTGCGACCATTGCCGATAGCGCACTTTACACGTTGCAGTGCAAAAGAACCTCGTTCTGATCCCGTGATGATCGTTTTGCATATGGTTTATCCCGTCCTGAGACTGCCTATCACTCCCAGGTTGACGTTTTTGCGATCTCATAATTGATTTCTCAGTATGATCCTATTTTGTAACCAAAAGAATCATATATTATCCTTGTATGATTACCAAGAAATCATTTATGATCCAAGTATGATTAATAAGAATCGTACAACTTTCTCCACTCACTTAACGTTTTCATTTATTTATCGATAAGGTATCACTTATGTGATTCACTGGAATCGCTTTGTGATCCGCCAAAATATCCTGAAATGCAACACTTATTGCAAAGATGGGCAAAAAGATGGAGCTTCTTTAAATGATTCGAATTTCATAATCTCGGAAAAAAGTTTATTTGTATAATTGATCATTTATTAGAAACAGGGAAAACTTTTTGTCGGATCTAACTTTTTCACAATTTCCCAGAAGTCCAAAATTTTTGGTTTGCCAAATAGTCAAACAAGGGTTGCACATACAATATATTAAATATTAATTTCCACTGCATACTTTATACGGGAACTTTCCGTCATCAGTGAAAGTATTATGTACCATTTATGACCTCGTATAACTTCCAAAAATAATATGAATTCTACCAAGAATAAAATTTAAACAGTTTTTCTATTTTTGTTCAATCCCTGTGTGAGTCCCAAAAAATTATATGAGACCTTTTTATGATTACTAAGCAATCAAACAAATCCTATATGTCTTAGCATGCTTTCTAAGAATCTTATGACATATGATGATTGCAAGGAACCATATATGACCTGGTAAGAAATCAAAAAAGTCGTATAACAGGAGACCCGGGAATAGTATTCTTGAAAAAAATTACTGTTTCTGGCCATGTTTCCGTGCATACTGAATAATAATGAAGTAAGGCAGCCGTACTTCTTGTGACATCCTTTGTTTTTTGTCTGAACAGATCTCCGGCACTCTTGACTCTCTCGGTGACACGGATATCAAACAAGGCTCTCGGGTCTGGGATTTGTCGAAAAAATAATGTAAGAACTGCGGTTAAAAGTGCTGAGAAAATTATTTTCACCACTCAACGCCCGCATATTTTAGCGTCGACTGCGGTGAAAACAAGGGTTTTTTTAAAAAAAAATTTGCGATTTTCAGCGATTAAATTTTGCAAGATTTGCGGTTTTTAGCGCTGAAACTTTTATTTTCACCGGATATAGAGGATTTTCTACAAAAAATAAAGGTGTTCCAACCTCTGACCTGCTGCATTTTAATCAGTTCTTCGTCCACTGGTTAACCTGTCACTTGCTTCTATGATATCGCTTTTGAGTTTTAATGATATTCATTCCAATTTATGGAAAAATTATGCGTGGAAAACGTGCAATTTTTCCTGTTTTGGAGTGAATTTTTGCGTTTTGTTTCGGTACCAGTGAAATTTTGTTACCATTGCTTTACCAACAGGGAGCGGTGACAAAAAAATTCACCACTGAAAACCGCATTGCTTACAGCATTTTGTCGCAAGAAAAATTACAGTGATTGTTACCGGTGAATCGACGCAAGATATCAAATTTTTGGCGGTGAAATTTTTTTCGATTTCACCAGATTCAGCGCTAAAATCTGCATTTCATGCAACTATTGACCGTATACTCATCGCAATTCTTACTTTTTTGCGATTATGAGAGTTGAAACCTTGACTCGGGCAGCATCTTGCGGGCTGCATACTTCCATGATCAATAGAGCGACTAAATTTTCTAAGAAATGGCTTGCTTTTTGATTATTGTAATAATCAGGTTCCTTCTGAATGTACGTACATCAAAGGAGAGCTGGCTACATTTCCTAAAAGGTGTCGTAATTCACAGTGCCACGTTGTGACTAGGATCGCCTTCTTGCAAATGAGAGCATGCTTAACACATCGCCGAAGCTATCATAATTCGAAGGGAGATTTTTCAACTGCATCCGTGTCGGTTCCTTAGTACCGCTGTTCAAATAGGTTGCTCGTTAAAAACCGAAATTTATGTCGTTTAGATTAAGCGATAATCAGCAAGTTACAACAGTCTCTCCTTTTTCGTTTGCCTCTGCCGACTTGTCGGATTAAACATTGTGAAGTGTGACATTCATATTGGTTTGCGACTGTTTTTTTTTGAAGTATCTGTGAAAAATTGATGGAGCCAAATTAATTTGGTTCCATTGTGATGCAATGTGTGATCTGACTCGACATTGTTGACCATCTTTGGACCTATTTTTGCCTTTTGAGCAGACTAGGTTTTACCCGAACCTCCATTGTTCACCGATGAGCTGTATAAGGTTAACTGTATGCTGCCCATGTTTCGGGTTCAGTAGTATTTGCTTAAGACGCGTTTTTTATTGTGTCTTCAAGTTGTACCAGGAAACGTTTGCAACCTGTCTAGCATGGCTCTGGTGTGAAAACTCCACTCGGCTTAGACAGATTTAATAGAGACATAGAACGTTTCTTGAGGGAAATTCTGTCCAATTGATCTGGGTTTTCAAATCTCAAAGCCTTTTGAACAAGGTTGATGGCTTTTAGTCATTTCAGGAAAGGGTTTTCAAATTTTTGGGCAAAATTGAAAACTTTTTTTGTGTGAGATCTCATGATCTCATAAAAATCATGTATCAACAACACGCATTTCTTACCTTAAGTGGTGAAAAAATATTCACTGCTGCCAACAGGGAGCGGTAAAAATGCAAACTTCACTGCTGTAATTTCTCATTTAAAAACACAATTTTTTGTGTAATTGCACATGATTTTTTGGAGTTTATGTAAGGAAAAATTCTGTAAATTCACATGAAAATTTGCAAGATTCTTCACGTCAAAAATATCTTTCACAATTGTGTGATAAAAGCCGGTATATAATGTTTTACAAGAGAAATTACACGAAAACTCGTGTGAATTACATGAACACTCATGAAGGCCAACCCGAAAGATTCGAGTGAAGTTACACTGAAAATAAAGTAACTGGCCATTTTCTCGTGTGTTACTTTTTACGTAAAAAATTGTGTCCTGATAGTTTTTTTTTTCATTTGAGAGGAGGGTTTTCAACTTTTGGTAAACTTATGGTAAGTCCAATGAGAAAACGCTGTTCTTTTTAGCCCGTCGTGATTGATCACATGAGTTACAGAGCACGTGACATTACATAGTAAATCACTATGCATGAATACGGCACGTGCGTCTGGGAGAGCAGAAAAAATGCACCCACTAAGCGGGGTTGGGGCAGAAACGGAAAAGATCCCTGGATTCATATTAATTGTGCATAAGAATGATGCTGTTTAAGAATGATTACCTAAGTATTTATAAAACTTAACTGCTGGATATGGAATTTATTTTGCAGGCGTTGGTGGATCGGATTTTGAAAGATCTGTTGCTGGAGAAGTGTGGGGACTCCAAAGTTGGGACAGAGTTGATCAAGGGAGTCTCAGGGGGTGAGAGGAAGAGGTGCAACATCGGCATGGAACTCGTCATCAGTCCACAAATTGTTTTCCTGGGTAAGTTGGTTGGTCTTCCATAGACACTCAATGTACACGCAAGACCCAAACTGCATTTTTCTTACAGTATGTTACACACCCCCTCCCCCATACGCACGCAACGCTGAAATATCCCCCCCCCCCACACACACACACACACACACACGCACACACAGACACACACACACACACACACACACACACACACACACACACACACACATACACACACACACGCACACATACACAAACACACATACACACACACACACACACACACACACACACACACACACACACACACATACACAAAAACACACAAACACACACGCACACACACACACACACACACATACACACACACACGCACACATACACAAACACACACACACACACACACACACACATACACACACACACGCACACATACACAAACACACATACACACACACACACACACACACACACACACACACACACACACATACACACACACACACACACACACACACACACACACAACACTGAAATTTCAACCCCCCCCCCCCCCCACCACACACCGACAACTACAGACACTTCACTCACTTGAAGAATCGCACATCAGTTAAATGACCATGAAGTGACGCGGTGAACAAAATGTGAACACAAAAAACTTGTTTATTGAAACATTGGTAAATTAAAAATAATTCAATTCAGTCTTTCTATTCAGACTTTAAATTTATAACCCTTGCGCTAAATTTTGCCAGTCAAACCAGATACGAGTTTACAAAATATTATATATTTACAAATACTACAAATAATATTTAAAATCAAAAAATTTTTGAAAAAATCAAGCTTTATGGGTTTTAAGAAATATTGGAACCAATCCTAGGATGGGGTTCGCGACCCAAGACAGGTATGGACCAGACGGTCCTGGGTTGTTGACGGGGGGGGGGTGTCCGTTTCGACCGAGCTCACAGTCTGGAGAAATTTTCGGTCGCACTGATCCGTCTGACCAATAGCTGGATTAACTTGATTAAGTTTCATTTTAGATGAGCCAACGACTGGTCTTGATGCGAGCACCTCATTGACAGTGATGAAGATTCTGCGGAGACTGGCGACGAATGGGAATCGAACCATCGTTTTCAGTGTCCACCAGCCTCGCTTCTCAATCTTCAAACAGTTCGACTGTCTCCATCTGCTCTCTTGCAATGGACAGACTGTCTACCATGGGGAAGTCTCCAAGGCAGTCGACTACTTCGCCTCAACAGGGATGTCATCTGTCTCTATTTTCAAAATTTAACATACATCTTTTACTCTATATCGAGCTATTATGTGAAAAAAAAAATCATTAGTAGATGAGGAGAACAACGTGGTGGGTGGGGGGGGGGGGGGGCGTATTGGGGGATTAAAGATTTAAAGGAGGAAGTGGGGGATACTGGAATGGAGATGGTTATTACTTGGCTTCGGTAATGTTTGTGGTAAGGTTTTTGAACAGAGAAAGGAGTTCTGATGGTTATATTAATAATGGCAAGAACAGAACCTAGTAGACAGCTAACTTTCTCTTACAACTCAAGAATAGAATATACAATCCTTCGTTAAAAGAATCCAATATTTCAAACAATATCTTTTACCGAATTTGTTACAATTTCAATTTAAAAAGAATTGAATATTATTCACTAGTATAAAATTAAGAAACACTGAAAAATTCAGCCAGTCTTTGTCAAAAGTATAATATTAAGAAACGCTGAAAAATTCAGCCAGTCTTTGTCAAAAAAAGTTTCTGGGAAGGAGTTTTGAAAATTAGAGGTAATATCTATGGAAATAATAAAATAAATGGAAACAGTTGACAACAGGGTTGGTGTGCGAGTCCCTCAATAACCCACCGGATTTCTTTCTCGACTGCATTCTAAAGCATGACAGTCCAAGATTCCACGGCGATGCCTCAAAATCTGGAGACCATAATGAAAACGGAAGTACCGAGCTGGAGTTGCAGTCTCGACAAGTAAACCGGGAAGCTTTTTTCAACGTTAATGAAAGCGACAAAAAAGATTTGGCCTCCATTTTCAGGAACTCTGAAGAAAATCAGTCATTGCTGAAAGAATGCTCTGATATTTACGACAGAGGAGACCCAGTCTCGAACCCTGCTAAAACGGATCTCAAGTACGCTGCAAGTTGGTTCATGCAGTTTTACTACCTAACCAAGCGGGCAATGGTAAACTACGCGCGCAACCCAGAAGTCAGCGTGATAGAGCTGGCAACCATGGCTTTTCTGTCACTGTTTTGTGGCATTTTCTTCTGGAACATCCAGCATGACGAGTCTGGATTCCAGAACATATACGGCGCTATCTTCTTCATGACTGCTGAGTTGATGTGGACTAACATCGCAAGTGTCGAAGTATTCGTCAAAGACCGCAACCTGTTTCTGCACGAGCTGGCTAATGGATATTATCAGGCATCGCCGTTTTTCTTCGCCAAACTTTTCACCGACTTATTCCCCAGACGCCTTTTCCCAACAATACTGTTTGTGACAATATTCTACTGGATGTGTGGCTTAGAGGCGGACGCTGAAAAGTTCTTTTTCTGTCTCTTTGTGTGCATACTTTCTACAATGGCCGCGTGTGGAGTCGCATTTTTCTTCGGAGTCATGATTGGTCAATTTGCAGTCGCAGCGGCTTTTGTAAATTTGTCTTACATAACAAACATGATCTTCGGTGGGCTGATGATGAACGTGAAAGAGTTGAAACCCTGGATCCGCTGGGTTAACTGGCTCAGTATTGTGAGACACAGTCTGGGGCCCATAACTGCCACCCAAGTGGAGGATATTGAAGTTTGTTCTTTACTTTCATCTATAGTTATGCTGAAATTATAACAAAAGTATATTACTGTTTATCTTACTTAGGTTTATTTGTGGTTCAACATTTAGAACTCTATGAAATACTAACATTGTGCTGTTCTCGTTGCGAGTGTAACCAAAATCAGTTAATTTTTGAGAAAAAAATATAAAGATTTAACACACAATTTCGAGATTTTTTGCTATGTATCGGTACATAAGCAAACTCTCAACGAGGATTATTTAAAGATCTATATTGGTGTAGAATAAAGCCGTCAAAACATAGAAGGCGTTCACATAATCATATGATAACATATAAGACTCTAAAATAAGACAAAACGTAAGCTTTTTGCCTGCATTAGACAACCAGTAGGTTGTCCACCAAACGTATCCTTTGATGTTGTTTTGAAGATTGAAAAAAGCGAAAAACCTATAAGGTTCAACCTAACAACCTTCAAGTTTTCTTATTTTATGGGAAAAAAAAGCTCGGAATAGTTCGGGCTCGAACCAACGACCATAGTTTTGAAGTTCTAGCTTTTAACCGTTAAGCTACGGGAGTTTAGAATAAATTATGCAGAAGCGCAATATAATTAATTGCTTTCTGCATTTGCATCGGCAACATCCTCCGGCGCCAAAGGTGATGATTCAAGGACAGACTTTAAGTAACGGGGTTCTGGTCGACGTTCGTATTTCGGCAGACCTTGCCGTGCCGTTGTCAACGTAACGAAGGCTTGACACTATAGTCAGAAGATAGTGGCCCTAGGGCTGTCGTCACCAACTAAACACACTAAATGCAGGTTCTCAACGCTTCGGATGGTTGAGTTCTCCATTTGGAGCAGCGGCTCAACGCGAGACATATTCGTTCAACCAACGATTCCATATCGCATTCGAGTATACTTGCGCTTTAGCGCACCTCTTTCAATGGTGTGTCGTACGACAGCACTCATGTGTGCATTTTTGTTGATTCGAGCAGGTACGGAATAAATATTTATCATTCAGGCACCAAAGCAAAGTTGATGTTCCGCAGCTAATCCAGCACGCTGCGCTGGAGTCAACTCGTTGAAGATCTCACCTTGCCAGATCTCAAGTTGTGACTTGAAAAGCGGCAATTGTGGATAATCAAGCTTTGAATTTTCAGAATGTTTGTTAGGTTTGGATTGCTTTGAATCGGACGCAAAGGCTTTAGAATAGATTTTGGTTTTCATTGAACAAATATTTTAGTGATTTCAATTTTTTCTGATGGTAATTTTTTTTCTTTCGATCATGGCTCTCCGTTCTAAGCAGTTATTACAACCTAACATATTAGTTCGAATCAAACCTCTTTTCATAGTACGCAAGGATCACAGATCCATCAAGTTCGGTGGCAGCTTTTGAATTGCTTAGTTCAGGAGAGTTGAACTGTGAATGTCTGTATGACAGGACAAAGACCTTAAACGCCAACTAGACAGGATACCAAGGCCAAAGTTATGAATCTGATCAGAGTTGTGCAATTTTTTTGATGGGTAATTTTCCTACTTGTCAAGATGCACAGTGCTAACTACTTAGGGCTGTCTAAATTCCATTTCCCCACATTAGGCAAACTTTGCAATGACAGCTTCGGCTTTTCCTGGTACCAGTAATTTCGGGTACGTCAATTGAAGATAGTCGGTCAACGCTTGCGAATCAATGTTGCTTTTAACTTGGCCGCATCATTCGTGCCACTGCGGGGATCACCATTAAACTTGATGAGATTGCAATCCGGTATTAATTGCTCCTTGCTAAGGCTAAGTAGCTCTGCTAAGTCTTCCATAGTAACGATTCCCAGAGGAGTTGCTTGAACAGTTTAATTAGGCATTTGAGGCTGGAAAAACAGATTCAGGTACTGATCTTTTGCTTGCAATAGACACACAAGGGAGACGATTTTGTTATTAGGTTGTACCACCTAAGGTGTTACTTGATGTAGGAGCACTCGACTTTGCACTTACTATTAGATTCTGAACGTTATTTTGAACTAAATTTATGGTATATTTATACTGAAATTTCGAAGTGTTTATTAAGGTAAGGAATGTACTCTTATTATTGTATGTAAAATATAACAAATTGTTTTTATTTTTCAGTTCTGTGGGTCGCGAAGTTTTACGTTGGACAACATCACATACTCAGACCAGAACACATGTGAGAGTGGATTGGACGTTCTGGACCAACAAGGGATTAATCACGATACTGGAGATCTCTGGCTCAGTATCATGGTCCAGATCATATACATTGTTGTACTTTTCGGAGGAACTTACGTAAAAGTTCTCTTCATTAAGAAACGAAAATGAGTTCAAATGAAGAACATCGAAAGAATTTAGACTGAATTAACACGTAATGTTCCACTTAGTGCCCCACCAATGGAATTTTCTAATGTGATCCCTAGTCGAGACCTGGAATTTATTAACAGACCTGTTAATTCCAAGTGGTGGTGGGGGGTGTAAATATTGAAATAAATTACACGGTCGATGACCCTAGTTAAAGTCTAGAGGTTAATTCTTTTCATAGTTCCATCCAAACTGGTCGAGAACGTTCTTTTCATAATTCCAGGTAAAGACCAGGGATTCAATACTACTTTGCTTTTCTGTCAGACATATGAACTTCTTCAACTTCCTCGCCTCCGCCTTTACTTTCAACTCTTTTAAACTTTTTATAAAGTCTATTATTACTATCGATATGTAAATTAAGCAGATAAGTATAATTTACACACTCTGAAAAAAGTTCAGGCAAATTTACCTGAACCGTGTTCAGGTAATCGGAAGTTCAGGAGAATTTCAGGTGTACAGGCACCTGAATCATCTGAACTGTAGTTCAGGTAAATTTTTACCTCAAGGAGTTGATTCAAGTGTAAGCACCTGAAAGAAAGTTAATATGCATTCAGCAATGGAACAACGAAAAAACTTTCTTCAAACAAAACAAAAATAAAACAAAAAATACGAATTCTAGGGGACACAACAGCGCAGTTTTCAGGTAATTTTCAGGTGGGTTCAGGTAAAAGTTCAGCCAGTGAACCCTGAATTTTTTAAAGTAAATTTCACATAAAATTGGGGTTACTTCGGGTGTCGTTCAGGTGGAAGAAATTTTCCCGAAAGACTTTTGAAAATTCAAGTGTATTTTTTCAGGACATTTTACCTGAACTTTATTTTGAGTGTATAACTGAATCCAGCAAATGAATATTTTCTCACAGTCGGGTTTTTTCTTGAGTGATTCGTTTGAATATGTCAATTATATTGTAGCCATTTTAAGGTCCCAGACCAAAGCCACCTCTGACCAGACCATGCCAGACTGAAATGACCTCTGATCAGACCTTCGTGCAACCCAAGGAATTGTACGAATTTAGTGCGACAGTATGACCCCCTATGACCCCCTTAGTGTGCCTCTAATTAGACCAAGCCAGACCCAAGAGGCCTCTGGTCAGACTTTTTGCGCGACCAATTTTTCAGTGAAACTAGTAATGTGTATATGGGTACCTCCGCAACATAGAGCCGCAATACGGTACCCATATACACATTACTCTAATTCACTTTATATATCCACTACTCTATATTCACTTCTTTTATATTTTAAATTTATCATTTCTTGTCTCACTTAGTGCAAGCCACTAGTACAGAGTTAAGCTGGTGATTAACAATTATCAGACGGATAGTTCGGGTTCTATCCCCACTGACTCCAGTGGACGTCCCCATATACTAGTATTAAACTAGTGAGACCGTGTAAAAAGCACGTAAAGCCAACTTGCGAAAAAATTGAACAAAAAAACCAGCTTAACTCATTTATAATTTTTTTAAATTTTACTATCTTTTTTTTAAAAATGAATTATCTGCGAAGCAGCTTCACTGGTAAAACCTAAATTCACCATTACTATCTCTAATACCTTTATCATCAAATGGATCAATAGCTATTTTATATTGTTCTTTAGTTTCTAAGTGATGTTTATTACTATCAATAGTATAATTAGTTACATATTTAGTTTTACCTTCATATATAGCATTAATATAATCTTCAATTGTAATCTGTTTTTTAATAGTGGCTTTAGTTATACCTTTTAACTTTTTCTCTTCTTCTCTTTTAACAGTATTGTAAAAATATGCTTTAGCTTTAAGGAAACATGCTTATATAATAGTATCATTGGGTAATTCATCTTTCATCTTACTTAACTCATTATTAAGTAAAATATCTTTTATCTTATTCTTTTCCTTTTCTATAGTACTATCTAATGGAATATTTATGTTTATAAATATACTATCTGTATCTGTGTAATAATAACTACAATCTAACTCTTTCTCAAAGTAATCATATATAGCTTTATACATGAATAGTTTAGCTTTTTCTAATATAACAAATCCAATATAATTAAACTTATCTAATTTAACATTACCTCTCGTTTTATGTACGGCTACTAAATTATCCTCAAACTCTACAGAATATTTGAAACCAATATTTTCTACTAATTTAATATATCTATCTACATCATTAACTAACTCTATATCTTGTCTATCATATACATTCTCTATTGTTTTTCCATAGAAGGCATTATTCATTAACTTAAAGAATACATCCCCAAATTTATCACCCTTAGCTTTAGCCTCCTTTTTTTTCTTAATATTAAACTCAATATAAGGCTTTAACCAATCACTCTTACTATATTCTAACTTTTGCTTAATTGTAATATCTTCCAATTTCAAACCACTAGCTAAATACCAATCTAACATCTCTCAATCTATTACATAATCTACCTTATCTAATAATTTTAGCATTAACTTCTCATTAGGTTTATATCCTTTCTTTTTGTTTACATTTTGATAATCTGTAAATTGATCTAAACGTGCTTTTGTTTTCTCAGGGAAGAATGGATACTTATTTGTTTTCTGTTTCAACTCATCACTATACTCAATATCAATGGTGTAGATATAACCAGTGTTAGAGCCAGATCTAGTGCAGCCAAATTCTTCACATACTTTAATCTCACCAGTAGGTAAGGCTTGAACCATAGCAGAAGCATATAATGAGTTGAAGTCTAAATACTTTAAATAATTCTCTTTACCAGTATACTCAGGATCTATCTGTTTATTTATACATTTTACATGACAATCACTTAATACTGAAGCTAACCCACCTCTAATACCATGTTGTATTGTATCATAAATAATAACTGTTTTTCCTGTATAATACTTAAGTCTAACATTAGTATATTTCAACCCACACAACCAGGTTAACCCAGGAGTAGAATATGTGTAACATGGATCTATTTCATAATATTCTAAACACATAGCTCTAAATTTCTCAAATACATCAACTGATAACAATACATCTGTTTTAAGATATAACATCATATAATCCTTTATTGTCTCACATTAAGTATCTTTCCAACAATCAATTGCTTGCTTATATTCTTTATCTGTAATACCACTTTGTTTCAACTTAGAATAGAATGCTTCCTTGGGTGGTAATGTTGTTTCATGTAGTTTATCTATACTATCAAACCATTCATATGGGAATATACCTTTACGTCTTTCTAAGCCACATTTATTTAATGTTATACATTCTTCATTAGTCAATGTTTTACTTATAGCATCTAAGCTAAGTGGATGGAAGAACCCAAACATATCTAATGCTTTTGCATAACCCATATCAATACTAATATAATTCTCATCAGATTTAGTTAATACTTTAAGTCTAATGGGACTCTGTCCATGGTGTTTCTCACCCATCTTCTTTGCTAGTTTAGTTATAAATAAATGATTATCATAATTAGAAGAATTAAATGCATACATTGGTACAAAATTATTCTTAGCTTGGAGGTTACATTTATTGTGAGCATATCCTCTAAATTTACCATTTAGATGATCATGATCTCTAACGATATCTTTGAAGCCGGTTCCCGGGTCTTCACCCAAGTTCTCATTACAATAATAACATCTACTATATAACGGAGTAATAGTCTCTTCTTTCAATGGAATATTTATACTAAATATATCTTTAAATAATTTATTATAATAATCTACTCTTTCTACAAACCCATCAACTACTTTTTCACCACAGTTACATTCATACTTATCTTCTTATATATCAGGATAGTCACATTTTATATATAAACCACAAGCAATAGGAATGTGTTTACCATCTTTTATTATACATTCAAAATCATAATACATAGCAAATGGTACTCTGTTTTTATAATGGAACTTATCAAACTTTAGGTAATCATCTTTATGGAATGTTCTTCTTCCTACATGTTCCTGTGTTTTACATAATTCTAAAGGTTTATTTAATGTATCTTCTGTTCTAAATGATACACAACATTTTAGACATGGATAACATATATGTTTAGATGATTTTCTTAATAAGAATGATACATCTTTACATAGGAAGTAATGATTATCCCAGTATAATATATTACATCCTTTAGGATCATTATGATTAATTAATACAGGATTAATAGTTTTATTTTTATTTAGATTAAACACATTAATTAATATTTTATCTTTATTTAGTTCTTGTATTTTCTTTAAGTGATAATAAGGGTGTAACTCCTATTGGTAATTTTATCTCGTTAATATATTCTGGTTTATTATAATTACTAACTCTACTGTGATTATGTGGCGCAGAATGTAGATAAGCAATTAGACACCATAGCAAACACTTATTATCAGTATTATGTATATTAAGTATATATCTAGATGTGAATGGTAACTCATTATCACATCCACCACTAGGATAAAACCTATGTATGTACATTGTCCTTTTAACAAATCGTTGCATACTCCATCCAGATTGATTCATTTCTTGTTCCGGCATTCTTTTCTCTAGTTCCCCATTCAATAAATCCAAGTCATGTGCACCATTATATTGCCTAGTCATTAACCGAAAGGTGAATTCGTTTTCTTCTAGTTTATCATCCGTAGGTTTTGTATACTTAACTACATCAAAGGTGTTAAACTTAATATGGGGATGTATGTCATGCAATGACTCCAGTATATTTAAGAATTTAGGATCTTCATAATAACTACTAGTTATTATTATTTGATTATGCTTCATGTTATGATCTAATCCTGAATCATTAACTTTATCTCGCCACTTCCCATCAACAAGTTTTTTCTGATTAACATTTTCCTTATGTTCATCTGATTCATTGTGTTCATTTTTATTGTTATATCTAGTATTACATATATTGCAATATCCTTCAGTTATACCAGTGAAGCTGCTTGGTTGATCTTTAGATATATTATCTTTACTCTTACCTGTAACATTATCTAGATGCATCTTTGTTTTTAAAAGTTGGTCAACACTATATTGATTCAGACTTGTCTTACATATCATACAATCAAACTTACTTCCATTCCTTACTATTTCCCCTAGTAACCAATCTTACATTATTCCTATTTTTTTAATGTTGTTACATGTTTATTATAAGCAGTATTATTATCAAGATACATATCACAACTATTGCAAAACTTCATTCCTTCTTCTATATTGGTGTAACCACTTTGTGTATACTGCTCATCCAATTTTTGTTCTATATCCTCATTAGTAACTTTTATTCCATCCTCATTAGCACTCTCAATAATTTTATTTCTATTATACATTCGCTCATTCTTATTATGTTTAAGTGATTGAATGTGTCTGTTATAATTCTTTCGAGTCATCTCTTCATCACATTCTTCACATCTAATCCTTTTTGTTTTAGGCTTTTGAACATAGACAATATCATCAAATGAGTCTTATCTTTATCCTTATCCCTATCATAACCTAAATCCTTATTGGTGTAACCACTTCATGGATCTAAGTCTGGATAATATTTTGCTTCTGCCTTTCGCAATGACTCACGCATATCTTCTTCTCTTTGTTTTAATTTTGCATAGAGTTTATCATATGTTTCTTTTATTTCTTCATTTATTTGATTAAACCTTCAGATTGATCTTTTGTCTTTCCTTATCAATGAAACTGCTTCGCAGATCAGTGAAACTGCTTCGCAGATCTACTGGTTTATTTTTATTTTTTAACATGTGGACTGCCATACTAGAAGCTCTAGATTGGACTTGTCCATGGGATTGAGCTTGTCCATGGGATTGAGCTTGTCCATGAGATTGGAGTTGTCCACTTCCAAATTGGACTTGTCCATGAGATTGAGTTCGCTCACTTCGAGATTGGACTTGTCCATGAGATTGAGCTCGCTCACTCGTGGAATGAATGTAACGGGTATAATCTTGTTGATTCAATTTTATATGCCAAATTTTGAAATAAAACTATTTATATAGCTTTTCAATACTATAAAAATGATTGGTACCAAATGTGATAAATGTAAAAATAAGGCTTGGTGTTGGAGTTGTGATAAATGTCAAAGTAAACCATTCCAATGTTTCATATTTAATGAAATCATAACATATAGAGAAAAACATAATCATATGGTTGTTCATTTTAATAATCCCAATCAATATTTAGTATGCAGAATGTGTAAAGTAAATAAACACATCTCTCAGTATAGATTTAAACATTTCTATTGTATGCTATGCATATATCTCCATAGATAAAGGTTTCATCATACAAAAGAAAGGTTCTTAGAACATGCAAAGAAATATAATATCCATGAAGCTGTTTCCCAGATCAGCGAAGCGGGTTTCCAGATCCACAAAGTGGTTTCACCAATCAGCGAAGCTGGTTTCCAAATCTGCGAAGCAGTTTCACTGATCCACAAAGCTGGTTCCCAGATTGAATTAAAGCAATAACCAATTATAATAAGTTTATTAAAGAATTAACAATTAATGATGATAGAAAGTTTATTGAAGCCGCTATTAGATTATATAATGTTTTTGATAATTATTTTTATAAAAATGACTAAACTAGAAACACTTATAAAATTAAACAATCTAGAAAAACAAAACAGAAAGAATAGATTAGAAGATAAATTAAAACAACAAGAATACTATTGAGAAATAGAAGAGTTATTTGATCCTTTAACTAAAACTATCAGTGAAACTGCTTCGCAGATAAATGCGAACAGTGAACACAATCTAGCATTAAGTGAACAAACATTAAGAGCAATAGATTGGCAAAATCAAGAGTTAGATAAACAAACTAAGATGATTGGTGAAACTGCTTCGCAGATCGAGCAAGCTGGTTCCCAGTTTAATGAAACTGCTTCCAAGATAGGTGAAACGTTAAAGGGGACTCAAGATATAGCACCAGTTTTTGTTGATACAAAGACAGCCAAACTTCTTCATGACATGGGGGCTCAAACTAATCCTCAATTAAAATTAGAACTCGTAGATTTACCTAGTGGGAGATATAAAATGAATGGTGTTGACATAACTCTAAAGCAGGGTGCATTTTTAGTTAGGGATAATGTATATGAGTTTTCAGAAGGATTTACTGATTTTCTTACTAAATCAAATATAACATATGATAATATTGAGGCAGATGAAAACAAAATTAAAAGGTTTTTAAAGGATATTGGATATGATTTAGGAAAGAGGATAAGAAAAGTGCTAGATATAGAGCAATAAATTGTAAAATAGGGGCAAAAGATGATGTATATGGTAGGGGATTAAATAGCAACCCAGATCAACAAAGTTGCCACCACTACGTGGATCAGGGAACCTGCTTTGCAGATCCAAATAGTTTAGTAGAAAGATTAGAACTATTAATACCAGAAACAAAAGCTGGTCATGATGGATTATATGATGAAATGCTAGATATATCTAAGCAACTATTATCTATGAATATTATTAATCAGGACCAACTAGATAATTTTGTTTTTAACTATGGTAAATGAGCAAGCTCGAAACCATCAGGGAACCTGCTTCGCAGATGACTACGTCCATAAAAAATCTGGAAAAACAACAACAACATCAACAACAACAACAACAACAACTAGCTAAAGAAGTATTCAGTCCTCGAATAACAAAGTTTAGAAGACAAAGAATAATACCATTATATAAAGATGAAACATGGTCAGCTGATTTAATTGATAAGTCATCTCTAAGTAAATGCAATAATAATTATAGGTTTATATTAACAGTTATAGATATATTCACAAAAAATGCATGGGCTATTCCATTAAAGAATAAATCTGGTTTATATATAGCTGATGGTTTTAAAACAATCCTATCAGAAGGACGAAAACCAGAAAAGTTATGGGTAGATAGAGGTAGTGAGTTTTACAAAAAAAAACATTTAAATCTTTACTTAAAGAATATGGAACCGGAAAAGCCGCTTCAGGGATAGAGCTATATTCTTCTTATAGTGATTTAAAGGCTGTATTCATAGAGAGATTCAATAGAACAGTATTACACATAATAAATAAACCTATGTTCATCAATGGCGATGGTAATTGGGTAAATATATTAAATGATGCTGTTGTAACATATAACAATAACATTCACTCAACAATTAATATGACACCAGTTGATGCTTCTAATAATCCTGATAAAGTTAAATACTATGTTAATTCTACCAAAGCAACATCAAAATTTAAAGTTGGTGATTATGTTAGAAGGGTAGATAAACGTAATATCTTCTCTAAAGGTTACACTTCTAATTGGAATAGAGAATTGTTTAAAGTGAATGAAGTTCTAAAAACACATCCACCAACATATAAAATAGAAGATATCAATGGAGAGATAATAGAAGGTAAATATTACAAACAGGAATTATTAAAATCTGAGTTTGATTTTGAATCTAATAATAAAGTTTTAGAGTCATTAAATATATTTCTTAAAATAAATAATGGAAAGAAATAGATTCAATCAAGCTAAACATAAATCAACATCAACATCAACAAACAACTTAACACTAAGTAAGGCTCGTGGGTTATTCCTAGAAGATAATGATAATATTGATATGAAGGATACCTATAAAATTACAAATGTACATCTTCCGATAGATGAAAAAAATGTTGTTAATAAAGAGTATTGTGACAATAACTTATTATCCTCTTCTAATAAAATAGACATTTTAAGTAGAAACATAACTGAACTAAGAAAGGGTGACTTTTATAAAGTTACAACTAAAACATTACAACTAAATGAAACACAAGTTAATGAAGAACTAATTAATGAGTTTATTGAATCAACAAATGAAGTCAGAAATACTGTTAAGTTTTGTAATAAAGTTGCTGCAGATACTATCTCTAAATATAATCAATTAAAGCAAGAATTTGATAATAATAAGTTTAATCAGAATATAACTAACATACACCTAGATGAAATGTTTACTAACGGTCTGAGAGAAATGAAAAAATACAATAAATCTCTTAGAGGTGTTATAGTACAATATATAATTGCTATACTTTTACAAAGTAAATTAATTGATAATGAAGAGAAAGACAGACTTGAGATGCATTATAGTTTTAATCAAGAAGATATAAGGAAAGAAATAGAAACAATTTTTACTAATGAAAATAAGCAAAGCAATGACCAATCCAACAGCACCGAGTGAGAGATTACTATATCCAGATTTGTCATCAGTATCAGAAAGATTGATAAACGAAAAGATTCAAGCTAATAATAAATTTAACAAAAATATTAACATAATAAAGGATATTGGAAATTATTATGAAACTGAAACTAATAACTATAATAAGAAATTAAGTAGATATAAAAATTATATTAACGTAGCTGAGATAACAGAAATAGTATTATCATCAATAGCAACAACTGCAACAACAACATCAGTTTCATTAACAGGTATAGGATTAGCTTATTCTATACCAACAGCTTTTGCTACAGCAACTGTTTGTGGTTCATTATCAAACACAATTAATACTAAAATTAGAAATAAACTTATAAAGTAATCACAAATGTATATTTTAAGTAAACAGTTTAGTGATAAGTTTAATAAACTATATACTAAATCAATGAATGATAACAAAATAGATAATGATGAGTATAATGAATTGGCTAAGTTATATGAGGATTATAAGAAGAATAAGAAAAACAAGCTGAGTATTTTTTTAGATTAAAGATATTAGTGCTTAGTAATAAGAATGCTTTAGTAATAATAATATTAGTATTAATATTTATCCGCGAAGCGGTTACACCGATCGATAAATATATAATCATAATCTTAGTTATAATCATAATATAATCATAATCATAGCAATAATCATAATCACAAACATAATTATAATCAAATAATTATCTTTTCTTTGTACCTAAGTATAACCCTCTTCCTTTTTGTACTACTTTTATACCTTCACCAGTAGTTGCAATTTTAATTAAATCAGGTGTAGCCGCTAGAGCTGCTTTAGGGTTTCTAGATGCAGCTGCACTTCCTATTTTACTTGCTATTTCTAATGCTCTTACTGGATTATTAGCTACTTTCTTTCCAAAGTTAACTGTAGCCCTACCAACACTTTTAAAGAAATCTTTCAGTCCTTCTGCTTCTATTGTTGCATCAGATACTGTAATTGATGTATTCCTTCTACATAAAACACAATTACCTTTTAACATCTTAGTTCCTTTTGAAGTAATAGCTCCTCTTATATTAACAGTACCACTATAATGTCTACCTCCAACACAATATGAATTAGTTTTGAACTTATTTAAAAGACTCATTTCTTTATATAAAAAATAATGGAAGTTAAAAAGTATAATCCCTTTGTTGTTATTAAGCCTAAGCCTAAAGTTAGGCCCAAGGCAAAGATTAAGCTTGAAGCTGGAGGCTTAGCTCTAGAAAATAAAAAGAAATTAGATTTTATTTATGCTAAAGGTTTTGTTAATACTAATAAGAGATAGTTGGGTATTAACAAGAGTAACAATTAGAGCTGACTAGCTATAAATATAAGTATAAGTATATGGTTATGTATATGTATAAGTATATAATTATATTATACTATAATTATATTTATCGCTAGAGTTATATCTAAAATTGTAATTATCGCTAGAGTTATATCTAAAATTATAATTACCGCTAGAGTTATATCTAAAATTATAATTATAATTAAGACTTAAATTATAATTATGATATAATATCAACCATCTTATTACCATCACTACTCACACTAATAACCTTTCTGGTTAATACTAATGCATGACATATAACATCTGCAACTGCAGCACTAAATTTAAAATTAAGTTGTATTGGTTGTCGACCTATATGATCCCTTTGATATCTAGTATCGAATACATATATTCTATAATTACTTTTGAATGTTTTATCATTTATATATGGTTTTATATTATGTGGTAGCCCATTATAATCCTTATTAAAGCTAGCAATCTCTTTAAAAGCCTCATTATAATTATTGGTACCATAATTAATATTCGTTCTATCCTCGGGATAAAAGTCACTACCAATCTTACAATAACATTCAGTAACATTCATTTCATCAAATGTACTTGCATCATGAGTTTGTTCATTAACATTATTATTTTCAAAACCAACTATTATATATTGTGGTCTTTCCATACCACTTTCCATACCAAGATCAAACAAGAAGTTAGTAGTATTGGGTACATTCTTATAAAATATCTTTCTTTCATAATAACTAAAGTCTACATTATTCTTTTTACTTAAACCCTTTTGCACAATAATTCTATTATCATTACTAGGATCAATACTAGGCACACACCATGATATATCTCTAATTTCTATATTACCATCATTAGCAACTGCACCAGGATTAGCATTAACTCTATATAGAGCTCTATCATTATTATTCCTTTTTAATATTAGTTTAAATCCTAAAGCATATATACTCTTTTCTAAATCATTTATGAAACCAAATAGATCACTCATCTTAATCATCATATACATATGTCCTCGTTGTGCAGCAATATGGTCACCTTTAAGTTGACTATCTCTATTGCCATGATTTCTAACAAAACCACTCTCATATTCATCACCAGTACTAGTTAATAACTTATACATCAATAGATTAGGATGACAATGATCTATATATTCAATAGTCCTTCCACCACTAGTTTCAAGCTTAATTGAACTAAACAATGCCATCATACCATAATTAACTAATCTGATATTAGCATCATTTGCAAATACACCACCAGCATCATCTGATACAACAAACTCTATCTCTAGATATGAATCACGCAAATTTAAGTGATTCTCTTCTCTATTGAGTATGATATTAATATTGGTATTCATTGATATTAACCGTTCATATTAATATTAACCGTATTCATTGTTGCCAGATTATTTGGTTTATACTTTATAATCTTACTTTTGTGTATATCATTATTGTAACCATAAGTTGCATCCAAATTAAAATCCATTTTTATTAGATAAAAAATGACTGATTCACGAAGCGGTTTCACCGATAGTTTAATGTTAAGAGAACTACAAAATATACATGAAGCTTTACTAAAACTAAAGAAGAGCATACACTTAACTTTAGAATGATAAAACCAACAGAAAAGTTTAACTTTAGTGAACCTATACTTAATACAACAAAATTAGGTTTAATTAGATTATCTGTTTATAATTCGGTGTTTAATGTGAATAGGAGAAATTATCGATTCTTATATGCTAGTACTGTTATAGAAGATGATGAAGCTTTACCTCAGGCTCTTAGCTCTGACCCTAACCTTAACCCTATCTCTACCTCAAGCCCAAACATTACATCTATACTTAATTATAATTATAAAAGAATCCCGTTGCTATATTCAACTATTACAACGGGAGCATATGAGTTAACTGACATAGCAGAATTAACAAAAGAAGAAACTGATGGTAATGTTATAATAGAACCTGATAAAAATACGATGAAATGTTTAATGGAAATAAAACAAGGAGCACTCAGCTTTGATATAGAAAACGTACTAGCCTCATTACTAGGATTTAGAAAAATAATTTATAAAAAAGGTAGATATAAATCTCAGAAAATTATTGATATTATGGGTTTTAGTACTATTAACATTCATTGTAATGTGATATCTGGAGCTAAAGATAATGGTAAAGATACAGACAAACTATATACTTTTAATCTAACTGAACCACTAGGTTACTTGATAAATATTATACCAACTAATATCTTGTATCAAAATGTAACTAAAGATAGAATAGAATATATAGAATTTCATATTAAAGATGAGCATGGAAGACCTATAGACTTTAATGGTGATGTATTAAGTTTTACTTTACATCTAGTTTAGTCTTTATCTTTATCTTTATCTTTATCTTAATCTTAATCTTTGACTTAACTTAAACTAAACTACAAAACTCTCCGATCTCAATTAATTCTTAGTTTACCATTAATATATTTATTTTTAGTTATATCAATAACAATATAATTATAAGGCTCTTTCCATACCTTATTACATATATTAGCAAAATCATTATAACTAAGTTCAACATTATTAAAGAAATCTTGATATATAGATATGAGGACTTTACCTCTCTGTTCAAATAAAATAAATAGATTACAGTTCTCTCTAACACTCTGCCTATCCAGAGAGAACAAGTTTTGATTAAGATATATCATATTACAGTTATTATGTCTACCTCTACAAAAGTATTCATTAATAACTGGTTCTTCGGCTCTAACATCATCGAATATCATTAGTTTCTTTAAGTCTTTGGGTAGTTTGTCAGGAGATGGTAAATCTTTTATTTCTTTAATAATTTCAACATCTGCTTTTGGGTTTATTCTTTCTATACCATGGTACTGATCACCAGTAGGTCCAATGATGTATAGCTTATCAAAGTATATACTAGCTAGAATTAGTTTTTTCAATAAGAATGTCTTACCACATTCACTAGGACCAGATATTATACATCTCAAGTTATCTGGGTTTGTGGCTTCAGTAATTATATCATCATCATTTAACCATGAATATAGATCATCATTTATGTTTACAGATATAATATTAGTAGGACTATTGGACTTCGTCCATGTTTCACCATTACTAATGCTATTACTATTGCTATTCCTATTAGATTTACTCTTTTGATATTTTTCATCAAATAGATATATAAAATTATCTCTATCATTATCATTATCATTATCATTATCATTATCATTATCATTATCATTAACATTATCATTATCATTATCAGTATCATTATCATTATCATTATCATTATCATTATCATTATCATTATTATTATCATTATCATTATCATTATCATTATTAGCAAAGCTACTTCGTAGATCTTTATCAATGACAATATCACTATCAATATCATTATCATTATCATTATCATTAACATTATCATTAACATTATCATTATCATTAACATTAACATTATCGTTTACATCACCTCTACTACAATTCAAACAAAAACACTCATTATACATTCCTGGATATTTACATTGATTAACTAGAATATTCAAAGCACTTTTAATTCTAAATCCTCTATCAATAAGATAGATCATATATAAACAATAAGCTCCACAAAAAAATTCATCATATTGTTGTATTCTCTCATTAGAGCCTAGATCAACATATTCTTCTAAAAATAAAGGTGGAGTTTCTACACCAAAACTATCAAAGTAATATGTTGGACCACCTTCTCTTCTTATAACTAAAACCCAATGTGTACCTTCAGCTGGATGTAGATTTACAATAATATTAAAGTTAGGTTCGTTAATATTATCTGGAGTTTTATCTCTCATTACAATCTCAATTGGTGTTAGACTTATATCTTTACCTATATCTTTTATTCTGATATCACTCTGATATCTTTCATTCTGATATCACTTCTGATATCTTTTATTCTGATATCACTGATAGCATTATTACCAATATTAAATTTATTACTGAATTCCTCAAAAGTTAGGATGAGCATTTTTGTATAATAAATTTATTAAATAAGTCTAAGTCTAAGTCTAAGTCTAAATCTAAATCAAATCTATATTTATTATTTAAAAATGGAAACAGGTAGTGCAGTTTTTATTTTTATTATTATAATTGGAATTTGTTATATAATATATGATTCAAGACCAAGTAAATATACAAAACTAGAAGAAAGCTTTGGTGGATTTATGAATAGGAGTCTAGTTAGATTTGAATATGAAAAGTCACCATTACATACTATTGTTTATGGTGGAACTGGAACGGGTAAAACATATTTTATTAGACAATACTTAAAGTTATACTTAGACCAAAAACAAAACCAAGACCAAAACCAAGACCAAAACCAAGACCAAAACCAAAACCAAGACCAAAACAAAAACCAAGACCAAAACAAAGACCAAGCTAAAAATATAGTTATAGTTTGTAAAGATGATAGAGACTGGATAGATCCTGAGTCTAATAAATTTTATACTGGTTTTAATAAATGTGATATAAATATGATCACAAAAAATAATATGTATAAGTTTCAAAATTAAGTAATAGTTCTTGATGATATGGGTGATAGGTTAAATAAGGATATAGGTTATTATTTCACTGAAGGTAGACATTATAATATTCAAATGATTGTTATGTGTCATAAGCCAGTTCAAATAATTAATACAGCAAGAATGAGTTGTGATACTATTTATTTAACAACTTATAATGGACCTGACCTATTTAAAAACTTTAATGAGATATATAAATGTGAACATTACTTCAATAAAATAATTAGTGAATTAAATAGTAACTATTATAATTATACAGATGGAATGTCAGATGAACTTCGTTATGGTATAATTAAATATAATAAAAAGGAAAATAATTTTATTATTATTAGTAGTAATAGAACAATGATATATGATTCAAGAGTTGGTTTCCTTGATTTAAAAGCTCTTAGTTTAAAAGATGATTTAGAAAGAGAAGATATAAATAAACTTATAGCATATATGAAACCACTAATGATTAATGCAACAGATAGAAATGATATTAATCATGATAACTATCAGTTTTATTTTAATAAACTTCTTACTTTAAATAATATTAAAATTAAGAATAATGTTTTAACAAAAAAGATGATTAAGGGAAGGGGTATGAAAATTTTATCAAATATTGGTGGAATAATAGGCGCAGGTTTAATTATATTTAATTATTTTTATCCTGATTCAATATCAAGAAATGCTGGAACTGTAGCAATGGGAGCAAGCACAATGTTGAGTAGAGTAAATACATTAGTTAATGTTGGATATGGAGAAGAGTTGGAAGGTGAAACACGAAGCAGTTTGGTAAACCACGAACAAAGTTTGTATACTGATCAGTGTAACTATGACTTCGTCAATGAAGAGATGGGAATTTTGAATAGAAAGGGAGGAAAGTTTTTAAACAAACTATATATAAATAATGAAGAATTTAGAGAAGAGATTATAAATTTTGTTAAAGATAAAAAAAATTAGACCTTGATTTGATCTTAGATAAGAGATGTAAAACTAATACACTGAATACTTTAGGAAATAAATATTTAGCAGAGTGTATCACATCTAAAAATAATACTAAAGATTTAATTGAAATCATGGCTAAATATTATCAATGATTAGGTAAATATTAAAGTTTACCCTATTATAAATGCTTTTAAAATGTTTAGAGTGTAACTATAAATGTGGAAACATTGCTGTTTTAAAATATCATTATGAATCATTTCATAAAGATAAAACTGATAAATGTATGTGTGGTAATATAATATTAAGTGGTATTTGTGCTAATGATTTTCCCCATGGGGTTGTCTTTTAAAAATGAATCTAGTTCTAGTTCTAAATCTAATTCTAGTTCTAATTCTAATTCTAGTTCTAGTTCTAACCCTAGTTCTAATGCTATTTCTAGTTCTAATTCTAATTCTAATTCTAATTCTAATTCTAACCCTAGTTTTAGTTCTAACCCTAATTCTAACTCTAGTTCTAGCTCTAGCTCTAGTTCTGGTTCTGGTTCTATCTATGACTATAACTCTAACTCAGATCCTAACCCCAACCCTAACCCTAACCTTATCCCTAACCCTAACCTTATCCCTAACCCTAACCTTATCCCTAACCCTAACCTTAACCCCAGCTCAGAAGTATTAACTAGATGTTGTAATAAGTGTAATTATATAAAACCACTAAATAATTTTGATGAGGGTAATTATACATGTAGTAGTTGTACTTCAGCTAAAGTTAATTGTCCATATTGTACTTCTGTTGTGAGATATGATGGGATACGGGCTCATGTAAAGAAACAACATCCAGATATAGAATTGACTAGAGGATTTAGTAGAAATTTAACAGAAAGATCGGCGAAGCTGGTTCCCAGATCAGTGGAACTGTTTCACAGATCTGATATTACCCAAACTGGGGAAAATTGTTCATGTAAATACTATAATTTTGTTTTATTTCTTATTAATAATGGAATAAATATAGAAAAAATAAAAGAAAATATAAATTTATTGAAAAGTATAGATAATTTGAAATAAAAAGTATAAAAAAATAAAAAAATATCAAAAAGAGGGATTCGCTCTTAAAGAGTGAAAAAGAGCAATCTCCCTACTCAGGAATCACCCCGAAAAGAGTGAATCGCTCTTAAAGAGTGAAATGTAAATTTTGCTTTGATTTTTCGATTTTTTGTTTTATTTTTATTTTGGAAGATTATATTAATGCTATATATGAAGGTAAAACTAAATATGTAACTAATTATACTATTGATAGTAATAAACATCACTTAGAAACTAAAGAACAATATAAAATAGCTATTGATCCATTTGATGATAAAGGTATTAGAGATAGTAATGGTGAATTTAGGTTTTACCAGTGAAACTTCTTCGCAGATAATTAATTTTTAAAAAATGATAGCAAAATTTAAAAAAATTACAAAAGAGTTAAGCTCGTTTTTTGTTCAAGTTTTTCGCAAGTTGGTTTTACGTGCTTTTTACACGGTCTCACTAGTTTTATACTAGTATCTGGGGACGTCCACTGGAGTCAGTGGGGATAGAACCCGAACTATCCGTCTGATAATTGTTAATTACCAGCTTAACTCTGTACTAGTGGCTTGCACTAAGTGAGACAAGAAATGATAGATTTAAAATATAAAAGAAGTGAATATAGAGTAGTGGATATATAAAGTGAATTAGAGTAATGTGTATATGGGTACCGTATTGCGGAGGTACCCATATACACATTACTGAAACTTTTGTGCGACCAAGGCCTCTGGTGCAACTTTCCTGCGACTTTCGTGCGACCCAAAGTTAAAATCAATAAATGGTTTAAAACTGGCTCGTTTTTGACTCGTATTTAGGCAGACCAATCCAGACAACATTAACTCATTGACCCGACTTTCGTGTGACTATTGCCTATTGTACGACCATCGTCCAGGCTATGCTCCTCTCTTGGTCCCCGATCAGTCTGTTGTGTTTTTTCAAGGTTGCTTCTTTGATAATGTCAAAATTGGTTTCTGAAAAAAAAACAATTTAAGCAAACTTTGATCTAAAATGTTGGGTACGTCTTAAAAATTTTACGTATAATGTGTTATCTTTAAAATTATAAGTATCTTTGAAAACTTGTGCACTTAGATTTTCTATTAAATTTGGCTGATAGACAGTCTATTTTCAGCAAACGCTTTTGATGCTGCCTCAAAATTGTGCAAAACTGTTGTAGAAATGAAGAACTTGGACATTACTTGGAAAAAGTTTTTGGAAAAAAAATCTCTGAAAACTCCATCACTTAAACTACCCACGGGATATGGAAAAATATCTATCACAAATGCTTTTTTAACATTTTCAAGTTTTCTTCATTTTCGAATTTTTGTTTTAAATATAACGAATTTGAACCATAAGCAAACTAGCGTAACTGCAAACTAACAAGCAAAGTGACGTAACTCTTGAAAAAGGGGCGAGCGATATATCATTGCTTTAATTTATGAAAGTATGGAGCGGTTAGTGTGGGAGGCGGACAGTGGTTTGGGCTAAAAACTGAGCGCGATAAACCTATATCGCTCATAAACCTATGGTTATCTTCCTCCATATTTGGAGCAGCTTCGGTTGACCGCAAACTTAGAGAAAACCAAAAGCTCTAAGAGCTAATCTGACTCCGATGAGGCACTAGTTTGTAACATTTTTGAACGCATAGTCAAGTTAAATCGCTCCAGCGAGCAAAATCTTTCTCCAGAATGTTCTAGCAGAGAAGATTGAAAAAAAGTAAGCAAAATTTGAATAAAAAACAAACGACAGAAGGCTGAGAAAACACTATTGTATTTTAGTATAAGAGGGAATAGATAATGAAGGGTTGATTAGAGGTTCGAAGGATAGCTGTTGGTGAGAACGAGGGCCTATTGGATGAGGTAGGTGGGCGAAATGTGTGAGGCTGTGGGCACACGCGGGGTTACAGGGGTTAAAAGGGGGTAGGTTGAACAGGCTAGGTAGTTGGGAGTGGTAAGGTGTAAGCGAGGGGGCTATGTGGGGGGTCGAGGGATGTTTGTGGCGTGTGGGGGTAGGCAGGTGCGATCGGTTGCTAGTTGGCTGTTGGACTGGGGGTCACATGTCTGTCGTGTTGATATGTTAAGTTCCACTGTTCGAAAACAGAACAAAGAACAGAACAAAGGCAAAGGTAAATGTTCAAAGACAAAGCAGTCAAATTTCAAGTTTAAAACAAATTGAATGCAGCAAAAACCTAGAGGTGATAGATTACCGGAAGAAACTTAAAGAGTCGTACAATTTTATCTAGAAACAGTAACAAACTATAAAAAAATATCAAAGGAAAAAAGGTCGAAAAAAAGAATTGCAAAAAAAATTTAAATAGTCTCTTGCTATGAAAATGTAGACACAGCGTTCGTTTTAGGGGTGTGGCAGGCAGAAGGGGATAAATGTGGGCTATGATTATTGTTGGAGTAAATGAGGTTGGGGTAGGAAGGTGGGCGATGGGTAGAGTGCGGATGAGGATTAGGTTGCTGGGTTGTCTGTAGTTTGAAAGGAGACGAGGGTCTGCTCTAAAACAGAAGTCAGTATTCGAAAAGTCACAATTCAGGTCTTGAACAAACTTCGTTCAGTTAAAAAACCTATAGAATGCCGATACTCCTCTTTGAATAGTAAAAGTTCACACATGTTTACAGTAACCGTTTCAAATATTGCTTGAGAACAATTAAAAATTATTATGGCAATCATTTTTTGGTTGTTTTTTCCGGCGATTATGCATACCATTGATCTTCCATTAATTTTAGTGAGCACAATCAAAACGACGTCATTCATTATTTGCACTTCGTTTGGGCCATTTTTCAGTCATAATAACACCCATTTTGAATATGGATTTGCCACTAGCCCATGTTTGGGCTGAAACCTATGACAATGAAGCTCGTTAATGTGCGCTCGCACATGAAGTTCCGACCTGAGCTGATCTATATTTTTGACTTCATTGTCAGCCAAAGAGATAACCAAAAATAGATGTTTGAGTTTTAAAAACTCGTTTCACACCCAAACTACTAATTGAATTACATAATGCCATGCCTCATTACAGCGCTCACAAGATCCACCAAAAAAAGTCCGAGAAAAAACAAATAAAATAAACAAAAAAAAATTAACTGTAAAAACACAATATCTAAATGTAAAAGCACCTCGTAAACAACGTCAAAATGCAATCAGATAAAACCTTAACTGCACAAAATTTCTTTTATCTTTACTTCACCGTAGATGGGACTTTTCCTTAATGTGACCAAGTATCAAATAAAAAGAAAAAATAGTGAGGCGAAATGCAAAAATCTATCAATATTTTTTAAACCAAATAATTTCAAACGTCTTAAAAACTCAGTAGATTTTAACGTAATTATTCTCGATAAATTTACTATAGTCAATAAGAATGATAGGACCTGTCTTTGGTTAGACAAAGCCATAGAAACGGACTAAAATTGCAGAAAAGCTCAAGAAATTACAAAAAATCTGCGAAAACACAAACTATTGAGGCCATTAAAATCATCAGCTATTATCTAAACATTGTTTTTTTTTCAACTGTTATCTATACTAATTGAGCTAAAATTATACTGAACTATTAAATAAGTTCATTGTGGCCTAATTTGAAAATAATTGGGCTCTGTTTTTACGCGAATGTGGTAGAAGAGAAAAACAACAAATATTGACCACTCACAAAACATTTACGAAAACGCATATTTCCCAGAAACAAAACATCAGTTACAACATAATATCAATAATTTTTCATTATTGATTTACATGGAGTTAGATGAGACCGCTCAATGATGAGAATTGGTAACAAATTGACGAAAAGAATAACAAAAACCATACAAAGAACAATACAAACATTAAAAAAGAAAAAAAATAAAAAAAATTGAAAAGGATTAATATCACAAATTTGTGAATATTCGCTATTAACTGAGTTTATAAAATAATATCGTTCATGCAATCCTTAAATAGTTGCCTATGAGATCTCTCAGCATTTTACGACTACATAATGAAAAAAAACAGCTGCAAAATCAGCAATTTCTAAAAAAAGAGACAAAAGTGTCGAAGCCATTGGAAAATGAACTTTTCTGTACAAACATTTCTAGTTTCAGTTATTTCGTTAACCAAAATAAAATTCCTGTTTAATTAACTATAAGAATTCAAAAAATCAACAAATTTAACCAAGAAATCTTTGACAAAACCCGTAGTATCAACGACATTAAATTCAATAGCTTTCAACGGAAGTCAAAAAATACGCTATGTTATGCCTCGATGGGAAGAGAATGTTGTTTGTTGTTGGCCAGTTATCCTTAGGACATCAGAATAAGTCTTATGACAATGAGACGAAAAACAAATACTGGCAAAAAAACAAAAATTTATTAGAAAAGGGCAAGAAAAAATGTCGAAGCCATTTCAACCACATAATTTTCTCTGAAATATTTATCCATGATTCTGTCAACGTCTTCTCTGAGCCAATGGGAAGTATCAATGTTAGGATATAGGATAATTTAAGAAGATTCCGAAAGGAAACAAAATTACAAAAAAAATTATCTAAAAATTTTATAAAAATAAATGAAAACTCGGCCCATCGAAGTCATGATGATTTTAATTGAAGTTAGAACAACAATCAAGATTAATTTTTGTTGAAGCAGAAAAGACGGGGGTCATGACACTATTGAGATTGACTTCGAGTTCGCAAAAAATAGTTTAAGATCGGCTAACGTTCAAAAAAATTTTTCGAAAAGTTATTTTTTAAGGTGTTACTAGCCATTAGCTGTCCACTCAAAGCACAAGATAGTTTCACCTAAAGCTCATTAGTACATTAGTAAGACTATTGCAATTTTAGTCAACGTTTCAATGGCGTCGGACTTCAAAAATTTAGTAAAATCTCAAAAAGAAAATCAAAACTTCAATAAAAATTATGAACTCTCAGAGTCGAAGCCAAAAAATTATGAGCCACTCCTTGAAAGCTAATTTTCTGTTCATTAGGCATCATTGGAATGTAAATGAGGATTGTTATCAACGGAATCTCGATATGAAAGGTGACTTTTCTCTTAGTGACTTAAAAAACAAAAAAAATATAAAAGTTTTAAAAAAACAGCTCTCAACTAGAAATCGATTTTTTTTATAATAAATTTCCTTGTGAGACCAAAACTAATCTTTTTAATCTACTGTTGTTATTAGGAACACCAAATTGATGCATTTTGTAGCAAAGTAATTTTGAATTAAGTTTTTTATAGAAAGTATGTTAATTCGAACAAAAATTACTCTAAAACTGAACAAAAGTGAATCAAATATCCAGTTTTCACACGAAATTTCAACATCGATAACTCCACGAAAAAAACGAATATCAAAAACATCTTTTTAATTTCGAATTCTACGCTGGACGAGTTTTTTAATGATACTACTTACATTTCTCTACGATGAATATATCGATCGGCCAAAATTGTCTGAACAAAAAAAACACATTTGAGTATATAGTTCCTCCCCCCACAAGTGGGGTCGGAACAAAAAGACTAACAATTTAACAATTTTAGTGGGGAGGGTCATTATTGGCTAAAGTTACCTGGTTTACCTTCCAAGTAAAATCGTTGAAACTTCTTACCATACGAAAATAGTTTGGACTGATCTTCGTAATTCATTAATTTCAGTGGAGCGGAGGTTGATCAGATCATTTGGGTTTTGCTAAAATCTAGCGTGATTAAATTAGGTTCCGTGAATGTCTAGCAGAACTATTTGGTTCGGGCTGCAGTCGAGCTATTCGCTAAAGCCCAGCTAAACTCGAATCACAGACCATTTGGGCAGATAACGGTCCTTTCTTGCCACTTTTTCGGTTGTTTTGCTGTTGAAAAATGGGGTAATATAGGTTAGTAGTTAATAAGGTTCAAACATAAAACTTTTTAAACGTAGTTTCAGCTCGAAATCAGTTGTTATGTCTAGTTATAAGGAAAGGCCATCGTGATTGCTAATAGAATTTATTACCTGATTGAATTTGACAAAATAGTGAACACTAAAATTAATTATGATGCAATCCAAAGTCAGGAATTAAATTGGAAAATTAGATTATATAATTCGCATAATAGAGCAAACTTTTACAAAAACAGTCTTTCAAACTCTAAATTAAAAATAACACGCTGCTTTTCAACTGCAAGTCATAAAACAGTAGTTGAAAGAAATTTGGCTCTTTTCCAGCAAAACTTCACGAAGTCATAGCCCCTTGAGGGCATGGATTCAAAAGGTGTATAAGTTATAGTTTCATCAAGCAAAAACGGCAAAAATTGCAATCTATGATTTTATCCGTTTTGCGGGTTCATATTAGAGCAAATAGCACTTAAGTTTGGAGAGTGCAGTGGTTTGGTCATGGAGGACGGGAGAGGGGTTGGGGGTGAGTGGTGAGGGGGGCGGGGGTGTTTGGGGGGGGGGGGCTGTTTTTTTTGGGGTGGATTGCACAGAAAGAACTTATCCCATTTTTATTTAAAGAAATCCGATTTCTAATTCATCCGAAAGCTCCCCATCCACTTTCGTAAAAGAGGGCTGTGTCAACTGATGGGTTCAGTGTTGGATTCATAAGTTCGTACGCAGATGAAAGAGCTGCGTATAGCTGTATGTAAATTTTGACAAGACTGTCACCGTTGTTCACAATGTACGTGTCGTACGGACGCATTGTTGAAGGATCAGGCCAACTATTAAACTCAAGCTGTTGAGTACAATCGTCTCCATGATAAGAAAAAACACACTCTGAAGAACAAACGGACATTTCGACGTAAAAATTATGCAACAATTTCCTCTTTTGCAATAGAATAAAGCCAGGCTTGACACCCAAGAGACCTAATGACCTTACATATATATTTTCTATGATCCGATTATTCCAGAACTTCCCGGGTTGAAGTTTCTTTGATTTCATACAAGGATCATATATGATTTCATACTGTCCATACTTGATTTCTTAGTACGATCCTCGTATGAAACCAAAGAAACCATATATGATCCTAGTACGAATACCAAGAATCATACATCTATTTTTTGAAAATCATTAACCATTTATGTTTTTTTATTTTTATTCGGTAGGGCATCACATGTATGATACCCCGGCATCACATTGTGATCCGCCAAAAGACCTTAACGTACAATATCAATTGCAAGTAAGGCACAAAATAAAAGAGTAAGTCCAAACAAATAACAAAATTTTTGACATACTCTGAAGTCAGTTTATGCATATAAATGCTCATTTATAAAAAAAATAATCAAGAATAAAAATGCATATCACGTCATATTCGTTTTCTGAATACGTTTAAACCACAAAGTTATTCTTTTTAGCGCACACAAAGAATCAAATGTGGATTGCAAATGCGATATAATAATTTAATAAGTCCTCTGACTACATTATACGAGAATTTGTGGCACCAGTCAATGTATTATGTGTCATATATGACCTTGTATGAAATCCAAGAAATTTTTATAACTTCAATGAAAAATCAAAATTATACAGTTCTTAGTCTTTGAATTTTTTTGTATGATCCTTGTATGATTTATAGGAAATCATATATGGTCCTTGTATGACTACCAAGAAATCATACAAATCATATATGACCTAGTATGATTACCAAGAATCATATATGACCTCAAAGAAAGTTGTATGATTGTTGACCCGGGTTCCCGGATCCCCGATCATGCAACTTTCTTTGACTTCATACGAGGACATTTATGATTCTTAGTAATCGTACTTCGTCATTTATGAGTTGTATGATTTCCTAGTTATCATACAGAGAGCATATATGACATTTTGGAAATCATACAAGAATCATATGAAACAAAATTTGAAAACCGAAAAACTATAATTTTCATATTTGATAGAAATTGAAAAAATTTATTTGCCAGATGGCATTTAAATTTTAGATGATGTATGTGCAGTCCACAATTGACTATTTGGGTGCATTAAAACAATAACTATCGATTTAATAGGTATTTAAGAAAAGATTTAGAAGTTATATGAAAAAAACGACTTTTTTCTAATGATTGAGCAAATATTGTTGTAAACTGGCTTCAGAAAAATGATTCGTTCTATTTAAAGACTCGTTGCTTATCAATTAGCACATAACTTTGCGATAAATGGTTTTAATATTCTATTAGCATAATGATTTTTCTTAGCATAAGAATAATTGATTTAGTATACTTTTTGCATAAAGGAGATCAGCTTTGCCAGCTTACCATCATTCGTAGTTTATCATTCAATTTATTCCTTTTACAACAATCCACTGATTAATAAAAAACATACAAAATCTCCTTAAGTTTATAAAAACTTATATTTATTAGCTACGCGCGGTTTGGTTTCAGTGGTTTTATTGTTTAGGTCAGCGTAGCAATTTTATCCCGATTTACTCAATCTAAATTTATTAAACATGCTGGACTTACTTATAAATTAAAATTTTTCTTCTGTTTTTTCTTTCTAAAGAAGTTTTACTACCACTTATCTGTCGGTTCAAAGACATCAACATTTTTATTATCATTCCTGTTTAAAAGATTTTCAACTATTAACTCCTCCAATAGTATAGGCCAGCAATATTACGAAAAGAGACATCCAACCATTTCAATAATAAAAACAAAAATAAAAGACTGGATGCTTTCCGGAGAAATTTTGACCCAGGTAAAAATTCCACGAAACTTTTATATAGGTTGGTCGAATCCCACTGGAAACTTGCTATTTTTTGCTACCAGGGGTTGCATAATGAATGAATCATTTAAAAAAGTCCACATGACATAAGAAACGAAATGCATTAACCGGACTAATTGTGAAATGTAGTGTTACGATCCAGCGATCGAAATTTTGGATTCCCTCATATAAAATCTCACTTCATTTTTTATTATTCCCAAAACCATCTTGTTTTTCTTCAGTCAAGCTTTTCCCTTTTTTCCATCTCAGTTTGGCCTGACGCTCTCCCAGCTAATCGGGGCCGAACAGTTTAAACGATAGAATTTATTGTTAGAATAATAAACATACGCAGTTTTTACATGCGTCGGTTCGAACCCCACCGCAAACTCGCTGACTTTGTTACTACCAGATGATTGCAAATTAAATGCTTAATAAATTGTTCAGATGACAAAGAAAAGAAACCCCTTAACGGGGGGATTTTTTGTTTCAGCGCACTGTTACGATTCAACGACCAGAGCCAAGACGATTCGCGCCCGAACAAAAACTACATCATTGATTCCTTCACATATCCTTAACAAACCCTGAAACTGGCAAACATCATTTTCAGCCAGTAGATATCCTTCACGGTACTTGAAACGGCTAGTAAACCAGATCTGAGGTGAAAACATTTTGGATTACGAGTACACACAGCAATGATTTTCACTCAAACAGCATTTCCAGACTCAAACTCTTAATTTCCTAATGTGTGGTGAATTTTTATCTTTGGCTGAATATTGCACATAAACTGTTCATTTTATTTTGCTCATATAGCATTCACTTTTGCGATTAGTATTGTACTGTAGGGTCTTTTGGCTGATCAACATTGTGATAGCAGTGTGATACCAGTGAATCACAAAAAAATGATTTATCAATCTAAAAAAATCAATTCAAGGAAAAGATATGTACGATTCTTGTTAATCATTCAAAGATCGTATATGATTTCTTTGTAGTCATACACGGATCATTTATGATTTGTTTGAATTCATGGATACATACTAGGATCGTACTGAGATATCAAGTATGGCCAGAATGAAATCATTTTAGATCTTTGCATGAAATCAAAAGAATTTCAGCCTGGGTAACAAAAATCTACTATAAGACAATTTTCCTAGCCTTGTTCTCAGATGAGACCATTTTCCAGAATTTAACACTTTCTGCTGCGATAAGGAACTTGTGTGACTATCGTACGGACTTTTAACTGATCAAACTCATTTTGGTATCTCATGATTTCGGTCGCGTTCTAACCCGTGTGAATGTCTCTTTAGAGGTCTTTGGGGATGGAGCGGCGACCTGGGTTACCATATTACTAGGAAAACTCTCGATAGAACGTTGTAACGGTCTATTAAAATAAGACAGATAGTTCCACCTCTTATCGGACTCTACTGGTGGTCATAAATTTATGAACAACCGACTAACGGCAGGCTGCGGCTTAGTAAGGCTAAAAAACTTTAATTGGGAGGCGGGTGGAGATATGTGTGAGGCCCAGAGTCTGAATTTGTGGGAGGATAAAAAGTGTGGGCCCGGGTCGAGGTGTCACTGCCATTCAACGCAAAATTATTTAACATAAGAGTTGAATGTGGAAAATAAGCGGTGAATGCGGTGAAATTACATAAATCAGGCGGTGAATGCGGTTAAAAAACCTTTATCGCCTGGTAGCGGTGAAATTACGTAATTTCACCACTGAATTTAGCGGTGAAATTACACAAATTCATCGCTTTGAAAAAGAGTGTCCCAATTATTTGAGATTAGCGTCAAATGCGGTTAAATTACAAAATTTTACCGCCTAAGTTAATGGTGAAATTATATAAATTCACTGTTTAGAAAAAATGTTAAAAAATGTGTGAGAAGAGCAGTGAATGCGGTGAAATTGCATAAATTCGCCGCTTAACTTAGTGACGAAATCACATAAATTCCCCGCTTAGAAAACGCTCCGATTTATTTTTTGTCCAGCGAAGTTAAGCTACATTTGTTAAAAGCCGCTCGAAAAAATTACCCCCAAATATTCTTGCATCTTTCTGAAATTTTTTTGAAGCAGTGAATTTATCTAATTTCACCACTAGAGTGAGCGGTGAACTTGCAAAAAATCACCACATTTCACCGCTAAAATTTGTAATTTCACCGCTAATCTTAAAAATTCAACGCACATAGTGTTTTTGTGAGAGGTGGCACACTGGTAGAAGAAGTGGCTGGCATGCAGGAAGAGAGAATTACGAATCCGTACAAGGACTGTATTTTGTAGAAAGCGGTGAACTGTGGTGAATTTTTGTAAGTCCACCGCTTACTCTAGCGGTAAAATTACATAATTTCACCGCATTTCACGGCAAAACTATGAAAGAAAGCCGCGGTGAAAAAACAACTTTTCACCGCTTATCTTACATATTTTTCCGATTTTTCTTCGACCCGAGGAGGCG
>NC_134474.1:3815342-3941885 GCF_964194025.1 Convolutriloba macropyga | reverse complement strand
ATATGCTTGGGATTGATTTAAGGTAGAGCGAAGATTCCAATCGTTTCTACTTTTTACTTTTATATAAACACTTCTTAGATTTTCGAGACGAAAAAGATTTGTAAAATGTAATTGAATAAATTGTACAAACTATATTGAATTTTCGTGCACGTAAATTTTTCATAAAGGCGCTCTGAAATGAAATTTTTGTGTCCTGTTTGATATTTGTAGTGATTTTTCTATGTCTGCTAAGAGAGCATTTGTGTTGTTACTATTTCTGCTAATAATATGTAGAACCTTATACGACTTATTATCATTACGCAAAGAGTCATATATGGATTTGTATGATTACTAATGTTCTTCTATTGTGTTCAATCTGGGCCTTTTATTCGCCCTTTGGCTGCTCTTCGGCTCAATAAAGAAGGCAAAATATTACGGAAAAGAAAATGAGTTTTTCTAAGTTTTGCATTATTCAACGATGCATTGGGCTATAAACAGAACATATTTGGAATAAGTCTAATCTGAAGAGTTTTATTTGCAGAATAATTGCACTTTGTTTTAGACTTCCTTTTTATCCAAATTCAGATTTAAACTATTTTCCCCATTTAACACAATAATTCTCGTATTTTTTCCACACATCATAAAAATCTTACGCTGATCAGGCGAAGATGCAGTTCCAAACAGCACAACGTCGATGTCCCTAAAATAAAAATACAGCACTTACATTTCAGCAAAAATTTTAAAGCAGCCATCTATTTGTGTGAACCAAAATTATAGCAAGTCATCTGTCACCGGCGTTTTTTGTTTCACACGTTAAAATAGCTTAGAAATATCCGGGTTTTAATCAAAGACAAATTCTCTATGTTTTGTTTCAAATTTACGTTATGGGTTCGTGGGCAAGCCTGCGAAACAAAGGAATTTTTTTTTGCCATGTTCTGTTTGAGACTGGGACATGTCTGTTTTTCATTTCTGGCAAAAGTGAAGATGGCTCGCCTGCAAGTTTTTCTTGAACCTAATGAAATATACCCAGCGTTTCATAGGTTTGACAAATAGCACATCCAGAAGATATGGGCTTAAAATCCCGAGCTGACCAACATAAAGTCATCTTAGATATCATATCAAAGTTATGTATGGTGCGCAGGGTATCCTAGACACCATATCGAAGAGCATACGTGAAACTAAGCAATGTCTTAAATGATGTTTTTTGGCGTGCATATTGAGCACAAAGTGACATAATTTGAATTTGAGTACATGAAAGTTTTTTCACGATGATTAACATTCCATATCAAAGACCATAGAGATCTTTGGCCCATAAAAGACCATAAACATATAAATGAAGAACAATTTTTTTGGTTAAAGGAATTCCAGTTAACGAGATAAAGACAAACAAGACAACGAAGCCTTTTGAAGGAAAGTTTAGAAAAGAATGATGATGTATTGGATTCCATATCCAAGACCATAGAAATCTATTACCCATAAAAGACCATGCAAAAAAAACTGAGCAACAGTTCTCTTATGGTTAAAGAATTTTCGTTTGACGTGACACAGGAGAAAAAGACAACGGAACGTATAAAAGACGGTTTAGAAAAAAAGATTGATGGTGTCTTAGATTCTATATCCAAGGCCATTTAATAGATGGCCCATAAAAGACGATAAAAATAAAACAAACTGAGCATCCCCTTTTTACGGTCAGCGGAACTTCAATTATTTTGAGGAAATTAAGCAAAGGAGAACGTCATAAATTAAGAGTAGACTTGTAGCTAAAAAGATTGAAAGCTTCTTTTATAACAGATCCGCGATCAAAGAATTTTATTTCCCCTAAAAGGCAATAAAAAACTCTAAATCCAATTCTATTGATTGAATGAAAACTGTTGAACTCATAATGGCAGGATTGTGTTTGTTTTCATGCAGGGATCTTTGAAACAAAATCGAGGATCTTTTATGGTGTTATATGTAGAATATCAAAAACCAGGACGATTTCGATCCGTAACCAAGTGTATACAATATGCTTTTTCCGTTGATTATAATACCTTTTTCATGTTGCTCCTGGTGGTTTTTGTACAAAGATCTTGGAAACCACAGCCAAGATCATATATGATGTCTTAGATACCATATCAAAGACAATAATAAAATTTTCTGACAATGATCAAAGACAATGATAAAGATCATATATGGCTTCTTGTTATCAACCATAGCTAGATCAAACACGAAAAATTAATTTGACCTAGATGGAACCATATATGGTCTTTGATATGAAATCTAAGAAAGGTCATCCAGGGATCGTGTTAATTTGAAAAAATAAGAAACGTCGTTTTTTACCAACCAAAACCAAACATGCCGATAATCAGTTAGACTTTAAAAAAGACGTTCTCAATAGTGCCATCTTCAAAATATCAATTTCCGAAAAAAAAATCAATAAAAAGCAAATCTAGAGTTTATTATGACAGTGAATCGATTAAGAAATCAAATAGGTTCCATTTTGATTGTTTTAGCAAGTCTAGAGTTACTAAATTACTACAAACCCTTTTGAAACGAACTTAGAGTCACTCCCAGTTTTTTCATTTGTTTTCTATCTAGATGACAAATAGGCCAATTTCTGAAGAAATATTCAGATTTTTGTACCACAGGCGTTTAGTTTTTCCACTGCCTTACAGCTTTTCTTATGATATAGTTATTGAATCAGATAGTTCGCTAGGAAAATTTGTCGAGAATTGATCTGATAACCAGTGTTGACAAGTTAAAAAAATAAATGTCCAAAAATATTGATTTTGAAACTCAAATAAAACCTTGCTCATTTGTCAGTTTGTTATATTTTGAAATATCAGAGCAATTACTCGCGTCATTGCCAGAAATTTTTCATCGCTTCGGCAGAAAAGTTCTCAGAACTTTTCGTATGTAGTATTTGTTCTGTTTGTGAAAATCTATGGATTTTTTTCAATTTGCTGTTCAAATTGGTCCAGCGAAATTGCCAGCTTCTGATTTTGATTTTGTCATCATTTGAAAAAAATATTTCAATTTGCATCAAAATCGTCAGCTACTGAAAAAAAATTGACCGAGCTGATGTAGTTTGCAAACAAAAACGAAAAAAAAATGTGTGAAGCAGTAGTATTTTCAGTTGCAGGTACCGACAAAGACGAATGAGGAACCGTGGTAAGTTTCTTCAAAATAAACTTTTCTTATAAGGTTTGATAAATGTCTTTATCCTAAAGGAAATGTAACTAAACAGTGGGTTTGTCTGCTATGTAGAGGGATAAATTTACAAATTTTTAGAAAAATATAAATCTAAAATATAATCAGATTTGTTTTATTTTACCTAAAAAGTTTTTGTCATTGATATGCTAATGAGATAATTTTTTTTACTGTTAGCTTCATTAACCGAGAAAAAATTTAGATGAATGTTGTTTGATTCTAAGAAAAATTATTGAAAACTGCAATGGAGTTTTATATTGAAAACATGACTTGTTTAGGCTAAATTAGTCAAAATGCAGTAAATTATTAGCAACAAAAACTCTATAAAAGTTTTATATTGGGCAACTCTTGCATTTTAAATTGATTTTTTTTCCTTTTTGTAGTCCACTATTTTTTTGGTATTAAACTTTGAAATATGTCTTCATTCCTCTATAGAAAATATCGCTGTACTACTAGTCATACTTCAATAATTTGGTTTTTTAAATTGAGTATACCTAAGGATTTCCATAGTACGTCACTAGGTTCTGATGAGCATAAACAGCACTAAAAAAATTTTCCACTATGATTTTTTTTGTTTTTTTTTGTTTTTCTTCAATTTGCGTACAGAAGGACTTGTTTACTTGAGTTGTATTTATTACTTGAAACATGGAGGCACGGTGTTGTGCGTTTGCACAATGTTCCTACCCCACTCAGCCACATTCCCGACTGGTTTGGCTACCAAATAAGGAAGAAAAAGAAAATTTTCACAAACGTATATATCGTTCAACAAACCACATTAATGGAATAAATAATGCCAAGTTACGGGGGCCGACGAAGCTTGTTGTTAAAAGGACTGCCAGAAAAAAAAAGTATAGCAAAAATCAAATAACAAACATTAATTGCGACCAAAACCCCATGTCTACAATTTAAAGAAATAATTCAAATTCATATCAGATAAAGCCTAATCAAAACTTCTTGACCTATGCTTCATTAGAAAAATATGGCACCCGTCCATCAATGCAACGGGGTACAAAGTCGAGACAAAAAAAGGGCCAACGTTCAAAAAAAATTCTATTTTAAAAAGCAATTAATTTAAAAACAATCAAAATCAATAGATAGCAACGAAAATTATTAAAATGTTCATTTATATCTTCATTGGAAGCAATTGAAAACTGTAACTATCAAGTGTACGTCATACAACTACATAAAACGACCACTACCGTGCCCGCAAAGTCAAAAGTTCAATCAAAATTGCTCAAAAATGGCATTGATTTTTGTCACTATAACCATTAAAAGCACCGATTGCGCAATTTTCGCGAAGCCAATGGACCTAACATTATTTTTTTATTAAAACGAAAAGAAAAGTCTTATGAAATGCACAAATATAAAAAATTCACAAATAGTTTTCGAAATCGCGTAGTAAAAAATCTGAGAAACGAATATTGAAAATTGAAACCGTTATCAAAAACAAACTATAGCTCAATTGAAACAGGTTTCGACCTGTCTTTACAGACGCTAAGCTACAAATTGACCAATATATGAATTAATAAAATGGCGAAACTCAAAAGTGCGATCAAAAGTCGTAAGAGACAAATTATTTCATCTGAAAAAGATGGCTTAAACTGCATTACTTCAGGAAGCCAATTGAAAATGTTGTCATTGAGACTAAGTCAAAAGACTACAAAATAACAAAAAATACAAGCAGAAGCCAAAATTTCACAAACAATTTTCCGACACTACAGTCTTGAAGGCACTATTATTGTAAGCTGATATATACAAGAACTGTGAATCATTATTTTCTTCTCATCAAATTATCTAATCTGAACGTCCACCGGTCTTCCTTATAAAAACAGAGCTGCGTAGAAATGACAGCAAAACGAAACCCGGAAGTTTAACAGTATCGAAAACTCGAATGTTTATGAAGTTAATTGGTCGAAGCCATCAATCAAAACTTAAACGCGAAAAAAATATTTGAATCCACGAAAGCAGCTAATGATGTTGAGTTGCACAATGACCAAAACGACAGCCAAAAGGAGATAGTTAAAAAAACTTTCTTTTTAAAAAAACCTCATTTGATAGTCATTAAAACAGTTAGCTATAAAGTAAAATTTTAAAAGTTCAATTAGACGTAATTTTTGTGAAGCAATTAAGACCTATGACTATCAGTTATTTTTTATACAAAAACAAATAACAACAAAAAGAAAGACAAAAAAGACAAAAGTTTTCAAAAAATTCTTTAAATTTCGCGACGGATTTGTGTCCCTGCAAATAAATGCAAAAACTACACAACAAAAAAAAACTTATTCAATTTTGCCTCATTTTTAACACTGTGAGATTTTTCACTAAGCATTCCGTCAATTGCACCTGCCAACAATGTGATAATTCCAGAATGCAACAAAATGAGCCAATAAAATTGTATAGTTATAACAAAAAATCGAAATTTTTTGAAAACTCGTGGTATCAAAACCCGGAAACTATTAATTAAAAATAAAACCGTTACAAAACTTATATGGGAATTCAAAGGATTTGAGCCTGTCGTTACTGAAACTACGCCAGAAGTTGAGAAAAAAAATATACAATAGTGGCAAAGTTCAGAAAACACATCAATATTTTCTCAAAACAAATTTATTCAAAGTCAAAAGAGACCTTAGATAAAAAGTGAAAACATGGTCTAGCTTCACTTTGGTTGGAGAAACAAAGTCATTTGACTATCAAAATTATAGTAAATGAAAGCAAAACAGAACAAGTTCCTAAATTTTTAGGAAACTATATGGTCAAAGCATTAAGAAACATGAGCATAACTCTGAAACCATAATATATGTTCGTTTGGTCTTTTACTTTTAGTAAATAGTATCTGTCAATATTTGAGCTCTGATTTTGAAATTCTTTAAAGTAATTAAAATAAAGAAATTTCTAATTGGGAAAAGTTTTTAGAAAAGGCCGCACCCCAATAAAAAATTTTTACTGTAAGGTCGATAGTGAGATCCAGATCAGCCCTGATAATGCTGAGCGTCTAACAAAAAACTTAGATGTTCAAAATGTTGAGAAATAGATCAGGTTCTTAACAAAATTCTTTAATGTATCAAAAATGAAGAATGCTTTTTTGATAGTTATCGAGTTTAAATTTGCAAAAAACTTACAAAAATATAACTCCAGAAGACTCTTAAAACCACCGGGAGTACAGCTAGCTCTCTTTTTGAGCTTAAGAAAATTAGTTTTGCATATTTAGGTGTCCAGCAAATTTAGTACTAAATTGGCCAAAGCAGCATATGGGGTCTCGTTTTTGACAGAAGGAGCCTGAATTTTGAAAAATTTAGCATATTCTTGAACATTTCAATAATCCTTCTCTATCTTTAAAGATAAAACCAACAAGACTACCGTTACCAATTTTGAAATATTTCAGAAAAATGGCAAAAATTGGGACACTAAATACGGAAAATTTGAACGGAAGCAACGTAATTCCGCCGAATGTTCACAAAAATTAAAATATCGATAACTCCATGTAAAAAAAAACGAAATTGAGCGAAATTTTTTGAATTCCATATTCTACGCTGGACGGGCTTTCTAATGATACCACTCACAACTCTATACAGTGTTTATATCGATCGGCCGAAAATAACAACTTGACTGAACAAAAAACCATTTTTAGTTCCTCTCCACTAAAGGGGGTCGGAATAATGACTATAATATGAGTTATTTTTGAAATACACGCAATTTTTTTGCAAAGATGATGCATAACTCACGGCAGATAACACTTTGTCCAGCTTTCATCTACAGCCCAGATACTGAGTTGGAGTCGAGTTCCCGGGGTATGCCAATTGTAATCTAAATAATACAGTTAGTAAACACAGTTTCTCAAATAATGGCGTTCGACTGTCTCCGGTAGCACTTAGCGGTTCCAGGTCTGTCATAATTTTTATTTACTCAATGGTATCATATCTGTGAGAAGTTAAAAAGAGTCAGAATTTGATAAGACCCTGCCGAGGTGTCAATGCTAAACGACGCAAAATTATGTACGATTGGCGGTGCTTGTGTTAAATTTAGTTAAAAGTTAGTTTTTAACGCTCTGAAAAGAAAATATCGCCATTTTTAGGCCCCGATCTTACATAATAATGCGTTTCTAAGCGCAGACAATTCACAATTTTGGTTTTTTTGTAAGCGCAGATTTTACATAACTTTGCGTTTCCAAGCGTATATATTACAAATTTTGGCGTTTCTCAGCGTAGACTGGCATAAATGATTGCACAAAATTTAAAATTTTTTAAAACATATTTCAGAGTTTGATTTTTTAGCCATGATTTCACAAAACATAAAATTTTATGTTTTAGCGTTAATCCTATTTATTTAATAACTTAAATCAACAGTCAGCTGATATAAATTCAATTAATATTTTTATTTCGAAACAAAACTAGGTAGAATTATTGGCTTGATCGGAGAAAATAAACATTAAAACATTAACAAAGCTTCTCTAGCTGATTCAGATTTCATTTTTTTATTTTCAAACAAAATACGATAATTGTTCCTCATTATCTGCAACCCCAAAAAATTACGGATTAATGCCTCAGAAACAAACTGTCAAATAAAATTACTTTTCCTACTCTAAAACTTGCAAAAACTTTTTTTTCTTTGTAAAAATTGTCTGAAATTCGCAATATATATAGTTTTTGAAAATCTTTGACAATTGTGCCGTTGGAAGGTCAATAAGGTAAACAAAATCTTGTTAAAACTATTTTGCACTCGAGAAACCACTGATAAATAGGGTTATGCTTTAATGCTGAATTTATTTAAAAAAATAAATTGAATTCCAAAATGATAAACATCAACCCTATTTTTCAACTGCTGAAGTTCTGTGAGATCTACGCCTAAAAACGACAAAATCTGAAGAATCTGCGAATAGGAATGCCAATATTATGTTAGATCTACGCAAAGAAACGCAAAACTATGCAAGATTGGGGCTATAAAAAGCCAATTTAGGTAATGTCTACCCTTAGAAAATCAAAATGCGTAGAATGTACTCTTAAAACTCCAAAAAAACAGAAATACGTCTAGAAACGCAAATTTTTGTGAATTCTACGCTTAGTAACGCTAGCAAAACATAAGATCTGCGCTTAGTAACGCTAAGATACTTGATATCAGAGTCCGATATAAAAAGTTACAGTTCATTATAATTCTAAAGTAATTCGTTCAGAGGTTTAAGCGTTGAAACAAGAGATCATAGCGCAGAGACATTCAAGTAGAAATATAAAAACTAAGTAATTTCTACGCTTAGAACCGCAAAACTGTGTAAAACCTACGCCAATAAATTCTAACGAATGTATGTTCGACACTGGGAAACACAGTTGTTTCGTAAGATCCAGGTTTGTAAAATTTACGAATAAAGTTGCAAAATTATGTGAGATAAGCGATAACTAGCTTTGATACGTTAAAAAAATTCCTTTCATTTTTCTCACATATTTGTGTTAAACGTGTTGAGTTTGCTTCTCTGAGTTCAACGCATTCACCGCACATTTACGTAAAAAGTTTGCGCCGAAATTTCTAACTTTTTAATGGTAGTAACAACTTATAATACAAAATTTTGTCAAAATCTCTCAACCCCTTAGGTTGTTATAATTCAAAATTAGGAAGTGCAAATTTTCACAGAATTAGTCATGAGTCAAAATCCTTGCTTGGAAAATTGAAAATTAAAAAAATCTACAGTCATCCAAATAAAAATCAAAATTTATGATGCGGACACCTTCCAAAAAAGCTATGATTGGAGCATTAGGTAAAATTTATACTCAGAGAACATAGTATCACTCTTAAACGACAACACTTTTACACCGCACGGGCTTTATTTGTTGTCCCCGTTTCTGAGACCGAAAAACAAACTATCGACATAAATTGAAAGAAAAATATCAAGCAAACAGAAGACCAACAGAACTTAAAAAATGGCTAGCAAAATACTGGAAACAGCTATGGAATTTAAAATCAGGAGCCAAATTAAATGGAATAAAGCGAATTAAATAAATAAAATAGAAAAAAAACAAAAAAAATTAAAAATGATGCCAAATATTAATATATGAACAAGTTTTACATTGCAAATGTTGAGAGACAGGTAAATGTTGGTAGGTTGATAGTCATTGATTAGTGGCTTGAGTGGGGAAGCTTGATTAGGAGAGGTGGAGGGGGTTAAAAGGTGGGGTAAGGTGAGCAAGGGTTCACATGAAGGACTAAAGGGATGAAGAAAACTCACAAAGGGTCGAAATTTTTCAATCTATTATTTCTACTTTCTACATTTCCGTCAATAGCTTTGAAATATATATCTTGAACTCAGATTGATTGAATTTCCTCGACGACTGAGATCAACGCAAAAAAAGATCCCCAAGAAAAGCGATAATCCTCTCTCCCAGTCCTTAAATTGTTAAACTTTGATTTTGGGCAAATAATCTTTTATCAATAGAAATGCACTGATAAGAAAAACATTTCGGAACAATTTGTGACAATTAAGAACATCAGGTGAAGTTGCTTTATTCCTCTATGTCAACAAATTTTTGTTTTTATTTGTCAAAGAGAACAAATCTAAAAAAATTTTTCAAATTTTATTCTGTATCATCTGATAAATATGGAATCAACAATAAAAGTTCTCTTAAATACTAACAAAAAAAACAAATATCGCCAATTTGAGGGGTAGCTATTGGTATTTCCACCTTGAACACAAAATTTGGGGGAAAATTTGCCATTTTTTTCAAGCTTTTCAAAAGCAAGAAATTTTCGTTTTCCATCGTGCTCATTTTTTGGGGGACAGGAAAGTTTCTTTGTAGCTTGCAGAAAAGTGAAGATATCAGCTAGAACAATTAATTTAAGATTCAAGCTGAGTTTATTGTTTTTGAAGAATTTATGGGCAGATAATGTCAGTTTATGGGCAGATAAAATGTGCCTCTGTCTGTCTCATTATGTTAAGTCAGATTTATGTTTAATGGCACATATAAGAAATATCTCTAAAGAGAGTACCTGTTTCTCGAAAGAATATCTCGAAAGAACCTGTTTCATTGAGTATGCTTTAGTAACCAGAGAAAATTTTTCAAAATATAAATTTCAATAAAAACCTAATAATCATTCTGCTGTTTTTTTTTCAACAATTTTTCAAATTGCTATTTTTATTTTTGCGCTCGTTTTTTTTCTGAAATTTTTTCTTGCAGATAATTGTAAGTTTATAAATTTTTTATAAATGTCTCCAAACTTGATAAATTATGTGTTGTCTACTTGGCTCATGAAGTTTTATTGATTTGATAGTCTGGTCAAGGATTCATCGATTTTGCTTTTGTGTCTTTTCTAATCTATTTTTTTTTTCATTTTTTCCCAAATTGTTTGCTTTGATCAAGCGTTTCTCCTAAGAATGAACAAAATCAATTTTTTGATTCATTTTTTTTATAACATTCAAAAACCGACTCAAAAACTCAAATTGAATTTATAAAATAAAGATAGTACTATTTTCTAAGCGTCATCAGAGTACATCTTAAACAATTATACGCGAATCAACTAACCAGGAATTTTGAGTGGTTTTTTGTTCGTTACCACCTTTTGTTTGTGCATTTCAATATCAACCGCGAAAGCACATTTCATACTTGAACATTTTAGACAGTTTTTCACTATGCAATGAATACTGCTCAAGCGAGGTGATGCTAATGCATTGAAGGTTGTGTAACGTACAGGTAGATAACGGAATTGATCCCTTTTTTTTCTGTGAAGCACGGTTAACTCTAATTGAGTGTCATGTTGTAATTCTTTCGGTAGAAAATGACTCAATCCAACAATATCCCCTAATTCAGCTACCCCTTTCCACCATTCCAAACTGTTTCTCCACCAAGGAAAATTTCTCTGAAAAAAGTAAAAGCTAAAAATGTTAGTTTTGTTTTGTACTTTTTTACTACTAGTTTTTTTCATATTTCGCTTCGTCTATTGCAGTTATTGCACGTTTCATTGCTTTCTTTGTTTCATCTCTACTGGTCAATTTGCTAATTTTTTATCGCAGACAATTTAAGACTTTATAGCGGCCATGTCAGACCAGATTATGGTTCTTCGTTTTCAAGCATTACATCTAATCCCAGCATTGGTTATGTTATAGGAGAAAATCTACTGAAAAATTGCGTTTGAAGGGTTTAAGGAATAGTTCGCTGTGTTCATCTCGCTCTCTTCCAGATGATTCTGAAATAAAGGACAATTTTTCGAAGAGAATTGTTAACGGAACTTCAATTGCCTTTTTGGATGAACTCTCAAAAAAAAAATTTTAACATCGCACAAACTATTTTTCTCTGATCTTCGTTTTTGGTTTTCTAGAAATTTTTGCACACGCCAGAAGCATCACTTTCCAAAAGCTTCAAATTGGTTTTTGTATTGTTTATTATAAGCAAAAGCTCATGCGTAGTTGAAGATAACTTTTCAGAAAGTCTGAAGTTTCATGATAGAAATATTAAAATCTTTTTCATTTTGTTTTGGTTTGTGTCCAGAGACTGAATTTTTATTGATGTTTGTAATGTCCAGTTTCTCGCACATTGATGGGCAGTTCCATTAGTTTTATTGACTGAATGGAATTCATTGAATGTTATTAATTCGGATCTTTTCCGTTTGTGCCCCCCAGATTAGTGGGCGCATATTATTCGCACCCCCCCCCCCCGACGCACGTGCATTTTTTTTACATAATGATTTACTATATAATGGCAAGTGCTCTGTAACTGGGGGGCGCATAACGTACTGGGGGGGGGGGGGGCACAAACGGAAAAGATCCGTTAACTCATATAAGAAGAACTGTACATTGTTTAAGTGAAATAGAAACGTTTTTGGCTGCCGAAAACTTTCCAAAACCATGTATTCCAGGAAATAAAGGATTCAATTTGACACAAAAGTGTTAGTATCATTCCCCTGATTACATACGAAATCTTGAAACAGCATCAAAAGAAAATAATTTCCGATAACACGAACAAATTTTGTTTTTCAACACTGCTACGGACTTTACGTCTGATAACTAGATTACTTTTGAAAATACCTCGAATTCTTCCAAATTGCGTTGATACTGAACTTAGGAACTTAGCATACCTGTGTTTGATTATTCTGTGCTGCGTACAGTCTCGCGTGGGTTGTCTTGTGTTGTTTCCATTTAGTTATATCTCATAAGTAAACTACTGTTCTTTTCTCAGCCAGGTTATCATCTTCCATTTTTGTCAAATTGTTACGCATTACTTACTTCATAGTCATCTCAATTAGCTGGTCGAGATTTTTTTGAAGATCTGTCGAATTAGCAATAAGTCAATTTAATTAGCATTTCTGATGTTGTTGTCATTAAGTACCCTCCATACGAATGCTTTTCTTACCGTGAAGACCTTGTAAAGCTATTAAGTACCCGTACATAGCTTTCATTGAAATTATCTATCGCAAATTTTCAATAGGCCTGTGATATAGGAGTACAATTATTTGCGGAGCTAATTTCTTTAAATTTATTTTAATCTGAATTTAGTTCATCTTCATTTATTTAATTTTTAATTTTTTCTTGCCTAATTTTGAGAATCAAATCTTCTTGTTCATGCTTTTATATTTGTTTTCTCAAGAGTTATGATTGAATGTCTGTTCATGTCGTCTACTAATTTACTTTGCCGCAAATTTTCTTTGCAGTTGTAATGTTGTCTGATCAAACTAATGATCAAATTTAAGTAAAACTTCAATTCTCATTACTGCTAATCTTAATTCAGTTTTAAGTTGAATCTCTTTAATCCGAATTTCGCTGCGCGGAACGCTCAATTCGAAATAGCTAATTTAAGTATTAATTCGCTCAGCGAATTAATAGTCAGAATGCACACGGTGCATTCGCAAGGCGAATGCTGTTGAAAGTGATATTCAAATAGAGTAATCCAAATTACAAATTTAGTGGCGTAATCGCACCACGAAAGCATTCGAATTTCAGACCAATCTATTTCGGTAAATCACCTAGCAAAACACTTTCTATTACGGAAACCGATTTATGTATGACATGGCGGAATCTTTCCGAGAATCTCGCAAGACCCCACTTTCAATCAAACCCTTTTGGGAACGTGCTAGGTCAGACCCACCAATACGATGGGAAAAGTGGCGAATGCATGTGAAGCTAGCAATTAACGCAAGAGAAAACATAACGTTGGATACCCTACTACAAACGAGGCCGACACACGTACGACTGCCACTAAAACCAAAATATGAAATGGCAACTGAGGACGCAACTGAACATACAGAACTAGATCGTCAAATCCGTAACAATCAGTTGAAAATTCAATGGGAATTGAAATGTCAAAAAAATACAGAAGCAGGCATTTTGCTTGGCAACAAGCCAAGGACACTATGTGACCAGAAGTGTGTCTCTCTTGTCTACATCACAATTGAAACGGAGGCACGACGTCTGTTGACACAGAAATTTCCCCATGATAATATTTAAATTCTCTCGACTCTAAAACTTTGGGAAATGATGGAAATAGCCCTCTTTTGACCCAGGAACATTACTTTTGATCGCTATGTCTTCTTTTTGATAAAACAAAAGTAAGGCTAAACGGTAGAGCAATTCTACAGTATCCTTAAAGACTTACCAGTAAACTGTGATTTCGAAAACCGCGAGGAAGTCATCATCAGAGACATCTTCATCACCAATGCGCTTAGCGACGAAATACAACGAGAACTCATTCGAGACGCAGTGGAAACTGAAAGAGCTCTACGCTTTGCTGTCAACATTGAGATGTGTCATCAGAACCAGCAACGAATATCTTCCAAGAACAAGAACGTCAACAGCAGCGCAACTAATGCGATACAACAATTCATTAGATTTTGCGGCGCGAATATTCGTTTGAACCAGTCAAGCAGAAAACAATTCAATCGTGTAGCAACTGGTCTATGTAGAGGTTGTGGACAAAATTGGACATCAACACATCGTCAGATTTGCCCTGCTCTGGGTAAGAAATGTAATCATTGTGGTCTGCTCAATCATTTTTCAAAGTTATGTTGGAAAAAATTTGAATAATCCAAAAAATTCTCGACATTATACACGGATTAATAACGTAGAATTTTCTGAAACTATAGAACAACCAGAAAACAAAAATGTAAACTTTATAAACTACAATGAACAATATAATTTTGAATACGATTCGTCAGAAGATAACTATAGTGCAATGGTGAAAACTCTTAATACATTCCAAATGGCTCTGCAAATTAAAACATTAACGATTGATAAAACCGACTGTCATTTGCTTCTCGATTGCGGTAGTGGGTGTACTATAATAATTATTCCACGTGCAAAACAGATAATGTTTAACTGTTTACAAGCAAAATGGTCAGAGAAAAAAAAGACGAACTAAAATCTTTCTCTAACGATATAGTTGAAAAGTTAGGGGATTTGAAAACACCATTTAGTTGCAATGATTTATTTCTACGTTATTTCAATAATTTAGTTGCAATGATTTATTGGAACTTTCCTAAAACAAACACAACAGTAGTTGAAGACGGTTTTGAACCTATCTTTGGATGTGATTTATTCGATCAATTGAGAATAACAATTTCACAAAAGTCTTGTCCAAAACACGAAGTAAATAAAACTGAAATACCTTGTGCAATAAAACAATCACTAGCGAAAGAATTTCCGGAAATAATTTCGAGAATTGGCAAATCAAAAAATCAAACGGCCAACTCAAAAATTCTTAGAAATTATCGTGTCACTCATCCAAAAGTTAGAAAAGTACCAATTCACTTACAACCGAAAGTGAAAATCGAACTTGAAAAATTGTTAAACGAGGGACTTAATGGAAAATTATCAAATTTTTCTGACCAGTTTTTCATTTCCCCAAATGTTATTATAGTCGCAAAATGACAAATAAATCAAAATAGCTTTAGATTCAAAAGTTCTGAATAAAGCAATTCACAAAAATAAAAACCAAATACCTAACATCGATTTTCTAATACAAACTATCTCTCAAACACTGTAGACCACGCCGCAAAAGATGGCCTACTATGCAGACCATTAGATTTGCAGAAAGCATACAGTCACTTTAATCTTCATACTGATACGGCCCGCAATTACAATTTCAATATTGTCAGCGGTAATATGACAGGCACTTACCGCTTTAAAACAGGTTTCTATGGGCTAACGGAAATTCCGGATGAATTTTAGAAAGCTATTGATTGTACGCTAGCCGATTTAAACAATACATTCTGTTTTCTGGACGATTTTTTTAATTGTGAGTAGAAGAAGAATCGAAGATCATGTCGACCTTGTGAGAAAATGTTTAATTAAACTCGATCAGGAAAATCTTCGCATTAATCTCGCCAAAGGTTTTTTTTCGCAAAAAATCAAATTGAATGGCTCGGGCATCGTCTTACACAATCTGGCATAACTCCAATACCTATGAAACTGGTGCAATTCAACAGTTATCTTCACCATCTAATATAAAGAAGTTGCGAACTTTTATTCTATCTGTACACCACTTATGTAAATTCATACCAAAATTTATCAGAACTGTGTCACTCACTCAGACCTTTACAAAAGAAAAACCGTAGATTTGTTTGGACGGATGAGCATGAACAACATTTAAAATTAATTAAAATGAAAATTGCTGAAGCGACAGCAAACAATAATTTTAATCCGGATCTTGAAACAAGGATAAAATGCGACGCATCTCGAAAAGGTTTAGGTTGTGCGTTGGAGCAACTGACCCCGGACGGTTGGCATACAGTAGCTTTCGCTTCACTTTTCTTGAATTCGGTTGAAGATTGATATAGTATTAACGAACTTGAAGTTTTGGCTGTAGTTTGGTCAATAGAATATTTCAAAAACTATCTCTACGGAAAACCTTTTACTGTTGCTACGGATCACAGGGCATTATTGTCTATAATGAGAGAGAAAAGAGCTAAAAAATCTGATGATAGTCGTCTTACATGTTGTATTGAACGACTTTTACCTTTTAATTTTTCGAAAGATCATCTTCCTGGTTCAAAAATGGGCTTGGTAGATCACATTTCTCGTGATCCCCAGCAGATAGCTGTTAATATCTCCACTTACGATGAGCAATTTATAGTTGACAAATTAGACGTCATTAAAAGCAGTGCAAAACGCTTTTGCTGCACGAAATCTGCTTATAAAACCGGTCACAAATTTTCCACAATCCAGCGACAAATAATGCAGCAAATTTGCACCGCGAAATCGCGAATATTCTGAAATTAAGAATAATGATAACACAATTAGAAAATTAAAACCAAATAACTCTCATTCATTTGACGAAATTGTACCTACAAACATTCCCCATTCGCTTTTTGCCTTGAATCGCCCTACCAATCAGTCGAAACAACATTCCACACTTTTTAAGCGAGTTGACGATACTTTTCAAAACGTCTTAATGATGTCTCAATCCAATGAGGAAACGGTTTCACATATAAAACAGTCAGCACCATCAAAAGCTTGCTTTGCCGATGAAGCAGGCCCCTCCACAGCGCCATCAGCGTCAGTCACACCGGGTACAGAAACAATAACTGTGACATCACCATCCAGCGATGACTTCTTCACAAACGCTTTTAATTTTGCCCACTTCAAATTTTTCTCAAGCACACTCATAGCCGGTTTGACATCCAAAGACGCAATCCTCAAAGCAAAGAGGTACGAGATTGTGTGATCACAGAGAATGAAGACCGTTAACGTCAAATTAGCCCGTTCATACACAGCTTTTGGGAGGATCTTCATGTGAAGAATAGCTGTGTATTTGTTAATGATCGGATTGCCATTCCCAACTCTACAAAGGACGCATATGTAGAAGCAATTCACGCCACACATCCAGGGAGTTGGGGGATGACAGACATGGCGGTGAACACATGAGGGCCGTCCATGCATCGGGATCTTCTTTCCAACACGACTAAATGTAACCCCTGCGTAAAAAATGGTAAAAATTTGAATTGTTTTGTACCATCTAGCAAATGCGCACAACTAAAATTGTATAAAGTTCCAATTGAAGAAAGTCAAATTGACTTTGCGGACCAATCAATTATGAAAAAAATCAAGAAGTTTATTTTCTGGCATGTATAGATCGTTTCTCTAAATTTCCAATACCAGAGGTATTTGACAGGGCAAATGCCCAGAATATTTTAAAATTTTGCCAAGAATATGTTTTATTACATGGATTTCCTCGTATGATTAGATTAGAGGTAGCACAATGCCAAATCGGTCAGCAAATTAAATTTTTTTGTAATCAAAATAATATTCAGTTAATTGAAGCTCCAATTTGGTTTAGTTGAGATGCTAATACAAACAATCAAGAATCGATTAGCATGTATTGAAATAGCGGCGCAAATCTCCTCTAATTTAAAAAAGTCAATGATTTCGATTATTTATCAACTCCCAATGTGCCATCAAATAAAATTAATCTTTCACCTTTTGAAGCGCATTTTGGAAGAAAAGCTAACACACTTTTCAATTGAACCCGATCCTAATACTTTAATATATAAACCAGTTTTGAATAATTAGTTAGACATGGAGACAGTACTTTGGGATGAGCTCATAACAGCTGAACAGTGGGATAACGAAATACGAAGTGACATTGAATTCGATAAAAGTAGAGTTGAACTCAGTAAGGACGCGAGAAAACGCTGTAGACAAAGAAACCCCATGAACCCTCATCCAGATATTGGTCTGCTTGTGCCCAGCATGGAGGCTTCACTGACAATAAAGTTGGCGAGAAAGAACCCGAAGTCCAAACGATCAAAAAAGAATTTGGACGGGCTATATGATGTCTTGGCACCGGGCTCTTAGGTCATAAAATCAAACGACCACACTTCAATTATAAAGGAGCCAGGCAGGAGAGAAGTAACCATTAGGAACTCAGATCTGGTCAAATTCGGAACAAAAGCTGAAAGACAGACATGCGAAGGATGCGAGGAGAAAAACTGAAGGAAATAAAAAAATCAAACACAAACTTATATCTGACGACATGAGTTGTGTCTCCTCTATTCACTCTAACATATCGAGGACACTAGGAATACGAATGCCGACTGAGTCTAGAAAGAAAATCATTCCCAAGCCGCCAAAGCCACCGAGAAACAGTCACTGACTTCGCGCCACCAAAAAACCTCCCGCAAACATCGATAAGGATTGTAGAGCCGCCAACTCGACCAAAAAGGAAGACAGCTACAAAAGCCACAACAGATCTGCAGCCTTCACACATACAAAAACGGTCATCACCATCAATAACCAAATGGGACGAATCGATGGCTTCAACCCAGACTTGTCCCCCCATCTTATCGGCATTTTCAGCATCTTTATGACAAAAAAGACGTCAGATGATAAAACAGCAACAAGTTCAAAACAAATCTATTGTATCGACCATCAATAACACTGCCGCCCGCAATCAAGACGCCGAAGAATCAAACTTTTAAGTAGGCCCATGTTCACCCTTACAGACGTACCCAACACAGTATCACGTCCCCCTGAATTATGAAGGTCCTGAAAATATCATGACTGTCCGCGAGGCAGAACGCGTTTCTAAACCAGTTTCAGATTAAACTTAAAATTGCTCACAAACCTTACTTTATTATTATAGTAACAAGTACACATTGTTACTAATCTTTTGTGATAAACATACTTCTTTGTTTTTTTGCTGAGGGGGAAATATGGTATAGGAGTACAATTGAAGAAATCATTTCCGGAGCTAAATCCTTTAGATTTATTTTAATCTTAGTTTAGTTTTATTTCAGCTTTTTCATTGTTAATTTTTTGTTTCCTAATTTTGAAGATCAAACCTTCTTGTTCATGCTCTTAAATTTGTTTACTGAAGAGTTATGATTGAATGTCTGTACATGTCGTCTACTATTTTACTTTGCCGCAAAATTTCTGTTGCAGTTGTAACGATGTGTGATCAAATTAATGACCAAATTTAAGTAAAACTTCAAGTCTCATTCCTGTTAGTCTTAATTTGGTTTTAAGTTGAACTTCTTTATTCCGAAACTCGCTACGTGGAACGCCCAATTCGAAATAGCTAATATAAGTACTAATTTGCTAGGCGAAATAATAGTCAAAGAGCACACGCTGCATTCGCAAGGCGTATACCGTTGAAAAATGCTATTAAAATAGAATAATTTCCAAAATACAAATTTACTGGCGTAAAGGCACCGCGAAAGCATTCGAAATTCAGACCAATTTACTTTGGTAAATTGCCGAGCCAAACAATCTCTATTACGGCAACCGATTTCTGTATGACAAGGCCAATTAGCAAATTCATTAGCTCTGTTTGTTCCTTGGGTCAAAACCTTGCATTTCTTCATAGTTTTCGAAATTTACACTTTTTTGTCAATATCTTTCACGTTTTCTTCGACCTTTTTTTAGGAAACATAATCCTCCATTCAAGCATCTACTCATTTATGGTTTTCTATGTATTCTTGATTACATATCATCGATCTCGCTCTCAAATATAACAAGGGGGCTGTGTTCTCTTCAAACAAGCAAACGCTAAAAGCGGACGCTTAACCTAGTGCTATAGACACAAAAAAGAATATTCATGCTCCCTGGCCCTATTATCCAATTAAAACCAGGTCGGATTAATTTCTATTTTTTAAGCCACTTGTCTCACAATGAGAAGCGTTTCATCACTCATTTCGGAATTCAAGGAGCTAATTTATCTCACAAGTTTCTCGATTTCTTCCTATACCTGAAGCGGTTGTTGGCCATACACTTAAATTTTCGAAAAGATTGGTTAAATTTTACGTTGCAGTTCTATGATTCAGCCCCTAATGTCCAATAATCTTCAGAATTCAGGATCCGCGTTATATTCAGCAAAAAGTCCAACCATTGGTGGGCTTCTCGTTGCCCGAATTCGTTACGGCGTTTTCACATTTTGATGGATCAAATTTCTTATCATTCGATTAACAAACATGAGTAGCTTTGGTTTCATGCTTCAAACTAATGACGAAACATAAGTAAAACTTCAATTGTCATTCCTCCTAATCTTAATTCGGTTTTCAGTTGAATCTCTTTAATCCGAACTTCGCTACCTGGAAAGCTCAATTCGAAATAGCTAATATAAGTACTAATTAGCCAAGCGAAATAATAGTCAGAGGGCACACGCTGCATTCGCAAGGCGAACACCGTTGAAAAATGATATTAAAATAGAATAAACTCCAAAAAAAAACAAATTTAGTGGCGTATTCGCACCGCGAAAGCATTCGAAATTCAGACCAATATATTTCTGTAAATTGCCTAGCAAAACCCTCTCTATTACGGAAACCAATTTCGGTTTGACAAGCCCTATTAGCAAATTCATTAGCTCAGTTTGCTCCTCACGTCGAAGCTTTGCATTTTTTCATAGTTTTTTAAATTTACACTTTTTTGTAAGTTTCGTTCACGTTTTCTTCGAACTATTTTCAGGAAACATAATCCTCCATTCAGGCATCTACTCATTTATGGTTCTCTATGTATTCTTGATTACATATCATCGATCTCGGTCTCAAATATAACAAGGGGGCTGTGTTCTCTTCAAACAAGCAAACGCTAAAAGCGGACGCTTAACCTAGTGCTATAGACACAAAAAAGAATATGCATGCTCCCTGGCCCTATTCTCCAATGAAAACCAGGTCGGATTGATTTCAGTTTTTTTTCAAAGCCACCTGTCTCACAATAAAAAGCGTTTCATCACTCATTTCGGAAATCAAGGAACTAATTTATCTCACAAGTGTCTCGATTTCTTCCTATACATGAAGCGGTCGTTGGCCATACGCTTAAATTTTCAAAAAGATTGGATAAATTTTACGTTGCAGGTTTATGATTCAGCCCCTAATGTCCAATAATCATCAGAATTCAGGATCCGTGTTATATTCAGCAAAAATTCCAAACATTGGTGGGCGTCTCGTTGCCCAAATTCATTTCGGCGTGTCCAGTTTTGATGGATCGAATTTCTTATTATTTGATTAAAAAATATGAGTAGCTTTGGTTTCATGCTTCACAATTCCCTTCTTACAATGTTGAGCTTTTTTGCACAATGTACATTTATTGCCTCGAATTTCTAATTGAGATGAACGTAAAAAAACAAATATTGTGAAAGATTTTTGAAGGTTTGCAACAGCGTGAACTCAGCCAACTGTTTGAAATTGCATAAATGATTGCTAAAAAGAGCCAAGCGTCTGTACTTAGTCGTCAAGATCTGTGGAGAAGAAGAGTAAAAGATATTTGGTGTAAAGATATCTGATATCTTGCTATAATAAAATATCTTAAACATAGAGAATTTTTTCTTTGTAATCACTCCCATTTAAATTACATCAGTTTTTTTTTATTTTTTTTTGACAAAATATCTCTAAACAAAATATCTTTACTCTTTTAAGATATTTTGAGTCAAGATACTTTGCCGTCCCTTTTTTACGTTGCCCCATCCCTGTCAACTTTTAATTTCTAACACTTCTTTTCTTTCTTTTTATCAGAAAATCAAAGAACCCGGTGTCACTTTTATCCCGAAAAAAAGCACGCATAGATTTAGCGGTTGTGAATGCATACTGTCAACTTTCTTTGAATCAATTTTTGGCACTCATATTTAGATTCGAAAGCTTTTTGTTCTATCATAGCCTTAATGTTTATTATCCCACCACCAAATAGTTTTCGTAAAAAACAGAAATCGATATAGAGCAAAATTCAAACTCCGTCTGGTTATAGTTTTCCATCTTCGAAAACCAAAGAGGTTATTTATTTTTTACGCGAAATCATTGATGACTTAAGATAGAAAATAGTGATGAGAAGCTGGAAAACTCTTGCGAACCATTTTTTTACTGAAAAACTAGAGTCGTTGGTTATTCTTTTTGCTTGAACTGAGAAAATAAACAAAATCAGATTTTTTAGTACGCATTTTTTTTTTGAAAAATTGAGGGTAATCTTCTGATAAAATTCGCATAATTTGAGAGAGTTACTGAATATTTGGCTATTTCTTCTTTGTCGATTGCCAAAAAATCTCTATGCAAGAAATCTGACAGATCAATCTTTTATCAATTTTGCACTCACAAGTTCAAAAAATAATAATAATACATTTTTATAATCACAAAAAATGCTTTTTCGAAATATTGAACTTGGAAAATTTTAATATCTTTATGCCATTTGGACCTTTTAACGCCAGATTTATTTCGTGTTTTTTAAGCATTAATTGTCTTCGAAAACACAGACGCGCTTTTCCTAAATTTCAACCGTTGAAAGCCACAAAAATAGTTTCCTGACTATATTTAATTTGCTGCACTTCGAAGCATGTCTACCAAATTATGAAATTTAGAGATTTCAATGATTTTTTCTGTTTCAAAAAATTCCCCTCCTCGTTGAGATATTTGAGATTCATTTTAAGAACTCGTCAAACAGTTAAATCAGTAAAATTTGAATAGAAAGAGAAATATGATCTGATGACCCTCAGTCAAATCCATTTGTCAATATGGATGCCAAAAGCCATATGCAGACAAAATTGGAGAAAAAATTGAAAGTGCATTTTTTTGCAAAATCGAACAGTTTAATCTCTGATGCAGAAGATTCCATAGGAAAGTTGAAAAACCACAGTCTGAAAGAAATGATAGTTATTGAGAGCATTTTTTTCTACATAGTCGCACACCCCCATTTATTTTTCCGTCTGTTTTTAAAACTGTGGCGACCAAAAAATTTTTCCCGCAGGCTGCTAGAACCAAAATATATTGCGTTCTTAGTTGTTAACATATACTTTGGAAATTTTTTGTGCTGTCCACTGAATCACATTTCATTTTCTAGTTCAATTTTATACTTCCCATCCCATTTTGTCAACATAAAAACTTCACACCTTCAAGCGCCTGATATATTTTTAATCTAGCAACGTGTTATGTATAACAAAATATAATTTGCAACACGGAGAGTCGGAAAGAGCGTTTTGAAAAGGGAAGAGAATTATATTCAACATAGTTCAAGTGGAAACACTACTGGTTCAAATTCAAAGTTTGCTATATATTTGTTATGAACCCAGTTTATATGAAACGAGGATAAAAAAGTATTGTTGGACAATGATTTGGGGTACAGCTATATCTTGGTCTCTAGATTAGGTGATTGTGACTCATCGTAACAATCTTTATTTTCGATTTGTCAATTTTTTCCGTTAAGTGTATTCCTCATCAAGGATGTTTGGTCGAATAAGAGTTCTAGAAACCTATAAACTAAGAGTAGCAGAATATAAATTCCCAATTCTTACCCAATTGGACACAGGCTGAGAAGTTGAACATGGGATGAAGTGCCGTATAGGGTGGCAAGACAGCTTTCCATGTATCTAAAAAAGCAAACAATGTGTGTACTGTAAATTGGGGAGAACTTAATTTTGTATATACTTTCTGTGCTTCTTATATGTTATTAGAATCCTTTCAGTTACTCCACTGCCACGCTGTACAAGTCAATTAGATATCCAAATTTAAAAAAAACCCAAATTGCAACGACGGATTTAAGATAGTATGACACTGTGAGCGTACAAACAATGAAACGATAAGGTATTGAAACAAAACTTGGTTGTTTGACTCTGACTGATTAACTGTCTATGGAAAAAGATCAAGGTAAACTTCAATTATTACGGTGAAAAGAAATACAGAACTGAAAACCATAGTGAAGAAGTTCAAGAGACTGAAAGTATAAGAGTGTCAAGCTCTATTTAAAAGAGAAAAGAGTTTTCTTGGTCTGTGATTGGTTGAAAATACACAACATGGATTTTCATCTGCTGCATCCATCTTCGATTGAATTTTTTGTTCTGGTTGAAAATCTGTTGAAGTGGCAAGCTTCTGTCAAAAAAAGCGAGATTTGTGTTGTCAGTGAATGATCCACAGTTGTTCATCTGTGGTATCAGTGACGGTGCTAGTTACAGAGTATTCTGGACAGCTATGTCCTGTCCTTGCCGGTTGTCAATTGCCAGATGTCGCCCAATTTCTGGTAGTGAGAGTTTATTCCCAACTAGAAATCACGTTGTAGTCTGTGCGTCTGTGTCGGTGATAAGAACAGATTTCTTTTCATCACTTTTGATTGATCGGACTTACCCACCTAATTTCTGGTCAGCGTCATATTTGGCTTCTCTGATTTACCCATACCAATTGGCTTTTTCATGTGTAAGTTGCAACCAGGGAAAAGAAGAAAATAAATAGGTTCTCGATTTAAGAGTTAAGAAACAAGAAGAGAGAGAGAGAGAGAGAGAGAGAGAGAGAGAGAGAGAGAGAGAGAGAAAGAGAAAGAGAGAGAGAGAGAGAGAAAGAGAGAGAGAGAGAGAGAGAGAGAGAGAGAGAGAGGAGAGAGAGAGAGAGAGAGAGAGAAAAAAAAAAAAGAGAGAGAGAGAGAGAGAGAGAGAGAGAGAGAAGGAATTAGAAGAATTATATTTTGATAGAACGAGAAGAGAGCGTTTGTTGAGTTTTTGTGGGAAACGCCAGAATGAAATTTTTCCGGTTGTGCGAACGGTGTCTCGTTGGGGAGAGCTGGCGTTCGATATCTGTGCTCGAGATCGAAATCTGGAGCGCGATTCTGTGGATGGCGTAAGAAAACCAGGACTAAGATTCCCATTAAGACAAACTGCAAACGTTATTGTAGTATTGGACAAGCAATCTTAGCACTTGGGAGGCAGGCGGTTTGTCGTTGTGAATTAGTGCTGAAACGACTGGTAACTTTACATTGTGTGCTGCATTTTGACGTTTTTTTTTTACAAAATGCGACTAATTGTTTACATTCATTTGGGTCAGTGGTTGTAATCAAATTGCAAAAAAAGGTGCGTGTTGCTTTAAAATAGAGTTGTTATTCAAACACAAGTGCTAGAAAACTTCGTGCAGAAGTTTTCAAACACTTGTGTAACCAATTCAATTCATTCTGCGAGTTTGAGTGCATGCTAGGAGAAGAATGTCTTCTTACAATTCAAAGAATTTGAATTGTATTGGGGCGCTGTCTTTTTTTTAAGATCTGTTCACACATTTTCGTGATTTTTGAAGTCAAATTGGAGTAGTGATTTTGATCACGCCGAAACAGGAAATGGAGCGAAAAAGCGAGTGGCTTTGCGGCGTGAATTTTTTTCGCACTAATTTTAAAGTAGGGTGAGAAAACGGTGTTTGAACAAAAATTCGGTTTCTCGGTAGTGGTTCTTTTGTTCACATGCGGCATTTTGATATTAATTTTTTGTTTTTTTTCTTATTTTTTTGTTCTGATTTTTTTAAAATGGTTTTCTCAATTGACTCATAGTCCATTCTAGGTCTTGTTTTTCTGTTTAGTCAATGAAAATTCTTTGAATTCTACGTCAGGACTTGTCCTGCTACGTTTTTTTTTCTTTGCTGTTGGTGTTTTGTAATAATTAGTGGCTGCTTGTAACACATGTAAAATTTATCTGAAATAAAATACCGAAAAAACCTGAAGTAACTATTTGTGCTATAGTTTACTATTTGGTCCCAAAAGGCTCTTCACAATATAGGTGTTGAAAACACTACGGAATAAGTCAAAAAAGGTGTTGCGGAAAAATAAACATTTTCTACTCAACGCCTAATTCCTTTAATGCAAACTAGGGGTATCAATAGAGTCCAACAACGGCGTCGTCTAAATAGATGTATTTATTGAGATCCTGCAGCTTAAATTGTTTTCCATTTATAAAGAGCGTTTTGAAATAATCTTTGTAATGATTTGTAACTGTGATAATTATGCCAGTAACTAAGATTGTCTTGCAGGATCTGGACAATTTGCGGCTTCAGCATATTTAAATTTTTCAAAATTTGTTAATTGATTTCTATTTATAAATTAGGTTTGTCCAAAATGTGTGGCCAAAAATGCATCTTCGTTTAGCAAAAAATTTAATATGTGAAAACTAACGTTGTCTGACATCGGTTGGGAAAATATTTACGTTGAGTCGCGCTTTAATTAGGTGCCCGTACCTAACTCTCAGCCGAATTCAGTACTGAGTCAGAGTCTAATTCAGGTTACAATTTTCACTGAATTTGTCTGATTCAGAGCTAATTCAGTGACTCATTCTGAATTGTCTTCTGATTCAGAAGAATACAGAATACTTTCTCTGAATTTTGCTCTGATTCAGAAAAATTCAGAAATCAGTTCACAGTTGGTTCTGAAATCCTTCTGAATCAGTACTAAAACTTGAAATTTCTCTGAAGTTTTTCTGAATCAGTACTGATTGTCAATGAACCGTAAGTACGGGTAGGACGTGAATTGACAGGATTGAACATCATCAGCATCTAGTGTAATTTATTTTCCATTTTATCCACTTTACATGGTTCTTTAACTGACAGGGGAATAGCCTGTGAGAGATTTGACCAACAAATTGTACTTTAAATTGGGATACACTATATAAGGATGCAATCGAAACCCGGGCCGAGGTTTCGCCCCTAATCCACCCCTAATTAGCGGGGATTAGGGTTTAATGCGTATTCCACTCCTATTCATAGGGGAAAAGAGGGTAAGAGTGTAATTCTAAAAAATTACACTGTATTTACACTCTTTTCTCCACTCTTCTTACACTCTTTGCAAAGAGTATAATTTTGGGTGGACTGATAAAAAATTACACTCTTACCCCATTACCAATATAACTAAGTTGACACATCTGATCCTAGTGTCAGTTGGCGCAATGGTTAATACAGACAATTAAAGGAACATGTTCGACAGGGGGAAGATGGGGGATCAATCCTCATTACCTCCTTCCACCTTTATTTTTAAAAATTACACTCTTATAATTACACTCTTCCACCCTTAATTAAGTGGAGAAATAGGGGTGTAATTTCTTTATTTATACACTCTTTACACTCTTTTCCCCGTTATTTTTGGAGAGAATCCTCGGCCCGGGAACGTTGATTTTGGATTACGAGAGAGGAGAAGGGAACGTTTTCCAGTGTAAACTTGATATTAAGTTAGAGATTTGAAGAAAAGATATTTCAAAGATATATATATATTTCGCTGCAAAGATATTTCAATTTCCTGCCATATTTTGATTGACTAGTGGATTTTTTGTTAATAAAAAAATATTTGTTTGTTTTAGTTTTCTTATATAATGTGAGACAAAAATGTTCCATTTCTAGGAGTACTCAACTAGTAGCCGGGCTTCCTGAAATGTTTGTTTTTCTCCTGATTTAAGATTGAGTTTTAATCCTCTTTCATAATAGAACCATTTTTAATGCGTGATTTTGTCTAGGGGGGGGGGGGGGGTACTGAAGTTGGTCGGGTTGCAATATTGGATTGCCAGCCTGGATTATCTACGAAATCAAAATGCATTAGCTGTGGTTCAAAATGAATTTGATTAATTAGTACGATTTGAACAAGTGTTCCGTTACCTTAGGAAATACGGGTCTTGGATTTTGTTTTTATCCTTTGATTTACAGTTTTTCGTTAGTTTTTGGTTTTCCCTATCTGTCCTTTACTATTTATTCTTTTCTTTTTTCCTTTATAGAATGTTTTGCAAAGGAGTTTGAAACATTTTGATCTGGCTCTAAGTTAAAAAATGTTTTTGTATTATGTTTTTAATTTCTATATTTCGTTTTATAGCCCTTGCAAGGTATTCCGAGCTTAATTTTTGGATTGTTTTGCTTACAATTTCTAAATTTTCTATTTGATGTTTTTCATCTACACTTCTCCACATTGGTAGGTTATATGCAAGTCTTATGGCTTTATTTTGTTCTCTTTGTATCTTGTTGAGATCATTTTTCGTTACATTTGCCCAAGCTGCATTTGCATACATCTATAGTGGTCTTACCATTGTTTTATAAAGGTACATGATAATATTAGATTTTATATTTTTTGATTTCAGATGTCTTAGCATGTTGATTCTTTGTTGCTTTTTTGCGACTATTTTGTTTACATGTTTTGTCCACGTCAATTTATAATTGAGATCAAGTCCAAGAAATTTTAGTTTTTTGCTGACGTTGATGTCTTCTGACCCTTAAATTAGTCTCAGATTTGTGTTCAGTATTTGTCTAGTGAAGATGGTTTAAATGGTTTTTCCTGCGTTGAGGAGTATTTTCCATTTGTCGCACCATTTTTCTAAGTGTTTTATTCCGTTTTGAAAGTGTTTAGTAGCTTTTTTCTTGTTTTTCATGTGTGTAGTATATTGCGATGTCATCTGCATATTGTGAACCTGATGTATCTTTACTTTTTGGTTTGCTTACATACATATTGAACAAGATTGGGCTTATTATACTAACTTCGGAGACCCCTGCTTCGGGTGTAAAGCTTTTGGAAATTGCTTGGTTGTATTTTTCTGTTACTTAGGCAGCTGCTAGTCCATTTTGTGATCCACCATGGTGTGTTAATCTGAATTTGCTTATATAAGACACCTTCGTGCCATACTGAGTCAAAAGCTTGTTCTACATATAAGAATGCAGCAGCGGTGGTAATTTTCCATTTAAAGCTTGTTGTTGCTTTTTCTGTTAGCGTTAGAAGATTATCTGTTGTGCATCTGCCAGATCTGTAGGCACATTGTTGATCACCGAACAGGTTTAGTTTTTCACAGTGGTTTACCAAGTGTTTGCTTACAATGCTCTCGCACATATTTCCAAGGCAAGATACTAATGATAATGGTCTGTATCCTTTTAAAGTTTTGTGATCTTTTCCTACTTTTGGTATCATTGTTACGGTTGAATTTTTCATTTTGGCTGGTACATGTCCCAAATGTAATGATGTTTGAATTTTTGTGCTAGGTTTTCTAATGTTTCTAATGGTAGTTGTTTTATCAATTGATAGTTTATTCCGTCATATCCTGGTGCAGTATTTTTACAATTTCCTAATATATTTTTGAGAGTTGAAGTTTTTACTTCTGTTTGTTTCCATTCGTCTTCACTAAGTTTGACTGCCTTAAAGTTGGTTTCTCTTATTTTCAGTGAAACAATTTTCTCGTGATCGTTTCCTTTATGTGTTTTTGATTCGTTTGTTTTCATTGTTGTTTTTAGTTTTTCAGCGAATGCATATGCAGCTTCCTGATTATTCATTGGTAATTGATCGTTGTTTTTCTGATTTTGGTACAGTAATATTTTCTTCCCAGAAGTTATTACCTTTATTTGCTTGGTTTGGTTTCTCAATTAGTTTCATTTGTTGTCTTGTTGGGTTTTCTTTACTTCTTTTGTCGGTATATTGATCTTATTGAATAATTTTTGGTGCTGGGTTGTGTTTCTTTCGTCGTTTATTCTCAGTTTGTTTCTTTTTCTTCCTAACTTATGCTTTTCTCTTGCCAGTTTTTTGATTTGGTGGTTTATTGCTCTGTGTTTATTGACATATATAATCTCTTTGTATGCTGCTTTAATTTTTTGGGTAATTTTGTCTATATTTTTTTCTAAGTCTATTTTGTTTGTTATGTTTCTATCTAGGTCAACAGAATTACGAAAGATGTGGTTTTTGTACTTTTGCCAGTTAATTTTTTTGTGTGACTCGATTGGTTTGTCTTTGTTATAGGTGCTAACAGTTGGGTAGTGATCTCTAGGACTTTCGTTGAAGACATAAAATTTATCGAATAAGGTTGTGAGTTTAGGGTTGGCTAGGTGTATATCTAGTGTTCCACCATCTTTGTGTGTACAACCAAAATTATTTAGTATTATATAGTTTTCCTCATCAAGTCATTGTTCAACTAATTTTTGCCGTTCTGTTAGTGGTTAGGTCATTGGCTCCAAACATTGGGTGTTTTACATTAAGTGGGCTGTGTTGTTTGCTCTATTTGTTATTAGGTCCGTTCTTATTTCAAAATGTGGTGATCCATAGATGTTTGTTACGTAGAGTCCAAGTACTTTTATTGTAATACATTCTTGTGTAACTTTGCTCTCTGATTTATATGTTTTTGTTTCTATAAGTTCGTAATTTAATCGGTGTTTGATATGGATTGCAGATCCTAAGCGGCTGTGTTTAGTGTTTCCTGCTGAGGTATATCCTTCTAGCTTTGGGTGGTTTTTCTTACCTAAGTTAATTTTGTTTAGGCAAGTTATGTCAGCTTGGGTTTTTTCCAATTTATTTAAAATTTCTATTTTGTTTTTATTTAGTCCGTGACAGTTTAGTTGCGTGACTCTAAGTGTTTTTTGTGATTTCTGTTTTTCAATCATTTTGTTTTTTGTTTTAAACGGTTTTGATGTTGAAGTTGTTTCAAGTAGTTGTTTCTCTTATTGCTGGGTGTTTTGGTTTTTAGTTTTATTCTCACTGAGTTTATTTAGTTTGTGTCTCATTTTCACCTCATCTACTGTTATTTTTTTGTCTTTTAACATTTCACATAACACTTTTGTGACGTCCTCCATGATTGTTTTCCTAACAATTTCTCTCGTTTTTTCTTTTATTTTTTTTGTACTTTGTAGGTTTATGTTTAATTGATGAATTTGACTCTGGAGGTTAATTCTAAGTCGCTCATTTGCAATTTTCGTTAATTTTTCAATTTTGTTTTCTAGTTTGGTAAAGTGACTCGATAGCATGCTCTCGAGATTGTTTTCGATTTGTGTTTGAGCATCAATTGCTATTTTTTTGCTCTTTTGTTGTCCTTGTTATCTGGTTTATTTTTGAGGGCCTCTGCATATGACGCAGCGCGTGCTTTTAGTTTTGCTTCTTTTTACTTTAGGCAACCTTTATAGGCAGCGCTGTGCTTTTCATTGCATTCTGCGCAGCAAGGTTCATTTTGGTTGCAATCTTTGACGTGGTTGTGTCCACCACATTTTGGGCATCTATGCGTGTTACCGCGGTTTGCTGCTATGTGACCATGTGCTTGGCATTTGAAACATTGCACTACTTTTGGTTGTTGTTTTGATGGTTCACATTTGAATTTTTGTAGAGACAGTACTATCCCATTTTTGATTGCTTTTATTTGCTTGGTTTTCGTCTTTAGTAAGGACTCTAACTAGTCTTGTTTCTTGGTTTGTAACGCTGCTTTTGACCCTAAATACTTTTTCAAATTTGGTTCCTTGTTCATCTAGTTGTTCTTTAATTGTGTTTAGGCTTACATCTAGCAAAAGTTTTGTGATTACAAAGCACGGAGTTATTTTTTTCTTGGCTTTTGTTGTTGTTAGAGTTAACTTTTACTTTGTACTTTTGAAACTCCTGTATGAAGTTCTCTGGTGTAAGCAATTTCGATGCTTCTTTATTTTTAGGTTTTATGGAGAAGCCATTTCTCATTGGCATTTCTCTTACACTGCCCGGGTCTCGTTGGTTAGTGGGTTTGATCTTGGCTTTGGAAAAAATAGCTAGTCGAGGTCTCTCTCCTTCAAAATTAATGTAAACAATTCGTGGATTATTTGTCTTTTTTTGTTGCTCTACATTAGGGCGTTTACTAGCGGCTTCGGTTTTTTCGCCTGCGTCAAGGGCCCGTTTTCGGGTTTTAGAAAAAGTGGTACCATTTTCATTTTGTGGATTTGGGCCCATATCTATCTCTAGACCCAATTATATGCTATCCTCGGAAAGGGTCGGTTCATATGGGTCGTTTGAGGGGGGACGGAAAGGGGTGCTTGTTTGCGGCTGCACGCATTCGCGGTCCAAATAATTTTTCATGTTTCGGGCTCTTTTTTGGAGGTTTTAGTGAGGGTTAATTTTTATTCGTATTAACCGGCGTCCCGGTAGTCAGATGTACCTAAACAATTCAATTTAGTTTTTATTGCTCTGAAAAAGTCAAAAGTTGCAACAACGTTAAAAAGTTGCAATAACTTTTATTCTATATTGAAAGTTGCAAAAACACTTATCCTATATTTTGAAAAAAGTCTTATGGGGAGTTGTGCAAAAAAGATCGAGTTGATCTAGCTTATGTGGAGCTGTACAAGCTTCGGGTTGCTAATCCGGAGTTGTCTAGGGAACCACTAAGCTAGCCTCTGCCAAGAAAAAAGCAAAAAATGCACCAATTCACCTCACCAGCAACTTTTAGGACGAGTTACTAGGCTACTGGTAAGGCTTCAAGGCACCCCTTATGCTCTCCAAGCAAGGGCTATTGCTTCTTGTCTCACTCCGTCGTCTTGCTCTTTCGTCAGTTGCCTGCTTCTCCACTTCTTCTCACTTCTCAGGTCGTCTTGTCACTAGCTTCTCCAATGTCTCTCTTTTAATTTTGCGTTCACTAACTTCTGTAAGCTTGTAAAACTAATCACATAAACGTTTAAAACTGAATCACATTTGAGCGAATGCGATTGGTTGCTTTTTTGGAGCTCTGTTTGAAAATTTATTAGTATGAAATCTTGTTAAATTTGAAGTGGACATGTGTATGATAATCCTGAGTGAGGATTGTAGAATACAAAGTGTTTTTGTTTATCGATCAGACTTATGATGTTTTTCTTGATCGGTAAACGTCCAGTGATTTGCGTTCAACCGAGAGATAGATGGAGCTGTTAATTGAAGGTGGAGATAAAAATTTCTTGTTCAACTATGATTTCCATTGAGAATGATATTTTTGTTTATTTGAGAATATCTTGCACTCGATCCGTTTGCATTGTAGATTTTAGTTAAAACTTTACTATCCAAATTAAATGGGTAGGGGTATTATATTTGTTATGTCCAGTTCCAAAGGTAGAATATGATGGTTATGAATTACGTCATTGTTTTTTATTTTTATGAAATGCTCTTGTGTTAGAGCTAAGATTGAGTAATGAGGGTGTTTCATTGAAACTAAAAAGTGTTCACCTTTAACGAGAGGTGTAAATTTTACCCAATAATGAATGATACACGTTAGCTTAACAGTGTATACTCTCTAAATGTGCACTTCACTTGTTCCTTGAGAAGAGTCCGTAAAGGTTGAGACAGTGTGTTATGTTTCTGGCGTTTTGTTTTTGTTTTGACAGTAACATTTTTTATAGTAATGGTAAAAATAGAGAGTTTGGTAATTTAGTAGTTGAGCTGTTTGTGCCCTTCATAGAGCTGGTATTAGAGGATTTTGCTCCAATGATGTGTTTCCTATTTGAGAACGTCCTTATGGAGCTAATTTTTGTGAGTTGAGAACTTTGTGTTTAATATTTTGTTGAGACCAGTGGAGCAGATAAACGACTTTTGATTGTGGTGTAAAGTGGGGGAGAGTATCCAATAGGACAAGGCCAGTCTGTACACTGGGAGGGAGTTTTGTTCTTCTGTTTCTTATGCTTTTGAGTTTTTGTTGTTTGAACCCACGGGCACTTTTGTGGCTGGAGCCGGAAGAACGTTGGGAGTTTGTTCGCAGGAAAAATAGAGGCCGTAATTGTAATGATTATCTTGTTCAATAGTTAAACAAGAGTTAAAATTAAAAAATTTGGAAGCGCTCAGATGAAAATACTACAAATGCAAGATTTGAAAAAGCATACTAACTGGGATTCTGACGGGATCTCATTGAGTTTATTGGTGAGATCTAAAAAATCAGGAAAAATTATTCCTAATGGTTCGCTAAGTGTGTTACTTTTTGAAACAAGGAGAAAACTGTGTTAGCAAATGACTGTTCATGGGAGTCAGCAAAGCTCATTTATGAATCTTTAGAATAGTTAACGTTGTGTGAAGCTGGGATAATGTCCAAATTTAGTGGATAGACGAGATCTGGGGTGATCTGGGGAGATCTAGTGGTGACCCAAGAGGATTACCAAAACTTAAACTAACGGATTTCTCAGGAAACCCCTTGGAGTGGCTCGAGTGGGCAGAACTTTTTGATGTCAATGTGCATACTGAGAAGATAGAGTATCTGAAGATTAGCCTCACTGGTCAAGAAAAAAAGCTGCAATTTCTGGATTGGGTTTCAGTTCACAGGCATATTATCAAGCCTGAGACATTCTCTGCAAAAAATTTGGCAGATCGAGAGTCATTGTTGAATCTCAACTCAAGAAGATATACACACATCCTCCAGATAGACACAATGACTCCAGTAACATTGTTCGATTTTCAAACGTAGTCACAAAAACAGTTAACTTTTTGACTCGACTCGGATTTCAACATGACCTGGAATTGGAGGGAGTTCTGAGTTCAGTAACCAGAAAACTTTCTCTTCAGCTCAAAGAGCAGTGGCTACGACACCTACGCGATCATCGAATACTAGCAGCGAACTTGATTTTTTTCAAAGACGGGTTGAAATCAACTGCTTTCATGCATGAAGACTTGTTAGCCCAGCCCAACTGCAAGCTTCAAAACCGCGAGAAACCAAAGCAAGAACTTTTGCATCCAACCCTGATTATTCCACAAAAACAAAATATTCAGAATATTCGTTCAAAGATGGACAGCACGCCATTTGGAGTTGCGAGAAATTCAAATCAATGAAGCTGAATGAGCGACGAGAACATGTGCAGAAGATCAGACTGTGTTTCAATTGCCTGAGACCTGGCCATCGAAAAAAGGATTTCAAAAGCACAACTTGCAGCGTACCCCATTGTGGACGAAGACTCAACAAACTTTGGCACAGTGACTTCTAAAAGAAGGAGGCTAAAACAAGTGCCTCAGATGCTATGACAGCAGTAGCAACAATGATCACACAAGGAGGACTCCCTGTAGTGCGTGTAATACTGGTGAATGGAAACCACAGCCTGAGCGTGCTGGTCAATCTCATTCGTGGACAAGTTAAATGTATCTACACTGCAGCTGCAAGGCCGAAAAGCGTCTTTGTCAATAGCAGGAACCCACTGATCACAAGATTTCAAGAGGGAAATAGTGCCGATAGCGGTTTCAGCACACGAGAATTCTCGACCATTAACAACTGTGCTACTTTATTTTCACGAGAAACTGTAGTTGGGCGACTAGATTGTAGATCTGCAGGGGTTCAAAAATCACCACCCACATCTGGAGAAATCGCCGAATCAGAGCTACAATCTGAGCGGACAAGTCTGCATAATTCTTGGACAAGTCTGCTACGACATTCATCGCCCATTAGAATTCAAGAAGTCAGACGACAAAACTGCACCATGGGCAGTGAAATTGAAAATAGGGTGGGCTTTAAGTCGTCCCCAACCAGCAAAGCAAGCAGCAACCCTTGCTACAACAGCAACTTCAGTATCAGAGGACAAGTTAGCAAGTCAGTTGAGTAAATGGTGGGACATAGGTTCCTACGCCTCAAACTGTGATGTCACCGGTCATTCGAGGGATGAGCAGAGAGAAATCAAAACATTGGAGCAAGCAACTCGATTCAAAGGTGAAAGATACGAAGTTGGACTTCTCTGGCGAAAAGATGAAGTGAAGTTACCAAATAACTTCTACCCTGCTATGGGGCAGCTCAAGTCCCTAGAACGACGCCTACAGAAAGATGATATGTTGCGAAAGCGTTATCAGGAAACCATTGACACTGACGTAAAAGCTGGTTATGTCCGCAAAGTTCAACAAGTTGGACTGAACGAAACCAGAGACTAGCTTCAGTGGTACTTGCCACATCATCCTGTCATCAACCCTCACAAACCCGAGAAAGTTAGAACAGTGTGCAACGCAGCAGCAAAGTACCAAGGTATAGCCCTCAACGACAAGAGTTTATCTGGACCAGACCTGTTGCAGAGTCTGATCGCAAGTTGCTGTCACAAGCGATGACAACCGATGCTTACAGTTTCTCTGGCGAGAAGATATAGAGCAGAGGATAGAAGTCTACGAGTATACACGACACGTTTATGGGAGGAAGAGCTCACCAACTTGTGCAAATTACGCTTTGCTTCAAGTGGCGAAAGATAACGTGAAAGACGACGAAAATCTTTTCAAAGCTGTCCAGCGAAACTTCTACATGAACGACTCAAATCAGTCAGAAAACCCAAGGAAGCGATTGAAATCTACCAGAAAGTCAGAGAGATCTTCAGCAAAGGTGGATTCAATTAGACAAAATGGATAACGAGTGATGAAGAAGTCAAGTCACAAATGCCAGATGCAGACAGATCAACGAAAATTTTGAAAAATTTCGAGGCCAAGCCACAATCATCCTCAATAGTTGGAATGAACTGGAATGTAGACACAGATAGTCTCATAGTCTGTCGTTGAACTGAACAAGAATTTCCAGCAAAAACAACTCAGAGAATTGGCCTATCCTTTGTCTGGGCAGTGTTCGCTCCAATTGGGATGTGCTCACCTTCACGATAAGAATGCGATTTCTACTCAAAAGCATTTGGGCAGCATTGGGACAAGCATGGGACAAAGAGTTGTCAGCAGAACACTCAAAACTGCTCAGTGATTGGTGCTCTGAGTTGAGAAAAATAAGGACGATGTCGATAAATCGACTTTATTTTAAAACGGTTGTTCAAATTTGAGACTAGAAATTTTTACAGACTTGTCAGAAGAAGCGATGTGCATCGTGGCTCTCAAAAAACAGCAAGTGTTTTTTACCAACAGGGCAGCAGAAATATTTGAAAAATCACATTGGCACAAGTGGGATGTCCATCGAAGGCCTCAATGAGTCCGGGTGGTTAAACGGGCCGTCATGGCTCCAGACAGATGAAGAAAATTTGTCAAAGCTGTGGTGCCAAGTGAACGAAGCTGAAGCTGAGCAAGTTACTAGTTGTTTAGCCACAAAAAATGAACTAGACCATTTATTTAACTGGAGACGATACAGTAGCTTCAACAGAATTAGAAACTTCATTGCCTACTGCATGAGTTTCAAGACGAAGTAGAAGGGACCCCTCAAAGCGGAAGAACTCCATCAATCTAAAAATACTGCATCGATTTGTTCAAACCGAAACTATTCCGAATGTTTCAAAGTCGATATTGCCAAATTGACATTCTTTGTAGAGGAAGAGGGAACAATTAGATTGAAAGGCCGACTGAAGTATTCAAAAATTGATTACAGTGCAAACCATTCAATGCTATTGACAGCAAAACATCCAGTCGTACAACTTCTGTGGGAGAGAGCGCTTCGTAACAACCTAAACGAGGTCACAGAATGTGTGAGAAACATTCTTCAACAAGAATTCTGGATTGCTGGATTGAGAAACGCATTATGAAAAATCAAGTCGAGATGTATCAAATGCAGACACAGAAACGCCAGCCCAATTCGTCCTCCGATGGCGGATCTACCCCGAGAACGACTTGATGAACATGTGCTACCATTCACTCATACCGGCGTTGACTACTTCGAACCCTTCGAAGTCAACTTCCTACGACGTACCACGAAGAGATGGTGCTGCTTCTTTACTTTCCTGACAACCAGAGCAGTACACATTGAAGTGGCAAACTGATGGGTCACTGAATCATGTCTAGCTGCAGTGACAAGATTCGTTGCAAGTTGTGGCTACCCGAACACCATCATCAGTAACAATGGAACAAACTTCGTTGGAGCAGCCAATGAGCTGAAAGCAATCATGAACGAGTGGGACAAAGCAAAAATAGGGAGTGACTTAGCACAGAAAAAGGTTGTTTGGAAATTCAATCCTCCTGGAGCCCCACTTTTTGGTGGAATCTGGGAAAGACTGGTTCAAAATTGCAAGAAAGTCATGATTGCAATCTTGGACAACCGAAGCCTCACCGACGAGGTACTGAGCACAACAATGTGTCTTGTAGAGCAGAATCTCAATGGAAGACCCCTGACAGCAGTAAGTGACAACCCTGAAGACTTGACGGCACTCACACCAAAATATTTCTTGCTAGGACAAGAGAACGTGAGTGCACCATTCTTGCCATCCAGTGAAAGCTACCATGACCTGAAAAAATCATTCAAAACGGCTCAAGCATATGCCGACATGATCTGGAAAAGATGGACTCGTGAATATCTTCCACAATGGAACCAGAGATCGAAGTGGTCAAAAGAACATGTGCGAAATCAGGACGAAAGTGAACTAGCAACAAATATCGTCTGAAACTGAAAAAAAATAAGAACCGAAATTTTGTACAAACCCCGACTTTTGGAAGGGAAAATCTGAGCAACCCGAGGTGATGGCACACGGCTAGGGTTACTTCTAAGCTACTCATGGACACAACGAACGTTATCGCATTAGACCCACAAATCGTTTTTTTTTAAATGATACTTCAGGTGATCATTAAAGGTCAAATACCGTATATTCGAGGCCTTTACAGCCACGTAATAAACATCTGTGCTTATGTCAATCAAAAAAGTTATTGCAGTACTTTGACATTTATTATGTAAACAGGGACCTAAATCATTTTCCTAATTAACCAATCAGAAACAAGTGGCAATGATGCTATAATTGATAAATATTTGATTATTAACTTTAACCCAATTATTTGAATTGTTAAACTGAATTGTATTTACAACCATTAGAAACTGTTATACAGAGCAGTTGGCTCTCAAAATAGATTAAATATTGATACTTTAACAACTTTAGTCTTTTTGCTAAGTTTTGTTAGATGTTAAGATCTTGCGAGTTTTAAATTAGTTGAGCTTACTTGACGAGAAGATAGCAACAATACTAGCTACTGGCTGAAGCCTTACAATCTTCAGCACGAGATTAAACATAGACTATCACTAAGGATTTCCTTTACTTCAATCAGCAAATTTAAAATAACAGTCTTTTAATACGTCCGAGCGATTAAATTTTTCTTCGAGATTGTTAGTCAATCGAACCCTGTGAAGAACCAGGCCGGCGTAAAACTCGAGATTCAGGCTGTAATATATCGGTTTCGCTGACATTCTTCAGCAGCCGCAACACTGTACATAATAATTCATAATATTTTGATGTAAACTGATTGAGAAGTAGAAATTTGCGACTGCTTTGTTATGGAAAACTCTAGCGAAGAAAACAAATCCGCAACAATATTCTGAACCACAAAATGTGATCTAGGTTTAAGACAGTTTTCTTGAAAAAATCAGAATTGTCTCGTCTGAAAACCGAAAATAAATCTCAAAGATTCTTGGGAAGGAATTTTCATACAGTATTTCGAGTCATTGTTGTGAGGAATTGGCATGTCTGGGGTATGAGGGCTAATAATCTTGGTTAAGGCGTAGAATTATTTTCTTGATCAGATTTGACTGGTTGCATTATTGGAGCTATGTGCGAAATAAATTAATAAGTAAGAAATTTTGTAAATTTGAAGTGGACATGGGTATGATAATCCTGAGTGAGAATTGTAGAATACAAAGAGTTTTTGTATATCAATCAAACTTATTTTTTATTTCTTGATCACTGAACTTCCAGTGATTTGCGTTCAACTGAGAGATAGATGGAGCGGTTTGTTGAGGTTGGATATGAGATTTTCTTGTTCAACTATGATTTAAATTGAGAGCTATTTTTTGTTCATATGAGAATATCTTGCACTCGATGCGTTTGCACTATAAATTTTAGGTAAAATTTTGCTATCCAAATTGAACGTGTATAATATTCGGTCTACTTCTAACGTTAGAGTAAGATAAACACCAATTGTGTCTTTGTTTTTTATCTTTGTTAGAGGCTCTTGTTTTCGAGCTAAGATTGAGTAATGAATGTGTACCATGGAAACTAAAAATTGTTCATCTGTAGAAGGAGGGGTAAATTTTATTCAATTAAATGATTGATACCCATTTGCTTAAAAGCGTATACTCTCTAAATGGGTACTTGTTCCTTGAGGAGGACTAAAAGGGTTGTCTGACAACTCGTTCGAGAGAACAACTAAGCTAATGTTTTCTGTTTTTTTAACTGTATAGAAGCTGTTGAAAATTTCAGGCAATTGTTATCTTTGCGTTTTTGCTGTGATAATAAATTACTATAGTAATTTATTATAGTAAAGTAAAGTTAGGAGAATTTGAAAAATTTGGCAAATGAGACTGTTGTGCCCTTGATGGAGCTGGTTTTAGAGAAGTTTGCGCAAAGATGTGTTTCCTATTTGACAACGTCCTTATAGAGCTAATTTTTGTGGGTTTATATTTTCGTGAGGCTAGTGGAGCAGATAAAGGGTTATTGATTGTGGTGGGGAGAGTATTCAATAGGACGAGGCCAATATGTAGATTGGGAGGGAGTAACGATGAAGTAGGATTGTTCTTGTGATTCTTGTGCTTTTGTGTTTTGGTTGTTTGAACCCGTCGGCGCTTTTGTGGCTGGAGCTAGAAGCACATTAGCATTTGTGTTCGCAGGAAAAAAAGAGGCCGTAATTGTAATAATTATTTTGTTCAATAGTTAAACAAAAGTTAAATTAATAAATTAATAAAAGTGGAAGTGAATAAAAAAAATCAGGAGAAACTGTTCCTAATGGTTTGATAATTGTGTTATTTTTGACCCAATGAGAAAATTGTGTATGCGCAAGACTCTTCATGGGGGACAGTGTTGGTCATTTAAGAATCTTTAAAGTAGTTAACCTTTTGTGAAGATGGGATGGTGTCCAGATTAAGTGTATAGACATGATCTCTATATAATTGTTCAAAAAATTTTGATGTTGCCTTATTTTAGGAAGTAGAAAAGTGCCATGGCTTCGTTATGAAATTTTCTACTAAAGAAAACCCTTCAAACCCTTGAAGACAGTTTTTGTAAAATCAGATTTCTCCTGTCTGAATACCTAAAAAATATCTCGAAGATTCTGCTCAGGGAGTTTTTATACAGTAATTCGAATTAATGTTGTGAGGAATTTGCAGGTCTGGAGTATGTCTAAAGAGGTGATGTTTTTTATCAGTGACTTTGACCGAAAAACTGTTCTGAGGGGATACGCTGCTGCGACTGATCGAGGCATGGAAATTGATTTGTAGAGGCTGTGCTCTTTCGAAGTGAAAATCAGAAATGTTGAGAGGCTAATTCGTCGTTTTCGCTTTTTCAAGTGTTTGGAAATGAAGAAAAGCAAGGTAGAGAATAGAAATGTTTGATATGCAGAAGTCTGTGCTGTCATAGTTTAGATTGAAAATTTTTGAACTTGGAGGGAAGAGTGGGAAAAATTTTAGAGACAGAAAGAGTAAAGAGTTTGAGAAAGAATAAGATTTTATTCATTGAAAGAGAATTTAGAAAAGCAGAAGTTGAAAACGATTTATTTTGACAAAAGAATTGTAGAGCAAGAGAGAGATGGAGAGAGATGGAGGTTTTCAAAAAGAGAGCTCAAAGAAAGAACTGAGTTGAGAGGGAGATAGAAAGACTAGAGAGTTTCATATCCCGATTCATATATTTTTCTGTTAAAAGATTTTTGAGACAAACTTCACAAAAAAGCAGTTGGGGGGACGCTAAAAAGTTTGGCATATACTTGGTATTTTGGCAATATCGGCAATCTTTTTTTAGGAGGGCTACAAATGTTTTAGAATTTGGAAAGAAGTATTCTATTTATACGTTCGAATAGTTTCTGCACCTATCTGGAATCTATCTAGTTTCTACCCTTGAGAAATTGAGAGTGTGGTTCCCAAAAGGCGGTCAACTGTAGCAAGAGTGGCAAATTGTTTTTGTGCGATTTGTTTTCTTGTACGAAATAAAAAAGATTTTTCGTTACATTGGTGCTGAGATAATCGAAACAGCGAAAGGAAAGTACAAGTCCTTTATTAGCTCGCATTTTGATAGGCGGTGTACTGGAAGCATATTCATAAAAATTCTGGTGTTAAATTTGGCATGCTTGTGTTGTTGTTCGGTTTCAAAAAATTGTTCTATTATCTCTGTTTTCTTAAGAAAGACATAATGTAAAAATGAGCTCTATTAGTACATAATCTTCTGCTGCTGAGAGCAAAAATATAATAGCGTTAAATAGTTGTGCATAGTGTTCCGTAGGATTCTGTATTCAGTGTAACATCTCTGTGATATATAACAGGATATACAATAGGTGCAATTTTGATTTTTCAAAAAGCTATTCGATATTGTGGCTATTTGACGGCTTAACTGTTTGTGCTTTCTGAGTACATTGCTCTTAGGATACTGGTAGAAATTGGAATTTTTCAAGTTGTACCTTGGAATTGTTATCTCCTATTCTAAGGTAAATGCGAAAGTGTAAATTTTTGTTGAGGTTCTAAACTTTTACTGGTAATATATCTTGATGGAACAGAAAAGGTGTAAAGTAATGGAGAAGTTTGCTGATTATGAGTCGATGAAATTTTTTATTGCTTTTGTTTTTCTACGTCTAAGTGTTTTTCGTGCGTAGTAGATGTGAGGTATCTTCTGAAAACATCTGGAAGAGAAAAATTTGTTTCTTCTGAAAGTGCGTAAATAGTTACTAAAAATTCTTTAGGGACGATTGATAGTCTAAGTTCTAGTATGGAGAACCAAAAAAAAAATTGCAGAAATTAGTTTCTATTTTTTAAAACAGTATTTTTGTAACAGGGTTGCACCTATACCGTAGTTGGGAGCGTCGCATAAGATACAAAAGTTTCCTTCGTTTTTGCTATAGCTAAACAGAAAGTGCCATTACTTAACTGTTTTTCTATTCTGACAAAGATCTAGTGTAGTTTTGGAGTCTACATAAAGTGAATTGAATTGCAGATAAACTTAAGTTAACTTCAACATCAAATTGTTTTTAGAATAAATGTAAGAAAAACATATTCTTTTTACTTATAAGGTAGGTATGGTAATATTTTTTGGAGGGCGCAAAAAATCACTGATTTAAAAAGGAAAAATGATTTTTTCTGGATCGACCTTTATATTTTTTGTTACCAGTATCTGGTGTCTCTACTTAAGATTTTTCAATAACCGACATAGTTTTGCCATTCTAGATGAATACGTCATCTAGAAGCGTGAACGCGAGTGGTCATGAAAGCTGAAAAACGACTGATCCAAATTAGGTAGAATAAAAAATGACGTTTAGAACAGTATTGTCGAACCGCGATTACACAATTTTTTCGGGGCTGAAATAGTTTATCTAATGGCACCTTGTTGTTAATGCCGTTCATATCAGCAATTGAGAAAATTTTTATAATACTGTAATACTGCAGTTGCTTTAAGTGGAAAAATGAGTTCTGCCTTAAATTTACAGGTATCACTTTTAGAGGTAGCGTAGCGTTTGCGATATTTTAACAAGAGAGAAACTTAAGGGAAATTGTTCTTCTGTCAGTTCAGTATGCTCAAAACTAACACTTTGAGGATCTGTACTTCCTGTGTTGTCAAAATATGTGTTCAACGGTTTTGAATTGATATTTTGTTTAATTGTTAATTTTTTCGTTTGTTCTTCCTAATCTAAATTGAGACCATTTAAATTTAGTTTGCGAAATATTCTTCAATTAATCCATCGATTTTATATGCCAGGTTTTTAGTTGTATTGAATACTAAATTGATGTTTAACGAATAGTTTTTGGTGCACCGTTTTGAGTCCATAAATTTTCTTCGAAATGATTTCACTAGTCAAAAATTTTTGTGTTGGAAACTTGAAGGTCTTGTGTAGATGGTAAAATTTTGTGGTTGCTATGTTTAGTAAAATCAGGGTAGAGATCGATTTCAGGGTAGAGATCGATATCGGCTTCGCCACGATAACCGACCCGCGATTTCCGGATTACATCCCACTGCGCATGAGAGGCATGGCCATGAACAGCGGTCCGCAATTGCGCTTAAACTAGTATTCAGCTGTCTAAACTGTAGGTCAAGTAATATTGTGGTAAAGTGTAGCACAAAAGGTTGGGGGGATTCTGTACTAGGTACCAAGGGGGGGGGGTTCTTGAAAGATTTCGACGAAGCGAGAGCTCATTCATTTTTTTTTCATTTTAAGCGTCTTTGAAAAAAAGGACATAAAATGGCTACAAAAGTTCCAAAAATAACGGTTAATAAACACCAGGTAAAAATACGGCAAAATGTCATCTACCAGGACTACCGGATGAAAAAAATCAGATCCCCCAAAAATGACCATTTTTGACTGATAATGTTGTTTTACCTGGAGATGCCTGTATTTGTTGGCCAAGAGCTCTGACGTAGCACAAGTCAGCTGGCATTGAAACTTCTTTCCATTTTATTCTGCGATGATAGAAAGCCACCGCAAATTGATACATTTCTTTTCCGCTAAAAACAAAAAGTGTAAAACCAAGTTGACTGATGAAAACGAAATGCTACAACCCTGTTTTGACCGTTACTACGAAAATCTACCTTAAAGTTCAGGAAGGAAATGTACACCCCGAACTCACCCACTCTAGTTGTGGGATGATATATATGCTCAACTATTCTTTTTTGTTTTTTCATTATTAGTCAACCAATATTTTCATCATAGGGAGTAGTCATTAATATTGCTGGAAAGCCCGTCAAGCAGAGAATGTTTAATTACAGTTGTTTTGCTTTCTGTGAGGAGTCAACCTGGTTATGACTCTTATGAACATCGCGTGACTTTCACTATCTTTGTTCACTTTTTAAAATTTTTTGTTAAGTTTTTTTTTTATTTTGCTAGAATACTTTGAAATCTGCTCATTTTCAGGATTCCATAGTTAAATGTGGCCCTTTGCGATCAATTTTTAAAATCAGTTTGGGTGTCACTTTTTTCAAAATATGTCCTTTTTTAGTTTTTGTTGTCAATGTAAAGTTACCAGTAACGCGCGTTATTAGATCTCAACCTTAAATGTTTCTATCTCCGTTTGAAGCGAAGCATAGAATTGTTGTCTCTACAGTTTTTTTGAGAGATTTTTCAGAAATGTTGTCTCGCATGCGGCATATTAAATTTTCTTTGTTCTTTTTCCATTAAATTTTTAACGAACGATTGGAAAGTTGATTTTTGTGTTCCAATTGTGCAAAAATGCTAGTGCTGAAAGCAACTACAGATCCTTTGTCAATTTTTCATGACTTTAACACTGTGTTTTTTCGAAATGTTTAGAATATCTCTGAATATTTATGAGTTTTGTCTTATCATACTTTTTCTATTATTTTTATGAACTTATACAAAGACCATAATTGGCGGCACTCATTCAAGAATTTTGTTGAAGGTTAAAGAAAATTGTTTGTCTAGAGAGAACCTACACAAGGTTTCAATTGATCATTTCTGGCCTTCTTTGCTTTATTACTATGTGTATTCCTGAAAGTTATATTTTTTGTTGTTTATGTTTTTTTCTTGATTGTCTTATCATTTAGTCGCTCTGCTGAAAATTTTATCTGGTTTCCACAAAAAAATGGTCAATTAAAAACAAAATGATTTTAATTGATTGCTAATGTTTTTATGGCTGTAAATCAGTCTTTAAGTGAGAAAAAAAATTAAATAAAAAAAACTAATTGACTCTTAAAACGTAACATTGAAACGCCGGTTAGATCTATCGCTTTTCTAATGAAACCTTTTTAAAGTAGACTAGAGAGATCTCATTTCTTCTCATTCTAAGTTTTTATTTTCAAGTTCAGTTAGCTTTTCAGTTTACAGTTAATTTCATTAACTACGAGACATTATATTTTCAAAAAATCTTGATCTATTGTGTTGCTTTTCATATGCAGATGTTTTGTTTTTAATGCGATTTTTGTTTACATTTGTTGTTTTTTTCTATTTTTCTCAGTGTTTTCTGCAAAAACATTTTTTGAAAGCTTTCTGCATCTTATCGACATGTTGCAATCCGTTTTTGCTATCATTTTTTCCTATGAATGCTTAACTAACTAGTTTTGCTTTCTTTTTGTTCATCGGCAAAACTTAATGGTTTCTTGGTAAAGTTGCTTGAGAAACTGCTTTACTTTTTGTAAACCAATTTTGAAATGTTTTGCTCATTTCAAGATATCTCCGTTCTACTGAAAAAAACGAAAGAAATGAACCCAAGAAAAATCCTGTTCATGGGTTAACTTATAAAAACAAAATTGTTCAGATAGGCCTCTTTTTTTCTTGGGTCGGTATAATCCATGGGTCAATAAAGAATCTTTTTATGGGTAGAAGTATGTTACTGCTAAAAATTTGTCGGATATTTCTCATTTTCTCAATTGGATTTAAAAATTGACTTTTGAGATCCTATAATATAATTTTTGCGTTTTCTTCTCTTCTTTTTTCGTTCCGGCCATGAGACTGGCAGTGGCCGAGTTACTGAAATAAATTTTAGAAAAATATATTTTGGTATATAGATTGCCTAGCGTGACGAATATTGTCAAGCTAAATTCTAGACACTCGCTGAAGTCAGTTCAGTCTTTTCATGGCTATTATCGGTCGAAAATGGCATTTTCCTAGTCTAGATCTAATCTAGATCCCCACTCATTCTGAACGGATCTCCCTAGAAAACAAAAATGTCACACTTTCATTAGATTGAGTGATAAAAAGCAATTAAAAATTTATAATTGTTATTGCTTCGTATTGTCTGATAAAATATGGTACTATCTATCTGAAACTTTAATATCAAAAGTTATATAAAGGTGTAGAAGTACGTGTTTTTTTTGGGGGGGGGTCTGCGTCATAGTCAAAGGGGGGCAATACTTACAAGTACGGTATAAACTCAAGAACAGGATCCTGTCGGCACCAGAAGCTCCCTTCCAGAATGTTCAAGGGATCACCGCACTCATATATTAACCAGTCTGAATCAATCTGAAACTCCTCCTCATTGCACAACATGTATTCCGGGGGAAACGCCATTTCAGGATCATCCGGGTCGTAGAAGTACTTCTTATAAGAGTACTGGGCGAATTGGCTCAGTCCGTTTTCAGAATCTGGGCTAAAATTTTGGAGCTGAGCAAAAAAACGTCTCTCTACACTCCATCTTTTTTTTGGTTCAAGATATACGTTTCACAATCCAGATCTTTTTATTTGCATATTTGTAACAGAAACGGAAAATTGCCGAAAAATGCGGCCGCTGGCCCTCTTGACCCACATCGGGATTGAGCCACTAAAAGAAAAAAGAGCATATACATATTGACAAAATTTCTATCTAAGTGTCAAAGCGTTTCCTAAATTAACGCGCAGCTTCAGTTAGGTTCTAAAATTATGCTTAATTCGGCTTGTAAACTGAAGGTTATAACTTTTCAAACTAATACCAGCGAGCGATCGCGCTAATTAACTTTGATAACCTATTTCACTATGACTCAATGGCTGGGCTCTATCGTTTGATAACATTTGTTTTTTTTTTCATTTTCTTCATTTGCTTTGATTTTATTCAATATATTGCGCAATTCAACGCTTGAAAAAAACATTAAATCTGTTCAGTTGAAACAGCGAGTGAGGTCAGTCAGGAGCCAAAAGTGAAAATCGTAACTTATGTAAAACGAAAAACATGACGGAAAGTTAAAACTAAACTAAACGACGAAAATAAGTTAGCACCACCTAGTTTACAATCAATTTTTGACGCAACATTAATCACTCTTGGAATCAATTTTTGTTGCAAATGTGTTGCACCATTCATCCCCTTGGCTAGTGCTCTTGCCTATTTATGAAATTCAGATAATACGTAAAATTAACTTACCAGACACCTCGAAGTGAATTTAACAAACTCCATCTATGTTTCATTGTCCAAAAATTGGGCTAAATTTAAGATGTTTCACGTTTGTTCAACAATGATTGAGTATGCATTTGCTTTAAACCTTAGAGAGAGAAAAATTAACAATAAAATTTGATTTCGTAATAACATTGTTCTTCTCTTGAGAGCTGGATGGAGTTCGTCAACTTTAAATTGGTGTATCTGGGAAGTTAGCGTTGCGCATTATCTTACTTTAGGAAGTATGTGAGACTACTAGCCAATTGGATTAATGGTGTAAGAAATTTTCCCGAAATTTTATTGCAAGAAATACTAGAGTGAAGCAGATGCACGTCAAACAATAAATAGCAAAAAAGACCGGAAAAAATGAAAAAAAACATTCTGATTCACTCGAGTTTTTTGGAGTAAAAGTCTTCGAAACGTGAAATTGTATGTTTATTTGAATGCACAAACTACCCAGCTCAATTTATGACGACTGGTGTTCAGCGAAATTGAAAATGACAAAAATATGCTTATATATGTTTTTTTAAAATTATGAGATCAGTGCAAAATACTCTAAATGTTGAATTTTATGAAAGGAGAATCAACTTATCTCTCTAACTTATACAGAATAAAGTTTAAATCGAGAAAAAAACGACAAAAATGAGTTTAAATTATTGGAAAACTTTGACAACAAAAAACAAATAATGTTCAAACTCTTGAATTTGTTGTCCTCAAAAACAACTTTCTCACAAAATGCGATCGTTATTGGGAGGAAAAACTCTTTGATATTATAGTGGTCATAATAAATTGGAAAATTTGAAAAAAAATGGCAAACAAAATTCAACAAAAAAACGAAAATAGTGCAATTATCGTTAAAGTTGATACTATTAAATTCTCTAAAGCCAGTTCAATATCACAGTAACTATCGACTAGCTTGCTATGGTCAAACCTAAGAACGTTTTTGTGGTCTATATACCTCAATAAACAAAACGAGGAACAAATTTCAGAAGTTTGTAATAACTTGGCGATCTCTCTGAGAAGTCGAAAACAATCTTGATTTTGATCTCTTCAAACCATTTTTTTGTATTTTTGTAAGTCATTCAGGAGAATAAGTTGGCGCGTTTAGAACTATGGTTTGTTCCCAGAGTTAATAAACTTGTAGAACGGCAAAAAATTTCAAGAAAGTAGAAATAAAACTCAAACTTTACTGAATAGTAGCTGGAAATCGTGATATTCAAAAACTCAATCTTCTGAACGTCATCACAAACTGTTAAGCAAACTATCATCCAGCTCTAAAAAAATCTTTTCACCCCTTAAAATAAAAAAAAACCTCAACAAACGACCAAACTTATAAAAAACTGAAGAAATTTGCAAAATTTACTATAATTTCTTATAATTATAATGGCAACACGAATACATAGTCCTAAAAACAGAGATGAGAACGTTTTTGGCTTGCAAAAGGTTTCCACTATATGTAAATAACCATCGTTTATATATCTAACAAAAGCCCAAAAAATGTTGAATTGAGAAAAAGTGAAAAAACTGCACCCTTTTGGTCCCTAAAACTCCAAAAAATGACCTTTTCACTATTAAATTAGGCCTTCTCAATTAAGCAGCGTTTTGCGGTATCAAATATCATTGAGCAGTGTTTTGAAATCTTAAATCTTTGAGTTATGTGTGAGCACATCCAACAAAAAAACAGATCATCATTCAAAACGATTTTGGATTTTTAAAAAGGAGAACGCCTAATTAGTAGCCGTTGAGGGTCTGATAGCGGCTATTACTGAACACATAATCTCGCTTATTAAATGTTGGGTGGTCTAATTAGGCGGGTCTAAATGGGTCTGAGAAACCAATGTGAAGAATGACCAGTTCTCAACTAATTGTAAGCTCTAGAGCTTGAGCAACTGCTAAAACCCGTTTTCTTGCTCTTTCTGGTTCCTCGAAGCTTCATTTCTTTAGCCAAGTAGAAGTTTATCAAGTAGAGTTTAACGCCAATATATGTCATGCTTTTATAATGCACAATTTACACAAGGTTGTGCTTTCTCAACCTTCTAACATAAGGGTTAAGTCCGGTTGTTTTTGTTAATTTGAACCATGTAAACCCTATTCAATGTACCCCCTCTCAGCTACAGTTAACATTCAATTAGCAGCAATTTATACTGAATAATGTTATTGTAACACAAAGAAGCTATCTATTCATTGCATTTTTGTAAGTATTTGTATCACTGAACGAACCTAAACCACTTCCGTTTTTCCCGAAACTTGAAACATGTGACAGCAATGGGAGGGTTCTATCACAAGGAAGCCAAAAATTTGAATGGGCTTGAATTTATTACCTATACACTAATTAAAGTTAATGTGAATTACCTGAACGGCGATCAACTGTTGTTAGGTCAAAGTTAAGGTAAAAATATACCTTAACCTTGTAAAGGTAAAATTAACTTAAACTTTTTTTGTAACGTTCCCATAATTGCAAGTTTTTAATAAACGGTAAGTTACCTTAATTTCATAAAATTTTTACCTGAAATATACATGAAATATTAATGGGGCGCTACATGAAATTTTACCTGATAAACATTAACTACCTTAAAAACACCTTAAAGGTTATTTTACCCTAACTGTTCACCGATGTTTTCAAGTAAATTTAAGATATATTCAGGTAACAGCTCTGGTGCCCCTTAATTTTTCAGGTAAATTTGAGGTAAATTAAGGCAAGTTCAGGTATAACACAAAACAACGTGAACGTTTAAGGTAAGTTAGGTTGTTTTTTCAGTTAAATTTATCTGATTTTTTTTAGTGTATAACTTCAAAAGATTTTACCCTTTCCAGTCCCAACTCTTACATCAATTTAAAACAATATAGCACCAAAGACAGCCCGTCTTGAACATCCAATACCTGTTAACGGGTTGAACTACTTCTAGCTAACCCATCATTGGTAATAACCGTCTATTCTTATACTATCGCAGTCTTTTTTAAATAACTAAGTTCGCTTCGGAGTGCTATCAACAAAAGTCTTCGAAATGCAGTCTCTATTTGAATGCACCCATTACAACCCTAAATATAAAATGACTCGCCTCTGAGAGAGGTCCTCGAAATTCTCTTCATGAGATTCAATTCTGAGTTTCAATTTATATTTAGAGCTCCATCTTGTATCAGTTTTTTTCTGGTGGAGTCCTTAAAAGTGCCAGCTGCGCAGCCGGTTGCAACTCTAATTTTGCACAACCATTTTTGTCTCAGAGCAGTTCCACAAAAATTATCTGGCTAAATACTATTGGAAACCACTCTAAAAACTAAATGTTAACTGGCGATCCTTTATCTCTTTTGTTTCCACAATTTTTGGGAAAACTGGAAGAAATTTATGCTAGCTCTTTTTTTTGTTCAGCCAATTTTTGAATTTTTGAGGGCATCTCAGGCTAGCATGTGTGGCATCAACGTGAAGTTCTCTACGTCCACAATTTCACTGCAAAAAAATTTCGGGAGTTCTGCTTTTTTGAATAAAAAATTGTCAACCTTTTTTACCGAGAAGTTCAGGCAACTTAGCCCAATTTTTTGTGAAAAAGATTAAATAAAACTTTGGTCAAAACTTGATCTTTTACAATAATCAGCAGTTTTCTCGAGGACATCTCTGAAAAAAGATATCTTATATTTTTGCCAAAGTCTCCATATAGTACAGAAATACAAAAAAAAACTGTGCGACAAAAATTCAGTCAAACTTAAGACATTTTTATGAATTTTTAACCCGTCTTTCACCAGTGTTAATCTAAATTTTCATAAAAATTCAGCTCGTTTTAGTTTTTTTTTGGGCCTTGATAAACAGAGAAAAAATAATATGAGATCTTTCTATTAATGGTTAAATGTTAAAAAAAAACCTGAACACTTTAAAAATTATAAATCTATCTCATATCGAACCAGAAAAGTTAAGAAATTTAATTTTCATTGAGAGCAAGCACTTTGTCCGAATGTAAAAATGGTTGAACAGCAATCAGCAAAGACTCGTTCTCAATTTAGTACTTCTGGGATCAAATTGAGATTTGAGATTAAATCAAACTTCTAATACTTTTTTTAAAAACTTTAATCACCTTGATTGCCAATAACAGAGTTTTCTCTTTATTCCGTCTTTTTCATTAACAGAACATCGAAAATGAGTTGTTAGCATCATCGAGTAGCAGTTTGGCTAATCGCACTGAGGCACCGTACGTAACGAAAAACGTAAAACATCAACGCTTATTTCTGAGAGTCCAAACGCTTATTTCTGAGATAGGACTGAAATCAGGTTTTCTCGAGTTTTTGTGTAATTGCCGTGCATTGACTTTTGCATTTATTTTTATGCCCTTTTCAAAATCAAATTTCTCCACGACTGCTTTTACGATACAAAAAACTTCCCTTAGTGCACAATTTCATCTGTGGCATTCTTTTTTTTTTGATTCTAGTAATTGTTTTTGACTTCAAACACTTTTGTTTGGAGCAATTTTTCGAAAAGATTCTGTTTCAGATCTTTTTCTCGTAGACCTTTTGGCGGTTTGCCTGATTACCATTAATGAAAACAATTTGCATTAAAAAGAGGCGGTTTGTTTTCTTTCAGATTGATTTATACTGATGAAAAATACCTGCTTAAAAACCACCGTTTGTCAAAACAGAACTTATTATATTTTCGATGAAACAAAGTTTGAAATTCAAACAAAAATTGATGAAATTGTTCAACAAAAATCCCTCATTTTTAGAGTTAAAACCAACAACACCATCGGTATTAATTTGTACATATTTTTCTGCAAAGTTGGCAAAAAACCTTATAGTTCTATCAAATTTTCTAATTTTTATAAAATTTAAAATCTAGTGTGTTCTGATATAATAAATCAAATGGTCTCTGTCTGTTAAATTTAAAACTACAGCGAAAATCTTCTAATATATATAAGGTATCTCAACGTGTTTTGTTATATATGTTCACAGGTAATTACGCTACCAAACCTTTCCTCAATGTTGTCATATAGAAAACACAACTCTCAAGATGTGAGGAAAAAAGCTGAGATCTGCATTATTTATATCACGAACTTTTTTACGCTCTCTTCAAGTCTCCATACTATTTTTTTTTCGTTTTTAGTTTTTTGGCATGGGGCTAGGATGAGTCATTATGGTTCCCAGCTCAATCTGTAAGTTAACATAATATCTGATTACTTTGATAACATAGTTGATTTTTGTTTCTCAATTATGTAAAACCATTTCCTTTATCGTTAACAAAACAAATCAATAGTCTTGAAATCAAGCATTTAGTCAGAATTTCGCCTTCGTCGTTGTTTTTTTTGCTTGAATTTTTTTCCAGGACTTGCTCCCGCTATGTTTCTGAATTTCTCAAACAGATTGGTTGCTTCTGAATGAGTTTGCCACTTGTTTTTAAAAATGTCTCAAATCATTTGGAGCTCCTATTAATTCTTTCGTATAACGAAAACTTCGTGTAGGGGCTGTTGCAAGAAAAACTTTGAGAGGATTCTTTTCAGGTACCTGTTTTTTGTATTGCGGAAACAAAGTGTTACGGCAATGAATAGCTTGAGAGGGGGGTTTCCTTAGGGTTTCCATAGGTATTCTTCTGAATTAAGGGCTTCTTTAATGATTGCTGAGTTCGGTTTCGCTTATCTAGATAAAACTTGAAAACATTAGTGTTTTTTGAAGCTATTGTAACTTCTACAGCCCCTTTTACCGATGTTCTTGGCAAAAACATTTCTACTGAGAAAATTAGAGATAATGAAAAACAGTTAACTTTGACTCAGATGTCATCATTTTGACTTCAGAATTGTTTAAAAAACCTTAAGCTTCCAATAGATTTATTGAAAAAGACAAATTAAAGTCGATCAAAACCGTGAATCGTCAATTGCCAATCGTGAATGGAATTCCAGTTTAAAGTGTTCGCGTTTAGTTGCAACACGTCCAGCAATACTCTTTGATAATAATTATCAAAATTAAGCGCAATTAAGTAATTCTGAATTGAAGGTGAATCAGGTTCTTTTTATTCGTCTGAAAACTCAATTAATTTCAACTGTTGTTTCTGATTCAAACTTCAGTTGAATGATAATATCTTTTATCGTAACAGCTTGACAAAAACAGTGATTGGTGCTAAGATATATCGATTTGATATATGTTGTGCTTTTGAATGCGAATCTGGAAAAACTCTGTGTCACGTACAGAACAAGCGAGCTTTCTTGTTTTATTTTACCATCAAAGCATGATTACAGCCCAATATTGGATCAAAAGTTTAGCTGGGTTTTAATTTCTGATTGATAACACATCAACCCAAGCCTACATCTATAACGATTTTCCCCTGTCTAATTACCCGTACCCAACTCCAAGTTTAAATCAGTACTGAGAAGTTGTAACTGCAAGTCTTCCATGTAATATATTTTTCTCGCGCTAGAAATTTCTTCAAACGCTTTTAGAACAGATTGGTAGAAGGTTAGAAAGAGCGTCGGACCCGGCATCAAATCAACCGATTATAAGCAAAATCAGCTCACATTTGTTCGCTGAAACAAATCAAAAATTTTGAGAAAAAATCACATCCTGCAACAAAAAAGGTTTTGTCGGTCTGAACGCATGAAATCCAAATGACAAGCAGGAGGTCCTATGTTCGCACCCAGGTGCGGAAATCTTGTTGGTATGAAATCCGGTGAGTTTGATGAATATACAATTTTCAACGCCAAAAATTCGCATAAAATTCACCGCTTTCACCCCATTGATAGATCAATGGTGAGGGTGATTTGCGGTGAAAAATATTTTTTGTCATCACGTTTAGTGCAGTGAGCGCTCATACACTTAACTAACCTGAGAGGATATTTAGGAGGAGTGATCAAATTTGCATCCACAGGACTTGTTTGTTTTGCGTTGCTCTCAAACACAGTCGAAATTCCGTAGAATGCTGAATATTTCAAACTGTGCGCTAAAATACAAAAGCACAGTTACTTATTTTTGCCTCTCTCCTGTTCACCTCCCTCAGTGCCCCCAGTCCCTCCCCCATGAGTCTGCAAAATATCATGACTTCTTATACAACACTTTGCTTTGGAAAAAAAACAACAAAGCAAGTGCGCATCGGTACATAGCTAAACTTTATCAGAACTCAGAAAATTTTAAACACCAAAAACTGAGTAACAATGTGGAAGTAACTTAGCATGGAACAACACAGAAAAATAATATCGAATTTGTAAGGTATTCAAAAAAGATCTCGAATCCCCGAGTCGACGCTTCTTAGTAATCATGCTAAGATCATAATGGTACCATACAAATCATAGGCCATATCTTATTATGGTCTTCATAAGATTTCCCTTTCTTCATATACGAAATTTTCATGATCTTCAACAAGTCAAAAAGGATCCTTGTATTAATACCGGAAAACCATAAACAGTGACGTTCGGTTAGACGTCGAAAAAGCATATATGATTTTTCTATAAGTAACCAGACATCATACATGGTCTTACCATGATTTTTGAAGAAATAACATATGAGCTAAGTATGTTCGCTAACAAATCATTAAGGATCTTAGTATGAAATTAATTTTCACTCTACATAAAAGATCTGCGCATGAAATTTAAAAAATTTCATATGTAAATAATTTAAGTATGAAAAATGATGACTGTTTTACAGTTTTTCCCTGATGACTCTTTACTATCTCGGAATATAAGAAAAACTGTCCGGTCTCCAGGAGAGTTTCTCTTGATTGCGAATCTTATATTTATTTGTTTGGTTGCTACGAATCATATTTGATCTGCATCATTCTTAGGAAAAGTTTTTAAAACACGGGTCAATTAAAATTTAGCAGAGAAATTGAAGTTATGCCTACTCAACCTCTTTTTTAGCAATGTTCGTTGATGTTCGGTAGATAGGTTGGTTTATTAGTCTCAAATGGGTATAACGAAAATTCATTCAAATTAAACTTATACAAGTTCAATTATTTTATTACTTTTTCTTTGAAATTTGTCCCGATATTTTTTAGCTGCAATGTGTTCAAGTTAGGGAAGTTTGCTAAAGAAATTTTTAAAAAAACTACTTGCCATGTTACGAAAACATCAGTTTTAAAGCCCCAATTAAGAAAGGAGAATGAACTTATTCATTCTTTCATTGCCCTGAGAAGGGCTCAGAGCTTTATATTTATCCATTAAATTTAATAAATATTTGTTTATTCTTTGGCAAAACTTTTGGCCTTGTATTTAACCTGCAGTCTACCTTTGTGTTTGATGTTTTTGAATTCTGTTTGACCAGCAGTAGTAGCTGACAGTATTTTTTAAATGACAGAAAGTAATTTGAATAAGAAGCAGTTCCTGGCCTGCCTTTTTTTTGGCATTTCTGAAATATATTGAAATCTTTTGTTTTGCCTTTCAAAAATTGTGCTTATCAGTGTGCCACTAACGGTGATTATAATTAGGCTATGTAAGCATTTTGCAAGCGTTTAAGGTTGAAAATTTAACATATCCGAAAAAACTACCACAACTATTCATACAATTTTAGAAATACATTAAAAATCTTTTTTAGAGTTTTCAATAATAACACTAGGAAACCATAAACAATAACGTTTGGTTCAACGTCAAATAAGCATATATGATTTTTATTCGTACTCAGACATCATATATGGTCTTAGTATGTTTGCTAACAAATCTCTAATGACCTTAGTATGAAATTCAGTTTCATACAGCATAATTGATCTTAGAATGAAATTTAAAACATTTCATACGTAAAAAATTTAGGTATAAAAAAATAATGATTGTGTTAGTTTGTCCATGATACCTCTTCACTAAATTGAACCACAAGAAAAACTGTCCGGCCTCTAGGCCAGTTTTTCTTTATTGCAAATCTTATTTTACTTTGTTTGGTTGCTAAAAACCATAATTGATCTGCTTATTTTTTAGGAAAAATATGGGAAACACGTGTCAATTAAAAATTGGCAGAGAAAGTGAAATTATGCCTACTCAACCTCTTCCTTAGGAGTTTTCGTTGATACTTGGTAGATAGGTTGGTTTAAAGTCTCACACTGTCATAACGAAACTTCATTCATTTTAAACTTATTCAGGTTCATTTTTTAATCACTTTTTCATGGAAATTTGACCTGATATCTTTTAGTTGCAATGTATTCAAGTTAGGGAAGTTTGCTAAACAAGTTTTCTAATAACCTAGTAGCCATGTTACGAAAAAATCAGTTTCAAAGCCCCAATGAAGAAAGTAGAATGAACTTACTCATTCTTTCATTGCCCCGAGAAGGTCTCAGATGTTTATGTTTTATCAATTCAATATAATAAACTTTTGTCAATTTTTCGGCAAAACATTAGGCCTTGTATTTAAACTGCAGTCTAATTTTGTGTTTGATGTTTTTGAATTCTGTTTGACCAGCAGTACTAGCTGACGTAATTTTTATATGACAAAAAGTATTGTAAATGGGAAAGAGTTCTTGGCCTGTCTGAAACTTCGAATAAGCTTATATTATTCTATTATGTGAACTCAGACATCAAATACGGTCTTAGCATGATTTTTAAGAAGTTTTATGATCTTGGTATGCTTCCTAACAAATCATTATGCTACATAATTGATCACAGAATGAAATTTAAAACATTTCATACGTAAAAAATTAGGTATAAAAAGTAATGATTGTATTACAGTTTTTCCATGGTACCTCGTCACTAACTCGAATCATACAAAAATGTCCGGCCTCCAGGCGAGTTTTTCTTGATTGCGAATCTTATATTACTTTGTTTGGTTGCTAAGAACCATATTGGATCTGCATAATTTTTAGGAAAAATATGGAAAACACGGGTCAATTAATATTTAGCGGAGAAAATGAAATTATGCCGGCTCAATTTCTTCAATAGCAGTGATCGTTGATGCTCGGTAGATAGGTTTGTTTAAGAGTCTCAAAATGTTATCTCGAGATTCCATTAACTTTAAACTTATTCAAGCTCATTTTTTTTTCAATTTTTTTTTAATTCTTCATTGAGACTTTGTTCCAATATCGTTTGAACTGCATTGTTTTCATGCTAGGGATAGTTGCTAAACATGTTTTCTAAAAAACTATTTGCCATGTTACGAAAAAATCAGTTTTAAAGCCCCAATTAAGAAAGGAGAATGAATTTTTCTTCTTCTGATGCCCTAAGAAGGTGTTTTAACTTTAATTTTTATTCATTTAAGTTAACAAACTAATGTCTAAATATTGGCAAAACATTTGGCCTTGTATTTAACCTGCAGTCTATTTTTGTTTTTGACGTTTTTGATATTTGTTTGACCAGCAGTAGGAGATGACTGTATTTTATATATGACAGAAAGTAATTTAATGAGCAAACAGTTAATGGCCTGACTGTTAAGCATTTCTGAAATATATTGACTTCTTTTGTTTTCTCTTTCGAAAAATTTACCTATCACTGTGCCGCTAACGGTGATTAAAATTAGCCCTTGTATGCCTTTTTTGAGCGTTTGATGTTTAAAACGTATCAGATCAAAAAAATTACAATAACTATTCACACAATTTTACAAATACAATAAAAAAGCTTTTTTTACAGTTTTCAATAATAATACTAGGAAACCATAAACAATGACGTTCGGGTAAACGTCGAATAGGCATATACGATTCTTTTATGTGTACTCAGACATCATATACGGTCTTAGCATGGTTTTTAAGAAATCATATATGACCTTAGTGTGTTTCCTAACAAATCATTATTGATCTTTGTACGAATTTGTTTTTTTACTTCAAAAATTATCCTAGAACAAAAATATAAAAATTTTATATATAAAAACTTTAAGTAAAATTGAGCAGACTTTAGGAGGGTTTTCCTTGATTACAAATAATATGTTAGTTTGTATGGTATAGAAAACCAGTCACTTAAAAACTAGCAGAAAACGGAACCTATGCCTACTCAAAATCTTCTTTAGCAATGTTCGTTGATGCTCAGTAGATAGGTTGGTTTAAGAGTCTCAAAATGTTAATACGAGATTTCATTCACTTTAAACGATTCAAGTCCAATTTTTCACTTTTTAATTGAGACTTTGTTCCGATATCTTTTGAGCTGCAATGATTTCAAGCTAGGGAGGTATGCTAAACAAGGTGTTTAACAAATACCTGTCTAATTTTTTCGGCGAAACTTTTGGCCTTGTATTTAAACTCTTAGCAAACCCTACACCAGCGAACCAACTAAGAATAGAGTTGATGAACCAAATAATTATGGGTTATGGGAACAATAATAAGTAGTCTAAATGATTGAATGGAATCCCTACCATCAAATTACACTAAACATTACAAAAAACTCATCCTCAAAGTTCTATCTTCCAACATGACAGAACAAACATAGAGAAAGATCACAAAGGAAACCAAAGAGAAGGTTTCAAAGATAAAAATTCAAAAAGTTCCTTATGTGTGCCTAGGCTGCTTATTAAACTATTCTCATCTGAACATGTACTAAAAACTACACAGAAATGTGGGAAGAAAAAAAGCATCCAAAATCACTTTTTCACTTTTAGTTTACTTACAATTCTATAAATAGCAGTTTCAAAAAAAACATTTACAGCAAAACGTGAGATTGAATATCATAACAAAAAAGAAGATAAGCAAATACCACGTTGTAATCGTTTAGGTTTAAAATTTATTTATCCTGATCTAATGGAAGTTGATGAATTTATTCAAGCTCAAAAGTTGTGATAAACACCTTATAAAAAACATAGCCGGCAGATTGCCCGAATAGCTGCGAAAGAATAGACTTGCGTGCGTATGATAGAGACAGAAACAGATACAGATATAAGTTGAAAAAATTATCGACGCCGGTCAAAAAGGTATGTAAAAAAATTAAACGATAAATTAATACAGCTTGTTAAAACTCATTGCGCAGAGGCTTTTCCATTAGGGACCCTTATTACACATATTATTTCTTTTGAAATTAAACTGATTCAAAATAAACTTAAATTTTCAACAAAGAATGCTCAAATTTCAGAATCAGAAAACCACTACAATTAGATTTCTAATCACTGCAATTAAGACAAAAACAACACCAACTTCTGCCTTGTTGTATATATGCTAGACAACATGATTTCATACTAATTCAAAAATTAATTTAACCGTAGAAAGGACATAAGCAACAGAATAAAATTCAAAGGCAAAAATTCGTTTAAAAACAAAGCCAAGGCCGGCAGAAAATTGCAATAAATTGTAATAAGTGCAAAATTTTGGAAAACGCCATCTAGCAAACTCTCAGTACTGCCTTATGTTCAATGAAATCAATTGCAAACCAAAGAAATGACAAAAATCTAAGAAAAATCTGAAATCGTTCAATTTTTTAACAAGTAAAATAATCAATATAGCAAACAATAATGTAGGTGCCAGGATAAAGCTAGAATGATAAAAAATAGAATGTGAAGAAAATGGACAAAATATATGGAGCACCGTAAAAAAAGACTTATTTTTGATTTTTGAAAGTTCTAAATCAAATTTAACAAATCAAGAAACACGAATACATTTCACTGTTCAGCTTTCTAGACACAGAATAGACAACGAGTCATTCGAGACAAAGATTTATCCTCCTGAACAGAACAAAAAAATAAAAAGCAGGATTCAAACATACGAAACATTCAAACGTTCTGCAAAAAAATGGTCAGAAAGATTTTAAGAATGCATTTACGAAAACAATTTCACTGTATTTCAAAAAATTAGCACTAAAAAAGATAGGCATGAAATGAAGAGTGTTGAAGAGTTTAGACTTGCTTTTTTAAAAATGGATGATGGAAAAGTTGATGGTAAAAAAACTTTATACGGCCTAATAGTTATTACTGATACTTAAATTTAAAATTATTGGTTTACCAAAAGCAAAGCATGTGAATATTATACATTTTAAAATATAATACTTTTTTTTACTTTAATTAATCTTAAAACCGAGGGCTTAGCACGAGAATTAAACGCTTAATTTTTTATTTAAAATTTGAAACGTGACCAGAGGTCCATTAGCAAAGTTTTGACAGTTTTAACGATGATTAATCTTCAAGTTTTATTCGAAATAATCAGATTAGAAGAAGAAAACAGAGGAAAAGACAAAAAATATATTACAAAAGTGAGATTGAATAGTCAAACTTACCAAACTAAAACCTTGAGAAAACACTGCACTATTTAGAAGATAAATCTAGTGTCATCAAAGAGATTTTCCTTAACTTTAGCTATGCAAAATGAGAGCTTACAGTGGTCAAAATACTGATGGGGTCAAACAGTTGACAGGAATATCAATTGCCCTCAAATAATTCATGATTCTAATGACAAAAAGATTGCAAAACAAAGCCGGAAGAATTCCGGAAGCGACCCGGAAGCCACAAAAACCGTACCATAATTGCAGCAACAATGCATTACGTTTTGTATAAAACCATTAACTCACTACCTCCCCAGGTCTGACCTAAAACTTGGTGAAATTTAAACCACTGTCACCAAATAAATCAAAACGCAGCAAAATTTTATATTTTTGAAAACATTTGGTAACGTTAAAAAAAGGAAATAAATAGACTGGCAAAAATACTGATAGGGTCAAAAAGCAGACAAAAATATCAATTGCCCTCAAATAATTCATAATTCTAATCTCAAAAAGATCGCGAAAGCAATAAGCAGATATTAATCTTAGAAACTAAGTTAAAATTTAAAGTCAACACTAAGTCAACAAAGAATGCTCAAATTTAAGAATCAGAAAACCACTACAATTAGATCTCCAATCACTGCAATTAAGACAAAAATAACACAAACTTCTGCCTTGTTGTATATATGATAGAGAACATGATTTCATACAAACAAAAATGTAGGTGCCAGGATAACGCTAGAATGATAAAAGAATAGAATGTGAAGAAAATGGACACAATATATGGAGCACCGTAATAAAAAGATTTATTTTTGATTTTTGAAAGTTAAAAATCAAATTTAACAAATCAAGAAAAACGAATACTGTTCAGCATCTTAGACACAGAAAAGACAACGAGTCATCCGAGACAAAGATCTATCCTCCTGAACAGAACAAAAAAAGAAAAAGCAGGATTCAAACATACGAAACATTCAAACGTTCTGCAAAAAAATGGTCAGAAAGATTTTAAGAATGCATTTACGAAAACAATTTCACTGTATTTCAAAAAATTAGCAGTAAAAAAGATAGGCATGAAATGAAGATTGTTGAAGAGTTTAGACTTGCTTTTTTAAAAATGGATGATGGAAAAGTTGATGGTAAAAAAACCAGAATTTATACGGCCTAATAGATATTACTGATACTTAAATTTAAAATTATAGGTTTACCAAAAGCAAAGCATGTGAATATTATACATTTTAAAATATAATACTTTTTTTACTTTAATTAATCTTAAAACCGAGGGCTTAGCACTAGAATTAAACGCTTAATTTTTTATTTAAAATTTGAAACGTGACCAGAGGTCCATTAGCAAAGTTTTGACAGTTTTAACGATGATTAATCTTCAAGTTTTATTCGAAATAATCAGATTAGAAGAAGAAAACAGAGGAAAAGACAAAAAATATATTACAAAAATGAGATTGAATAGTCAAACTTACCAAACTAAAACCTTGAGAAAACATTGCACTATTTAGAAGATAAATCTAGTGTCATCAAAGAGATTTTCCTTAACTTTAGCTATGCAAAATGAGAGCTTACAGTGGTCAAAATACTGATGGGGTCAAACAGTTGACAGGAATATCAATTGCCCTCAAATAATTCATGATTCTAATCTCAAAAAGATCGCGAAAGCAATAAGCAGATATTAATCTTAGAAACTAAGTTAAAATTTAAAGTCAACACTAAGTCAACAAAGAATGCTCAAATTTAAGAATCAGAAAACCACTACAATTAGATCTCCAATCACTGCAATTAAGACAAAAATAACACAAACTTCTGCCTTGTTGTATATATGATAGAGAACATGATTTCATACAAACAAAAATGTAGGTGCCAGGATAACGCTAGAATGATAAAAGAATAGAATGTGAAGAAAATGGACACAATATATGGAGCACCGTAATAAAAAGATTTATTTTTGATTTTTGAAAGTTAAAGATCAAATTTAACAAATCAAGAAAAACGAATACTGTTCAGCATCTTAGACACAGAAAAGACAACGAGTCATCCGAGACAAAGATCTATCCTCCTGAACAGAACAAAAAAAGAAAAAGCAGGATTCAAACATACGAAACATTGAAACATTTTGCAAAAAAATGGTCAGAAAATTTTTAAGAATGCATTTACGAAAACAATTTCACTGTTTTTCAAAAAATTGGCACTAAAAAGATAGGCATGAAATGAAGATTGTTGAAGAGTTTCAACTTGCATTTTTAAAAATGGATGATTAAAAAGTTGATGGTATGAAAACCAGACTTTATACGGCCTAATAGTTATTACTGATACTTAAATTTAAAATTATAGGTTTACCAAAAGCAAAGCATGTGAATATTATACATTTTAAAATATAATACTTTTTTTACTTTAATTAATCTTAAAACACGAGGGCTTAGCACGAGAATTAAACACTTAATTTTTTATTTAAAAGTCGAAACATGACTAGAGGTCCATTAGCAAAATTTTGACAGTTTTAATGATTAATCTGCAAGTTTCATTCGAAATAATCAGATTAGAAGACAACAGAAGAAAAGACAAAAATTATTTTACAAAAATGAGATTGAATGGTCAAACGTACCAAACCAATACATTGAGAAAACACTGCACTCTTTTGAAGATAAAACTAGTGTCATCAATGAGATTTTCCTTAACTTTAGCTATGCAAAATGAGAGCTTTACAGTTAACAAAAAAATTTGTTCAGTATTCTGGTGCAAATGAGAAAACAAACAAAGAAAAAGTTAGTGTTAGGACGCTTAGTAATATATTAATAGTAAAAGATGAAAATAATGATTTCACTAAGGCCTTCACTATGTTCATTACTAACAAAGATGTAACTGAAAAAGGTCAAAAAGAGAGGAAAACAGCATTAAAAAATTTTCAAATGACCTTAATTATACACAACAAGGACAATCTAGAAGTGACCGATGAAAGAAAATAAAGCTGGTTATGTTTAAAACATGATATCAACATAATCTATTTGAAGGGACGGCTAACAGACTTTGGTTAAATCTAGTAATTGTTTCTTAGTTAATCAACGATGTTGGCAATTCATGGACCCCTTTGACTTAATAGAAATATTGCAATTACTAAAACCAGAAACAAATGCGGGCCATCGCGAATTATATGATGAGATGTTGCAGATATCTAAAGAACAAATAACGAAGCAAATTCTTACTCATGAGGAACTAGAAAACACTTAATGGTCAAAAGACTAAAATTAAAAGAAAAATAGTACCAAAATAGAAAAGTGAACAATGTCTACAAAATTAATCGACGAATCTTCATTCAGTAATTGCAAAATAATACATATTAACAGTATTAGGTAAATTCATGACAATTTCCGGGGCTACATCCTTAATGAACAAATTTTGTATATCTGTATTTAATGCTTCAAGGTGGCTCTACAAAAAATGGAATGAAAAACTTAGTGAGTTATCTGATAAAATTTGAAATCTACGTTAGCAAAACGCAGAATTATACTCAATAATCAGCTTATGACTAAACTGCAATAGTCAGAGAAAGATGCAGTTTTATACTAATACAAATTATTTTAAAAACGAACGTTTATAAATTGCGATTTTGGTAACCTTATTGGATAAGCTTTTTGTAATTCATAATGATAACCCTCATTTTACTACAACACAAAAATCACCTGTTGCTGCTTCTTACAATTCTGAGAGAGCTAAATTCTCTTTTTCTTTATACGCACTAAACTTCTAGCTACTCTCATTACAGAAAACACTTAAAACTTGGTGATTACGTTACAAATGCAGACAAAAGACATATATATTGAAAATTAAATACTTCTAATGGAATATAGATCTTTTAAAAACAAAGAAGTGTCTATAAACAACAACTTCCAACTTTCAGAGTTGGAGACAATAGTGGAGAACAAAAACCAGGTCAATATATTGAACAGGGGTTACTAAACGCTTATTTTAACTTTGAAGCTAACAATAAAGTATTTTACTTAAGTGATAAAGAACTCCGGTAACCGGTGAAACAGGCTTCTGATAAGTCTGCAAAAGTGTATTTTACTTCAATTTATATATATATATATATATATATATATATATATATATATATATATATATATGTACATACAATATATTTAAATATATATATATATATATATATATATATATATAATTATGCATATATTTATATATATATATATATATATACTTAATCAAATCTAACTAGAAAATAACAAAAAAGAAAAAAATCTAACATTGATAAAAACACAGCAATTTTTCTCAGAAGATGCTGATAGAGTTGACATGAAGAAGAACAAAAATCAGGATTTTACCTATTCCTACTCAAACAAGGACGCTGTTAATAATGAATATTGTGTTAAAAAATCATAAATATATATATATATATATATATATATATATATATATATATATATAATCTATCGAAAAGGTTGATATATTAGTTGAAACTAATTGTGAGCTACTCAAAGCCGATTTTGAACAGATTGCAATTTAAAAAAAACTTTATTAAACTTAAAGTTTTTCAATAGACTTATTAATTAATTTACTAATTATCTTTAACAGAAGAATTAGTATATGTAATAAAATAGCTACTTACACTATTAATGAAGACATTAAAACAACAGTTAGATAACCAACTAATTTTTCAATGAAAAATTACTTAAGTCAGCTAGTTGCTGCATGCGCTGATAAATGGAAAGGAATCAGAAAAGAACGGTTTTTGAATAAACATTTATAATTCAGTGCGTAAAAACAACAATTGAAAGAAAATCATTAGTTAAAAAAGAACAAGCACGTTCAGAAGAACATTATGATATTGATCAAAAAGTTGAAATGAAAGAAAAAGGAAGTTAGATTTCTCCTACGAATAGATGGCTTAATATCTCAATTTCGCACACTATTTCAAATATATCTGCACAGCTAATTTTTCATAATAATACAGCAAGTAATGAAATTAACAATAACATTATCGTTCACAAATTTTAGAAATTTTTATGAAGCTCAAACAAAGGATACGAAAAAGTTAATTAGAAAAAAAATATATCATTAATGCAGAGATATCTGGCATCATACTTACATCTATACTCTATAAGTAAAGATGATGAACCGACTTCGGTTAAAACCAGTGATTTACCCCGAGTTACTACATAAACCCCTATAACTTAAGAGAAAGATTAGAATCACAAAAAATTAGAAACAACAGCCGGATATGATGAATTATATGATGAGATTCTGAATATATCAAATGAACAACCACCGAAGTAAATTATTACTCAAAAACATTTAGAGAACTTGTTTTTTATAGCAAATGAGCAAAGTCCTCGCACAGCCGACGAGTGAAACTGCAACTAAGCTGGTGTGAAATCAACAAAAACTACGAGCTAAAAAAGATTTTGGTGGTCAAAAAAAATTAAAGGAGATACATTAATACCAAAATGCAAAAACAAACATATTCTGCAAATTTAATCTTCATTAATTGAGTGCAAATTCATACATATTACCAGTATTAGTTAAATTCATGAAAATGTCCGGGGCTACATCCTTAATAAATAAATCTTGTAAATCTGTAGGTAATGCGTCAAGGTGACTCTACAAAAAAATGGAATGAAAAATGTAGTGAGTTATCTATCAAAACTGTTTGAAATCTACGTCAACATAACGTAAAATTATACTCAATCTTCAGTGACTGAAAAGCAATAGTCACAAAATGATTCAGTAGGTTACTATTGAAGATATTTAAAAAACCAATGTTTAGCGATTTCTATTTTGGTAACTGTATTGAATAAGTTTTTGTAATTCATAGTAATAACCCTCATTTTGCTGCAATCTATTTGAAGGGAAGATTAACAGACTTTGGTTAAATCTAGTGATTTTTTCTTAGTTAATCAACGATGTTGGCAATGCATGGACCCCTTTGACTTAATAGAAAGATTGCAATTACTAAAACTAGAAACAAATGCGGGCCATCGTGAATTACATGATGAGATGTTGCAGATATCTGAAGAACAAATAACGAAGCAAATGATTACTCATTAGGAACTACAAAACTCATAATGGTCAAAAGGCTAAAATTAGAAGAAAAATAGTACCAAAATAGAAAAGTGAACAGTGTCTACAAAATTAATCGACGAATCTTCATTCAGTAATTGCAAAATAATACATATTAACAGTATTAGGTAAATTCATGACAATTTCCGGGGCTACATCCATAATGAACAAATTTTGTATATCTGTAGGTAATGCTTCAAGGTGGCTCTACAAAAAATGGAATGAAAAATTTAGTGAGTTATCTGATAAAACAATTTGAAATCTACTTTAGCATAACGCGGAATTATACTCAATAATTTGTGACTAAATTGCAATAGTCACAGAAAGATGTAGTTTTATACTATTAAAAACTGTTAAAAAAATCAACGATTATAAATTACGATTTTGGTTACCTTATTGGATAAGCTTTTTGTAATTCATAATGATAACCCGCATTTTACTACTACAAAAATCACCTGTTGCTGCTTCTTACAATTCTGAGAGTTTTAAATTCTCTTTTACTTTTTCACACTAAACTTTAGCTACTCTCATTACAGAAAACGTTTACAACTTTGTGATTACGTTACAAATGCAGATAAAACCATACATTTTCAAAGGTAAATACTTCTATTGGAATAGAGATTTTAATCAAACAAGAATTTTTTGCAGAGGAAATTTCTAAACATGAACCAAAGCTTTTCGAATTGGAGATACTATTGGAGATACAAGATCAATAGAACAGGAGTTACAAATTTGAGTCAATTGATAAAGAAATCTAATGAACAAGAGTTACAAAACGCTAATTTAGACATTGAAGCCAACGATATTAAATTTGAGTCTATTGATAAAGACCTCCGCTCCTCTGCTAAACAAGCTTACGATAATTCAGCAATGCAGAATGTTTATTTCATTTAAAACAATTATAAATATGACAAGAATCAATTTGATCTCAAAAAACGACAAACAGTTGAAAGAAAAAAAATCTAATATCAAGCAAAACACACCAATTATTCTCAGAAGATGTCGAAGAATAAAATTTAGAAAATAACTCATTCTTTCTGAAAACAAAGATGCTGTTAATAAAGGATTTTTTAATTTAAAAAAACCTAATATATCATATGATAAAAAGATTGATATATAAGTTAAGAAAAATTGTGAGCGGATTAACAGTTTGCATTTTGAACAGTTGCTGAATTTGAACAGCTAACTTTGAACAGTTTGCAACTAAGTATATCCTTAAAAAATTTGAGTTCAGAAATAAAATTAGAAAAATTAGAAATAAAATTAGAAATTAAAAATAAACTTAATAATGAATTTACTAAATCTTTTTGCTAAAGAAATCATTTTGTTCAATGAAATAGCTGGTTACACTATTAGTGAATATAATGCTTTTAATTAACAGTTTGATAAAAAAAATTCAAAAAAGTTACTAAAAGTCAATTAGTTGCTGCGTCCATTGATAGAGGGAAAGGAATAATACAAGAACAGTTGATGAAACAAAAAAATTTTATATTTCAATGCATGGTTGCTATAATAAATGAAAGAAATTCAGTAGTTAACAAGGAACAAGCACATTTAGAAAAACATTATGATTTTGATTGCGAAAATATAATGAAAGAAAAAGAAAGTTAACTTTTTCCTAAAAAAAATGATGGCTGAGTCTTTCAATTTTGTTCAGTTGAGTCTCAAGTGCACCAATTATTACTGGCCTTAACCCCAGACTTCGCCAGACTTCAACTATATCTGAGCAGCAAATTATTCATTAAACTTTAACTAAAATTAAAAATAACAATAACAATGTCAGTAACAGATTTTAGAAAGTATTATAAAACTCAAACAAAAGTTAATTATAAAAATTAATAAGAAATATAAAAAAAATTAAAGCTGCTGAGATATCTTAGACTGAATTCACGTCTGTAGTCATAACAAAAATATCATCTTTAGCTACATTAATAGGTATAAGAGTACCTCAATTAAAAAAACAACAGCAAAAGTATGTGCGCAATTTCAGAGACACCTAATACTCAGATAGGAAATAAAATTAGCGTTAGATATTGCGTAAATATTTTAGTAGAATGGGATTAGCTTCAGAAAACTTCAGTAATAAAAATATTATTATTATCATTCACGTTCCACGTAGTTGATTGGCGTTGCCACAGATCCGTGAAACAGGTCTCTATTTCTTTAGATTTAACACCCTCACTTTTCTTTAGTTGAAATTTTAACTAAATTGGGAATTGAAGATTTTACCTGCCTTGGATTTTAGTTTCAATTGAAATGCCCAAAAACAATTGCCATTTCCAGAGCTAGCACTGAATTTTCAACTGTGTTTCCATAATCAAATGTTGTCTTACCTATAATCCTACCATCATTTAATCCTTCAGTTTTTTAATGTCCTCAGCTACAGTCGTTGAATTGTTTCATTTATGTTTTTACATTAACCTTTAAACATTTTATTTCCTGACGAGTTTAGTATCCCTTGGAACTTTGGTGTGGTTGAAAAGTCTAGCAAATAGTGATAGCGGGTATAAGCAACAAAATTGTGCCAATGTGTACTTTTTGTTTCCGATAACAGGATAACTATGTAGGAAATTTCCCAAATTTTTGTTTGAACATTAAAAGAAGATTAAAGATATTTCTGCCAAACAATTTGTTAAAATAGAAAAGCCTATATAAAACTGTGTTGTCTAAGCAAGGACACTAAATATCTACTGACAATTGCTCAGGTTTTCCACGAGATGACATCAACAATCTTACTGTCATCACTCCATCAAAAATGAACTTTCTAGTTAACAGTATTGCATGGCAAATGAAAATAATAATATTCATCTATAGAATTGAACTAAAAATATGAATAAGCTATGCTCCTATATGAGTTGATTTCGTTTGTTTAACAGTCACATACCTATATTCTATATGTAACGGCTGCTCTCCCAATCGGTTGTGACGAGGAAATTTTTATACCGCCCAGTTCGTTCTGATTGGTTCAAAATCTGTCCGGATATTATAACTTTGCGATTTGTTTTTTTGACTTTATATCCGCTATGTTCTTACCGTTGCATTACAATTCAGTTCGTAACTATTTGCAATTTTTAGTTTTTTCAGTATCGAATCGGTTTGGATTTGCTACAGATCACACAATACGGGATCTCTTTTTGCATACCAGTTCAATCGATAGACAAACAAATCGAAGACAAAGATATATGTCTAAGACCTGTTTATGGAAAATTATTTAAACTTAAACTTATGTTGGTTTTGGCTTTTGTACTCACGAGTTGAAATACCAGTAGCTGGGGTTCGTAATTTCAGCTCCAATAATTCGTAGATACAAGACACAGTAACAAATAATATACTGCTCAAGAATAACTTTCAATACAAGACACAGAAACAATTTACTGCTCAAGAAAAATTTGAACGCAAGACACAATAACACGTTATTTACTGCTCAATTCAGTTTTTTGTTGCAACATTTTGCTGAGTTATATGAAGAAAGCCGTTTTCTGCGGCTGCTTTTGCTGTGTGTTGTTGTGTTGCTTTTGTTATTTCTCCCCTTGTCTCCACATCACGTGACTAAGACTGTACTAGTAACTATAACTAGAGCTGGGACTATTACGATGACTAATAGATAAATAATACAAAAGTGTTTTCCCTATCTCAATTTTTATTGTGATGTATTTTTCTAAGCATGTTGTGAAAGCTTAGCCTCAACATCACCGGCCCTTATTTCTTTAAAACAACATCTTCATCAATTGGTAGTATTGAAGCGAGCCTCACATTAGGCCTCCAGTAAACTGCTTCCTTTGCTTGAACCGTTGCCGATCGAATTATTCCGTCAGAACTTTTTATGGTTTCTATGACTCGACCAATTGTGTAAAGCTCTCGTTTGTCACTATCTTCCCCTACCCACACAAGATTACTTCTAGCCGTTGTGAACTGCCATTTTTTTCGATTGTTCAACGTTGGCAAGTACTCTTTACGGAGTCTGCGTACGCTTGTGTTTGTCGAAAGAGCTTTCTATGATCAACAAATTGCTCTGAACCTGATAGATACCGTAAACAAAGGTTCTCGTTGCCAAGCGAGAAATGGTTTGGAGTAATAGCTTCTAAATCGGTATTATCAAAACTGAATGTTGTCATTGGTCTAGCATTCAGCGTCTGTTCAAGAAGAAACATCATGGTCGACAGAATATCTTCCGTGACCCATCGATTGCCCAGCATTGCGTAAATTGCCTTCTAGCAACTCCTAACCAGTGTTTCCCACACTCCTCCAAAATGTGGTGCGGCAGGTGGGTTGAACTTCCATCTGATTCTTTGTTGAGTCAGATGGTCTTCATTATGCTCCTTGTTCCATGCTGCTATGTACTCTGCTAATTCTCCTTCGGCTCCAACAAAGTTTGTCTCGTTATCTCTAATCATTTTGACTGGTTTGCCTCTTCGAGTAATGAATGTCAGAATTGCATACAGAGAAATATCAGTTTTTAGTTTTGGTACAATCCCTATATGTACCGCTCGTACAGTAAGGCATGTGATTAGACAGCACCAACGCTTTTGGTTTCTTCGACAAATCTTTACTGTGATTGGTCCGAAATAATCTACGCGCGCCCACATTTGAGAACACTGTTGATGCGTCTAATCGTTCTTCAGGTAGATCTGCCATTACTGGTGCCTTTGTCTGTGCTCTTCCATTTCGACATCTAATATGTTTGTTTTTGATTGATCTCAAAGCATTTCGTATGCCTAGGATCCAGAATTTCCGCTGAACTATATTTCTGATATGTTCAGTGCCTTCGTGATGGCTATTCTTGTGTTCATTTCGCAAGAATAATTCAACCACATGGTGCTTCCAATGTAACAGTACTGAATGCTTGGTTTCGAAGTTCAATTGACTTTTACCTATTCTGCCTTGCTTACGAATTAGTCCTTGCTTGTCATGAAATGGTGAAAACTTGAGGGTTTTGCTGTTTTTTGGAAATTCCTTTTTAGACTTGAGAGATTTCATCTCTTCAGCAAACTGCAATAGTCTGAAAATGCTTGCTTGTGCACCCTCCCTTTCTTCAACACCTAGTGTTTTTGTGGCCGGTTTGTGTCTTTTAAATACGCGCTGCACGTATGCCATTGTATTTACTAGTCGATTGAAATTGTTGAATCGTCCCCACTGAATCATCGGCTTCTTCTCCTCAACCTTTGCTGAGAAGACCATTTGGTCGTTTTGTTCGTCTTAAGCAAATGGTGATTTCACCTTTTTAGCCCTTTTGCTCTCGGGTTGCTTCAACCAGGCCGGCCCAAAGAGCCATTCGCTTCTCTTAAGTTCGTCAATATTGATCGCTCGTGTCCCGATGTCAGCTGGATTGTTAATACCACTCACATGATTCCATAGTGAAACATTAGTTTTATCTAAATTCTCAGCTACTCTGTTTGCAACAAACACCTGGAGCTGCGAATCCATTGCAGAACAGTAGTGCAGTCTGTCCAAAAGTTACAACTGTGAATCTGCGATTCGTGATCCTTCACTATCTGTTCTTTAAGTCTCACCGCCATAACTGCTGCTTGTAGTTCCAAGCGTGGTATGGAAAGGTGTCGCATCGGCGCGATTCCGCACTTTCCGATTACACACTAAATCTGCTGAGTACTCTTTGGGCTTTGAACGTAGGTATGCCACTGCGCACATTGTATCTTCAGATGCGTGGGCAAACACATGACGTTCCCATTTGTCTTTGGCTGTGCTGAAGTATCTTCTATCAATGCTGGTTTCTGCTACTTCTGGAAGCTGAAACTTCCACTTCAGAAACTCTTCATCTTCTTTAAGTCCTACTGACTTGTCCTACTGTCCCATTTTTGTCCATTTTTGGTTCAGATGCTCTTCACGACTCGTCTCATATGAACACTGAATGGTGCAAACAGTTCAAGGTGATCAAACACTGAAGAAACTAGAGATAAGATTTTCTTTTGGGTGATTGGGTTCTCAACTGCTCTGTTTGTGCCTCTACATACCTGTAGACTATCATCGGCAACCGTCCACTGAAGCCTAAGCACGGATGAACTTTCCTTCCTGGGTTCTACTTCAACCTGCTTTGTGGTGCTGGTTGATCTTAAGTCATATGGAATTGCGTTGGTTAGCACTTCGCTTTCGGTGATCCAGTTCTTCAGTTCAAATCCATGTTTTGAGAGAAGAGGTTGCAGTTGTTTGAAAACCTTGATTGCTTCTTCAGGTGTTTCGACTGACTTGATGAAATCGTCCATGTAGAAATTGTTTTGGATTGTTTTTGCTGCAATTGCGAACTCGTCCTCGTTATCGATCGCGTCTCGCTTCAGTGTGTAGTTGGTACGTATGTTGGTGAACTCTTTCCTCCGAAAACATGACGTTGATTATCGTAGGTTTGCACAGCTTCGTTCATTGTTGGTCGACAAAGGAATCTCAAGCAGATTTTATACCGCTCAGGAACTTGCACTTGCAGAAACATTGATTCATATCTGCGGCTAGGTCTATTGGTCCCTCCGCAAATCTGAATATTGTTCCAATCAATCCGTGTAACAGATCGGGTCCGGCTAACAGCTTGTCATTTAGACATACATCGTCGTACTTGGCTGCAGCGTTGCAAACACGGCGGACTTTACCCGGTTTGTTGGGGTTTAGTACTGGATGGTGCGGCAAATACCATTCCTTTCCGAAAGTATCTTTGACTTCCGATGTGTTCAGGATCCTAACACTTCCTTTTTTAACATCTGTATCAATTGAGTGTTAATACAATTCCCTCAAATTTGGGTCTCGCTGGAATCTTCTTTCCATTGAGTAGAGCTGACCTTGGGCTGAGCCGTAGTTGTTTGGAAGATTGGGTTCTGGTTCACTCCAGAGCATGCCCACTTCGTACCGCTCGCCTGTAAACTTTATCGTGCTCTCCATGAATCTCTGAGCTTCTGGCTCTTTCTTTGATTGACTTACAACATATATTTTGGAAGCATAGGTTTCTATGTCCCACCAGGATTGAATGTTTTCTGCCATTTTCACGTATTCTGTGCAGGCGAAATGAAAAACATTTTGTCCTCTTTTACCCTCCATGGGTCCACTGACTACACATCCTAATTCCGTCAGGACAGCGACAGGTTGACTTCGTGTTCCTATCTTGTAGTCCGATGCCTTTTGTAGTTCATAGGCATCTTAACCAAGAATGATGCCAACTTCCATCAAATTGAAACTTCTGTTTGGAAGTACACTCAGGTGGCTGAAATTTTGTATCAGTTTGATGTATTCATAGTTTGTAATTCCCAATGAAATCGACGGATGTACAAACGCTTCAAGCGAATGCACATGCACATTTAAATGCAGTCCCTTTTTTTGTTAGAGGAATTTATTCGGTCTTCAGATCCTTCGTTCCGTGTATGCCGGCTATATTTAGCGTTACATCGGTGCCTTGGGCTTGCAACTTCCCTTGAAGTCTTTGACCGATGAATGATACCGTTGAACCACTATCGAGGAAAGCATATGTGTTTAGTCGGTTGCGCCCACTCTGGATTGGGACGGGAACTATCTGACGAAAGGTGGTAACTTCGTTACTTTGATTTATTGTTGCAGCGCTCACATTGACTGCGTGATTGCCCTCGTCCATTTGGTTTTCCGAGTGTAGCAATCGGTTGTGCTTTTTGGTACATCCATTTTTGCCCCAGGCGTTGAATTTGCAATCTATGATTGGATGTCCTTTTCCCAGAAATCCATAAAATAAGCGTTGCTTCCTCACTGATAAATATCGATCGTTAATACTCATGTTTTTTAATAATGGGCAGTTGCAAATACGATGGTTGCCGTCTGCTAGAGGACATTGACCGCTTTGCGCTGGCTTTGTTTTTTTTTACATTTGAACTCGCACTAAAGTTTGACAATTTCTGCTTACATATTCGCAATTGTGTATTATTATCTTTAATGCATATTTCACATGAAAGACGTTAGCAGACAATTTTTCCTCTATGATCCATGCAAGTCTATTTTTAATCGTTTGAATTAGTCTGTCTACCAATCCAATAGCGCAATGATCTTTTAATGGAGCTTCAATTATATCAAAATTATTTTTGTTACAGAAGGTCTTTACTTGATTGCCAACCAAACATTTTGCCTGATCCAATCGAATAGTTCGTGGAATTCCGTGATTTTCAATATACATGTCCAAAAACTTTAAAACATTTGGTCCGTTTGATTTGTAATAAATACATGCAGTAGGGTATTTAGAAAAACGATCAATAGCAGCTAAGAAGTAAATTTCATTACCCTTTTCATCAAAAATTGGACCTGCAAAATCGATTTGGATTTCCTGATTTTGTTCAACCACGGTATATGGGGTTGAAATTGCTTAGCGGGAATAATAGATTTATGGTTCTTATCAATCAATGTGCAGGGTTTGCGCTCTGTAGCTTTTACAATAAGCTTGCGATGCATATATGGCCACCAGCAATGCATGGCCATGCATATCATACCCCATGTGTCCCGATGGCTGGAGTCAAGGTCGTCAACCAATGGTTCTCTCAAGACATTTGGCATAGCGACTTTTTTTACCTATGCACACACACACAGCCAAAGCGTACATGGAGATCTCTCCAATAAGAATGAATATACGGGTTTAGAGCTTAAAGACGACTTTCGTTATTCGTTATTATGCAGTCCCGTACCTCTTTTAACACTGCGTCCTTGCTTGCTAACGACGCAATGAGAGACTTATCAAAGATCTTTTACACAATGTAGTCGAATGTTGGTACATATGGGCTGGGAGTAAGAGGGGTACTGACATTAGAAGAGGGAGCCGAAGATGTCGGTGTTATTATCTGCAGGGGATTTGCGGCGCGTGTATTGCTTGGCGAATTCGATCGCTGATTTGCGGTGCAGGTATTGCTTGGCAAATTTGAGCGCTGACATGCGGTGCGGGTATTGCTTTGCGAATTGCAACGCTGACTTGCGGGGCGAGTTGTATTTTGAATTAAAGTTTGCTGATTTGCTGTGCGGGAAGCGTCGTTAAAACGAACGCGAGTGATGCGCTTTTTAGAATGCATATTGTTACTTTTATAGCTTATATAGTTTATTTCTGAGGAAGATTTAGATGACAATGAGTTTTTTGAGTTAAAAGTGGACGACTGATTTGTAAGATGATTTGAGGCAAAAAGCACTGATTTTATTTGTGGGTGGTGAGTTTTAAAGATATTTGTGGAATGTCTCCTAATTGGCGGGATTTTATATTGAGTAATTTGAGTCTCGCGCGGAGCGAGAGTTAATTCATTCTGATTTTGGAATAATTGTTTACACTTATTTGTATTTCGCCGAGCGAGAGAAGTGTTAAGTGGTAATTGTGACGCGGGATCTTCATATTTTAAATTGTTTAAATTACAATTAGTATTTGAGGCTAGCTTTCGCGGAGCGGTGGAATTGTAATAACCATGCTTGTGTACTCGGGCTGCATGTGTGCTAAATAAGTTTATCGCCTTATTGTTGGCCTCAAATTTAGGTGTGATTTGCGATGCGGGATCTTGTGCTTTTAATAATTGGTGTAAATGAGGTGCAGGTTTTGTATTGTTCAATTCCAATTAATTAATAGATGCAGAGATTAACTTTAATTTGGCTACGATAGTTTCCTCGTCATACACAGAGACTTTTTTTTAGCTTTTTGATACCGGTGTATAGAAATGTAATCAACTAAACCCATTTTCGCACCTGGTAGATGTCCAATATTAAATTGAAATGGGAGTAGACGATCGATCCAGCGAGTTAATCTACTGTTGTATGATTTATTCGATCTATTTTCTTTCATGATAGGCAGAAGAGCTCGATGAACCGTAATAACTGTAAAAAATTTTCTGTAAAGATCATTTTTAAAATATTCAATAGACCAAACTACTCCGAGTAGTTCAAGTTCAATTACGCTACAGCGCTCTTCGCAAGGATTTAAAAAACGAAACGTAAATGCAATTGGCTTCCACCCATCAACTGTCAGATGTTCAATTGCCGCTCCGAGATCGGAACGGGACGCATCACATTTTACGTGTGTTTCGAGTTGCGGGTTATAATGACTATTTGCAGTTGCGTTCGCGATGCGATTCGTTATTTCATTAAAGCAATTTTCGTGTTCCTCCGTCCAGATAAACTTTTATGTCTTTTTCAGTAAAGGGCGGAGGGGATGACTAATCTGAGCAAGGTTTGGAATAAATTTACCAATGTAATGAACCGACCCCAGAAAAGAAGGGAGTTTCTTTAGAGTTTACGGAGCTTCAAGGGCTAAAGTCGCAGATGTTTTACTATCGAGGGTTGAGATATCCGATTGGGATATATGATACCCTAGCCAATCGATTTCTTACTTTCCAAAGTGACATTTAGGAAGATTTTCCTAATATTTTCATCCTCTAATTGTTTAAGGTAGTTCATGACATAGCATTTATGTTCTTCCAGAGACCGCTTGCTTACGATCAAAATGCCGTCTAACAATCAATAGCTATTCCTTAAACCAATTAAGGTATAGTCCATTGTTTTTTTTTTGAAATTTTGCTGGCATATCTGTTAGCCCGTAAAATCCTGTTTGAAATCTGTAAGTACCAGTCCTATCACCACTAATTATGTTAAAGTTACAATGATTTGCCGTGTTAGTATCCAAATTCAATTGGCTGTATGCGTACTTCAAATCTAGCGTAGAAAAATATGTTGTGTTTTGCGACGCGGGAGCACTAATTCGCTGAGAAATGGATTCGATAAGCGTGTAAATATTTGGTATCTGATATTTGTTCTTGTGAATGGTTTTATTTAATTTTTTTGATTCGAGTGCAAGCTTTATCGTTTGATCTTTCATTACGGTGACCAATATTCGTGATATGAAATATTTGTCAAGGCAACTTGAAAGTTTTGTTATATGGTTTTCGTCTAGAAGTTTCTTAAGCTCGTTATTGACTTTTTCTTGTTAGTTAATTGGAACACGTCTACCTTTTTGATGTCTAGGTTGAAAAGCTTTGTAAAACTTAGATATTGCCACATGATTTTTAGATGTTCCGATGCGAGATATCTGTTCTCGAAAAGTTTTTGCGATTTAATCTTTGAATTCTGGCGAAGAAGAAATGTTGTTGACGCAATTACCTTTATGAGATGTAGATTGTGTCACTGCTAATCCGAGTTGATCAAACAGGTCACGGCCAATTAGAGGTTTTAGTCCATCATCTACAACACTGATTATTGCAGAATCACAAGTCCATCCGTTGCTTGTGGTTGGAGATTGTATCTTCGACCTGTATTGGTTCATTCGAGAAAGATCTAAGTTGCGGGGACGTCTTTCGCTGATCCAGAAAGCGTGAGGACTACTTTGAAACACTTGCGATGCGAGTGAACGATTAAGAATACTACATGCGCTACCGGAGTCCACGAGCTGTTTAGTTTTAATATTGATGGTCATGTTGAGTGGTTCTATTTTCTCTACTGCATTCTAGATCACCGCAACCGTATTATCCTCCCCGCTACTGTAGTCCGATTCATAGAGCTTAGCTGGTTGTAGGAAATTCACTGATTCCTCGGGGTGCGATTCTTCTACCACGATGTTTACCGTCTTTTTCATAGAGTTTTGCGGCCTTGCGTTCTTTTGTTTTCTGCAAACTTTAGAAAAATGATTGAGAAGTTTCACAATTGTTACAGGTTTTACCTTTTGCGATACATTTATCACGATGAGCAAAGATAGCCAAATTCCTCCACAGTTTGACCAATAGAGTGTGGAGCGGTTGTTTTTTCTTTGAAAATTATTCGGGTTTTGCCAAATCGGGGCTCGAGAGCTGTTAGGGAACTGGACTGCGTTGACACTAGCCGGGATGACAGTCTTGTTACGCTGCTGAATTTGGTGTTGATTGCGCATCCCAAGTTCCATGTTAATTGTATTCTCTAATGCCTGACGCGGTTCAATTGTTTGTTTGAGGAGTTCCTTTTGAAGTTCAGGGTCTATTTGGTTAGAAATGAAGACATCGCGTGTCAAAGTCTCTTCTTCATTTTCGAAATCGCAGTTTTCTGCCATTTCCTTTAGCTTACCGTAGAACTGTTCAACTGTTTCTCCCCGAAGTTGTTTCGTAATTAGGAAAAGATGAAGGTCAAAAGTTAGGTTGCGAGGACGGATGAATGCCTCTTCCACGATCTTCCAGAATTCTACGGTAGTAAGGGTAACAATCATGGTATGCGGGTTTTTGCAGTTAAGAATGCGACGTCCATCCACCCCAATGCTTAGATAGAGTAGGGGCACGGTTTTGAGATCCGCAAGTGGCCACGGTTTGTCGCCACACATTATGCCGACTTCAGTTAGACGTTGGCATTTGCTTTGCCAATTCATGTTTTGTTGCGCATTGCGAGCATTCCCTCTCTCGAGTTTTCGGAGCTTCAAGGGCTAAAGTCGCAGATGTTTTACTCTCGAGGGGCAAGATAACCGATTGAGAAATATGATACCCTAGCCAATCGGTTTCTTACTTTCCAAAGTGACACTTAGGAAGGTTTTTCCTAATATTTTCATCATCTAATCGTTTAAACTAGTTCATGACATAGCATTTATGTTCTTCCAGAGACCGCTTGCTTATGATCAAATTGCGGCCTAACAATCAATAGCTATTCTTTAAACCAATTAAGGTATAGTCCATTGTTTTTTTGAAATTTTGCTGGCATATCTGTTAGCCCGTAAAATCCTGTTTGAAATCTGTAAGTACCATTCATATCACCACTAATTTTCTTAAAGTTAAAATGATTTGCCGTGTTAGTATCCAAATTAAATTGGCTCTATGCGTACTTCAAATCTAGCGTAGAAAAATATGTTGTGTTTTGCGACGCGGGAGCACTAATTCGCTGAGAAATGGATTCGATAAGCGTGTCAATATTTGGTATCTGATATTTGTTCTTATGAATGGTTTTATTTAATTTTTTTGATTCGAGTGCAAGCTTTATTGTTTGATCTTTTCTTACGGTGACCACTATTCGTGATATGAAATATTTATCAAGGCAACTTGAAATTTTTGTTAAATGGTTTTCGTCTAGGAGTTTCTTAAGCTCGTTATTGAGTTTTTCTTGTTAGTTAATTGGAAAACGTCTAACTTTTTGATGTCTAGGTTGAAAAGCTTTGTAAAACTTAGATATTTCCACATGGTTTTCAGATGTTCCGATACGTGATATCAGTTCTGGAAAAGTTTTTGCGATTTGTTCTTTGAATTCTGGCGAAGAAGAAATGTTGTTGACGCAATTACCTTTATGAGATGTAGATTGTGCCACTGCTAATCCGAGTTGATCAAACAGGTCACGGTCAATTAGAGGTTTTAGTCCATCATCTACAGCAGTGAATATTGCAGAGTCACAAGTCCATCCGTTGCTTGTGATTGGAGCTTGTATCTTTCCTTCGACCTGTATTGGTTCATTCGAGAAAGTCCTAAATTGCGGGGACGTCTTTCAATGATCCAGAAAGCGTGAGGACTGCTTTGCAACACTTGCGATGCAATTGAACGATTAAGAATACTACATGCGCTACCGGAGTCGACGAGCAGTGTAGTATTAATATTGATGGGCATGTTGAGTGGTTCTATTTTCTCTACTGCATTCTAGATCACTACAACCGTATTATCCTCCCCGCTACTGTAGTCCGATTCATAGAGCTTAGCTGGTTGTAGGAAATTCACTGATTCCTCGGGGTGCGGTTCTTCTTCCACGATGTTTACCGTCTTTTTCTTAGAGTTTTGTGGCTTTGCGTTCTTTTGTTTTCTGCGAACTTTAGAAAAATGATTTAAAAGTTTCACAATTGTTGCAGGTTTTACCTATTGCGATACATTTATCACGACGATTCGGAAGCCAATTTCCTCCACAGTTTGAACAATAGAGTGTGGAGCGGTTGTTTTTTCTTTGAAAATTATTTGGGTTTTGCAAAATCGGGGCTCGAGAGCTGTTAGGGAACTGGACTGCGTTGACACTAGCCGGGATGACAGTCTTGTTATGCTGCTGAATTTGATGTTCCCAAGTTCCATGTTAATTGTATTCTCTAATGCCTGACGCGGTTCAATTGTTTGTTCAAGGAGTTCGTTTTGAAGTTCAGGGTCTATTTGGTTAGTAATGAAGACATCGCGTATCAAAGTCTCTTCTTTGTTTTCGAAATCGCAGTTTTCTGCCAATTCCTTTAGCTTACCGTAGAACTGTTCAACTGGTTCTCCCCGAAGTTGTTTCGTAATTAGGAAAAGATGACGGTCAAAAGTTAGGTTGCGAGGACAGATTAATGCCTCTTCCACGATCTTCCAGAATTCTACGGTAGTAAGGGTAACAATCATGGTATGCGGGTTTTTGCAGTTAAGAATGCGACGTCCATCCACCCCAATGCTTAGATAGAGTAGAGTCACGGTTTTGAGATCCGCAAGTGGCCACGGTTTGTCACCACACATTATGCCGACTTCAATTAGACGTTGGCATTTGTTTTGCCAATTCATGATTTTTTGCATTGCGAACATTCCCTCTCTCGAGTTTTCGGAGCTTCAAGGGCTAAAGTTGCAGATGTTTTACTCTCGAGGGGCGAGGTAACCGATTGGGAAATATGATACCCTAGCCAATCGGTTTCTTACTTTCCAAAGTGACATTAAGGAAGGTTTTTCCTAATATTTTCATCATCTAATCGTTTAAGGTAGTTCATGACATAGCATTTATATTCTTCCAGAGACCGCTTGCTAAGGATCAAAATGCCGTCTAACAATCAATAGCTATTCTTTAACCCAATTAAGGTATAGTCCATTGTTTTTTTGGAATTTTGCTGGCATATCTGTTAGCCCGTAAAATCGTGTTTGAAATCTGTAAGTACCATTCATATCACCACTAATTGTGTTAAAGTTAAAATGATTTGCCGTGTTAGTATCCAAATTCAAATGGCTGTTTGCGTACTTCAATTCTAGCTAAGAAAAATATGTTGTGTTTTGCGACGCGGGAGCACTAATTCGCTGAGAAATGGATTCGATAAGCGTGTCAATATTTGGTATCTGATATTTGTTCTTGTGAATGGTTTTAATTAATTTTTTTGATTCGAGTGCAAGCTTTATCGTTTGATCTTTCTTTACGGTGACCACTATTCGTGATATGAAATATTTATCAAGGCAACTTGAAAGTTTTGTTATATGGTTCTCGTCTAGAAGTTTCTTAAGCTCGTTATTGACTGTTTCTTGTTAGTTAATTGGAACACGTCTACCTTTTTGATGTCTAGGTTGAAAAGCTTTGTAAAAATTAGATGTTTCCACATGATGTTTAGATGTTCCGATGCGAGATATCAGTTCTGGAAAAGTTTTTGCGATTTGTTCTTTGAATTCTGGCGAAGAAGAAATGTTGTTGACGCAATTACCTTTATGAGATGTAGATTGTGTCACTGCTAATCCGAGTTGATCAAACAGGTCACGACCAATTAGAGGTTTTAGTCCATCATCTACAGCAGTGAATATAGCAGAGTCACAAGTCCATCCGTTGCTTGTGATTGGAGATTGTATCTTTCCTTCGACCTGTATTGGTTCATTCGAGAAAGTCCTAAGTTGCGGGGACGTCTTTCGCTGATCCAGAAAGCGTGAGGACTACTTTGCAACACTTGCGATGCGAGTGAACGATTAAGAATACTACATGCGCTAGCGGAGTCCGCGAGCAGTGTAGTATTAATATTGATGGGCATGTTGAGTGGTTCTATTTTCTCTACTGCATTCTAGATCACCGCAACCGTATTATCCTCCCCGCTACTGTAGTCCGATTCATAGAGCTTAGCTGGTTGTAGGAAATTCACTGATTCCTCGGGGTGCGGTTCTTCTTCCACGATGTTTACCGGCTTTTTCTTAGAGTTTTGTGGCTTTGCATTCTTTTGTTTTCTACAAACTTTAGAAAAATGATTTAAAACTTTCACAATTGTTGCCCCAAAAGTTTTACTTTCACAAACGTTTTACCTTTTGCGATACATTTATCACGACGATTCGGAAGCCAAATTCCTCCAAAGTTTGAACAATAGAGTGTGGAGCGGTTGTTTTTTCTTTGAAAATTATTTGGGTTTTGCAAAATCGGGGCTCGAGAGCTGTTAGGGAACTGGACTGCGTTGACACTAGCCGGGATGACAGTCTTGTTATGCTGCTGAATTTGATGTTCCCAAGTTCCATGTTAATTGTATTCTCTAATGCCTGACGCGGTTCAATTGTTTGTTCAAGGAGTTCCTTTTGAAGTTCAGGGTCTATTTGGTTAGTAATGAAGACATCACGTATCAAAGTCTCTTCTTTATTTTCGAAATCGCAGTTTTCTGCCAATTCCTTTAGCTTACCGTAGAACTGTTCAACTGTTTCTCCCCGAAGTTGTTTCGTAATTAGGAAAAGATGACGGTCAAAAGTTAGGTTGCGAGGACAGATTAATGCCTCTTCCACGATCTTCCAGAATTCTACGGTAGTAAGGGTAACAATCATGGTATGCGGGTTTTTGCAGTTAAGAATGCGACGTCCATCCACCCCAATGCTTAGATAGAGTAGAGTCACGGTTTTGAGATCCGCAAGTGGCCACGGTTTGTCGCCACACATTATGCAGACTTCAATTAGACGTTGGCATTTGTTTTGCCAATTCATGTTTTGTTGCGCATTGCGAGCATCCCTCTCTCTCTCTCCGATTGTGCGGAAGAGCCGACTATAGTTTCCTCGTATTTTGGTTCGAGGGGAAGGTCCTCCGTCTCGGGTTTGGGTCCAAGTAGCGTATCGAGAATGATGTTCTCTTTCGCCAATAGTGCCAATTTGTATTGCACTCTCCATTTCTCCCAGCGAAGAGGAGGTTCGGGTGTAGGTTTATCCCAGAAAAGGTCTATTCCGAGAGGTGTACTCTTAGCTGCTGACTGCGCCATGTCGTACTCTATTTAAGTAGAGAAGCTACTCGCGATGCGGGTGCGTTTACTATTGCTTAAATTGCGATTCGCGGAGCAAAATCTTGACTTGAATATTTTGTGCTGACTCGCGGAAGGGGGGTTACGAAGAGAGTTATTCATTTATTATTGAATTGCGAAACTTGAAGAATGAACTGTAGTGCTTATAAGCAAATATAGTATGCGTGATCAGAAATGTCTGATCATGAAGCGGGAAACCAAGAAAGGAAGTATTGAACAGATCATAAGATACGAAGTGAACAAATCTGAACTAAATGATGAACGGCAAATAAATTTAACTATTTTAAGGGCATCATATAAAAATGTGGTGCATCAAATAAACAATAAAGGATGATATCCTTGGGAATCACAAGGGACTTTGTCTATAGATAACCAAGTAATTTATCGTTTCCTCAACAGCGAAATAACCTACCAGAGCACCAGTTACAACAATCAAGGAACCTGATGCAACGATAGTGAAAACATTGTATCAGAAAGGAAGCGCAGCAAATTTGATAAAACAGGAATATAAAATATAAGGTTGTGATTTAAATAAATATGTTTTTAATGTTTGTCAGACAATGAAAATTAAATGTCTTGATTGTTGTTCAATTTTAAGTTGTTATAATAGTTGACTTTCTGCACTTATTAAAAACCAATATAATGGTTGCACTAATACACCTAATTGTAAAAGATATTGTTGGTTGTGTGGTGGAACAAGGGAAACTAAGGAAATTGATGCGAATTGTTTGAATTAGGTTATAAAAAAAACTGCAACTTTCAATTTACCACTCTTTTTTGATGAACATTTTTAGGTTTTTTTTCTCGTCATTTATCCTTCAAAATTATTAACACTATAAAAATTATCAAAATTAAAATCAAAATCCTTATCACTATCACCATCATCGACCTCAACTTTAACGTTTAAGCTATCATTACTATAACGCTATCACTATCGCTATCGTTAATAAAGCTGGGGATCCTATGATCTAACAAAAACCTAACGAGAAGAGAATAAAAATTATTGCGATTCAAATTACAACCAATATGGCAGACGACGGCTCATTGTAACAGTTTCTTATGGTTCTAAATGAATATAGTTGCACAATTCAAACAGTTTGCTTAAAGTAGATAATCAATTAAATATCGCTGAGAGCAAAATTGTTACTCGTAACTGATTGACTAATCGAGCAAGTGATTTGAGTCCATATTTACAGACTAAAGATCAAGTTCTTGCAGTATTTGTTTTTTGGCTTAAGCGAGGATGATACATACGTAACATTATACGCCCCAAAATATATGGCTATTGATTATTAATAAACATCTAATAAATCAGACAGCTAACGCGTTAAGAAAATTAGCAATAATTAGAAGATATATGGCAAAAAGTGAACTTGGGAAAATGCACTTTTGCACCAAAAGTGTTAATAGCCACACTTGTGTGAATGATGCAATTTTTTTTGCTGGGTTGATAAATGGCTTAGAAGTGACTTTAACTAAAACTAAAATTAGAGACTTTCGTTGATCAGTTATTCTCTATCCAAAAAGGGATAAACAGATTTGCCGTCAGAGGTTGTAAAAATTTTCAATTTTAATCGATTTTGACTCTAATCAAACTCTAAGTTTAATCAGTTTCAAAAGTCAGTTCCTGCTTTCCGATGCTTATTGCTGCTGTTTAGAAGTTAAGCCAACATGCCTTTTTAAAAAATTTTATACAATTACATATCACATGGTATAGTTTGAAATTCATCTCGGTTCAGGATGTTGGTGATTTGTTTTTATGATGTTTGATGGAATTCATCTGAAATCTATTCCGCGTTTTTAAAACAAAAATGAAGAAATAATTTTGCTACAGAGTGCAACAATTCAGAGTTGCTTGAGAATATAACTTTGTACGTTTTCTTTGAGTGTTTTCCTGTTTTAAAATTTAATATTAATTACCTCATGCGATTTAATTGAACACACTATCTATTTGTTAGTTTTTTTTGAGTGATGAACAACATTGAAATTCTCATTTTAAAATACATTTTAAAGGCATTTTGTGTTATAAAATTTCACAAAAACAGATATTCTGTATTCGAGCAGTTCATGCTAGGGCCACAACTGGGTATCAATTAACTGGTTTCCCACTAAGTTTCTCTTGCATGAGAGCAACTCATGAAAAGTAAGCAATTTTGTTATACTAAGCGTAACTTATATTATATATATATATATATATATATATATATATATATGTGTATATATATATATATATATATATATATATATATATATATATATATATGTATATATATATATATATATATATATATATATTAACCTTAAGGTACAATGAGATTATCACTTTCTAGTAAGTTAGACGTGGTGGGTAATGTATAATTTTTCCTGCTTCAATTTTTCAAGAAACGAAGATTTGATCACCTATTTTTTTCTTATGTAAAGCGCTGTTTCTAATTTCTAATTCAAGACCTTGTTTTTTTAGACTTAAACAATAGTATAATTAAAAGCATTTTGAGTTAAGAGTTCAAAGACATGCTAAACTAGATGTAAGCATCACTCTCATTTTCATAAACGTTACCTTTGCAACGTGTTGAAAACTGAAGTGTTTTTTAAATAACCCTCTGTTCATGTAACTGTTTCAGTTTTTGAGTGTTACAGCCTCTCTGATCGTTGAACAGTTTTAATGATCGAGTGTGTGTATGTTTGTGTGTGTGTGTGTCTGTGCTCAAAAATTGTTAAATGTGTTTTGTTTTTCTTCAAACAGTGAGTTTTACTGTTGAATAAGATAATACATATCATATTGTTATTGTTTAGCTTAAACTTTTTACATTTTTCAGAAACAAAGACACGAAAGTGGCAAAAGTCATGATTTTTTGTTAGAAAACTTTTGTGTTAGAAAACTTCTTGTTAGAAAGCGTAGTGTTTTGTCTTTTTAGTGGTTTTCATCGAGTTTTGTTTCATATGCTAGTAGTCGAGAATATACGAATCGTGTGTCATATGACTCGACGGGAGCGTGCGCTAGCTAGTTCCCTATGTTACCTATTACTTCCTTTTGAATGTTCACTTTTTGCCAATTGTGTTTTTGAATGAAAATATGATAGCGGTTCCTTTGTTTTGGAATTCAATAGTTGCAAATCAAAATTTGAAAAATGAAAAAATGCATTTTTGGCTGAATCATATTTTTACATAGCACACTGTGTGGCAGCAATTGCTTTCTTTTTAAAACTCTACGTCGGTTTTTGAACCAACTATCAACATGACCGAATGATTGTCGACATAAAGTTTTAATCCCTGTCGTGTAATAGGATTAAAAGTAAAGGTTTTAGTGAACTGGCAAGCGGAAATAAACAATCAGCCTTATTGAAATATTTTCAACAGACAAATTAAATCGATTTTAAAAAATCTCAAGATGAGTTCCAAACCCAAATTGAGCTATGATCAGACTATCCAGACTGGAAGGACCTCTGATCAAACTTTTCAGACAAAATGACCCCTGATCAGATTTTACAGACCCAGATGACTTGTGATCAAGCGGTACCCAGACTATGGTCCAGAGTATACTGCGCTTATTATCAGACTCAAATTCAGACTGTTGTCCAGACTATAAACAGACTATAATCAGACCCTGCAGAGCAAACTGTCCTCTAATCAGAGCTTCCAGACCGAATTGACTTCTGATCAGAGACTATACTCAAAAAGATGTCTACAGCAGAAAATTCAATAAAGTCAATACAAAATCGAAAAAGATTTTGTTAAATAAAAGCTTTACATAATTTTTAAATTCAAAACTTTGCATGCAATTGCTTAAGTTCGCCGGCACCATAGATGTAGTTTGACAGTTATTTATAAGATATGTCTGAATCTACAGTCGCTTATCACTTTTATAAAGCAACCGACCACTTGTTAGCGGTTGGACCCTTTTGTCCTGATCGTTCTGATCGGAGGCAAGGGACATCAAATTAGTCTCTGGTTAAAACAGATATCTTATTTTTTTGGCTCATGGCAGAGCCATTATCACCTCTACTCACAAGAAAAAAATGCCAAAAAATTGCTCAGACTCAAGTGCGCTGGATATGGCCTCTGATCGGACTCAAGTGCGCTCGAATCCGCCTCTGATCAGATCTTTCAGACCAAACTGATCCATGATCAGACCCTCCAGACGGAAGTGACTTCTAACCAGACCTTCCAGACCGAATTGACCTCTGATCAGACCTAAATCAGACCATGACCCAGACTATTTTGCGCTCAAACTGCAGTCCAGACCCTGTATTTTCGTTCGAGCAACACAAAACTGTGCGTTCGAGTGGGTCTGATCATAGCTCAATTTGAGTCTTGACATCGACTTGGTTAAGTTTCTTAAATTGCAACATAAACAACGTGTATATTCTCAAATTAGTAGCTACCGTTTTTGGGTAATTATTTTTGCAAAAGTAGACTGAAATTAATAAGCGCATTTTCAACTGTTTTTATCGACTGTCTCACCCGATGCATCAATTTCACACTCGAATTTCTCAGGGTCCGAGACGTTCATCAGACAGTCGAAAGTTGGGTCTCCAGTTGTATTTACTGCGACGTGAGCTTTCCCATAGAAACCACAACCAGTCCAGAAAATGTGAAGTTTGCGGGTTGTGGTATTGAAGACTAAAATTTAACAATTTTCTGTTAAAAAATGTTGGCAGTTTTCTTAGCATGTGCATGTACTTTGCGGAGAGTAGTCACAAGAGGCCAATTTTGCAAAAATTCGATTCCTAAGTTTGTATATGAAACAATCAGCTCTAAATTAGAAACCAAAAGTGTTCAAGAGCATGTTTATCAGTTATAACGCTTATTGGTAACAGACTGGGATCTAAAAATTCATTATAGGATTGGTAATTTGGTCATAATTGTAATGCCGATTGTTTAGTAAGTTGGCAATCTGGTTAACTGCATGGTAATTGTATTGCCAAACTAGCCAAAATAGACACTGAGACGTATTTTGACGTTATCAAAAATTGTAGCTTAAATATGATCACAGGAAAAGCGTGTCAGATAACAACCAAAAGGGTTTTCCCGAAAAGTTTTATACAATGTATTTGACAAATTTTAGGGAAGAACTATAAAAAACCCAACATCAGTTGCAGCGGCATCCTGTTTCTAAACATCATAATTAAATTTTGACCATTTTTGGTTAGCGCTGATATACCAGCGTGACTAAAAAAGCAAGAAAAATACGGAACATTGATTTTTTTGTAATAATTTTAAATCAATGATCCGGCTGCCAATTTTTCTTTTGTCGGAATATTCTCCTCTGTTTACTCAGCCAAAACTTAAAGCACTTTAAAAATAATTAGATCAACAAGCATTTCCTTGGCCCTTAAAATAGATGCCTAAAATGTCAAAGAGCAGTTTTGTATAGCAAATTAGAAACTTGTCATAGTAGATGATTTTTGACAGGATTATATTGGCAAATGTTATCAGGTACGTAGAGGAAAATTTATATATGTCTTTTCAGAAAATGTAGAGAACTTCCTCATTCTTACGTTTTTGGGTATCTTCAAACGTTCAGGCAAGTTCTGTTTATGGAGACAGGAATTAAAACATAACTATTGAAACGGCCTTGGACGCAGTTACTTTTGCTTTTACAAATTAGGAAAAATATTTTTTTTGGGCTGCGAATTTTTGGTTTCCTGTACAAAGTTGCAAAAATTTTTCTTTTTTGCTTTTGTTTTTTCATGAATTTACGTTTCGCTTTCACAAAAAGTTTGTTTCAAAATTTCTATAAAATATGATGAAAGATTATGTCAAGTTCTTAGCAGACGTTTAGCAATGGCGTCGGGAACCAACGAAGTTGTGACACAGAAATTAGTAAAAGCATCGAATGCTATTGATGAGAATTATTTGCACATGTTGAGGTCTTGCGCAGTAAACAGGCAGAGATGACTTTGTTCCTGCATGAGTAATCACAATCCCAATCGGATTTTATTTAAAATTCTAGAACGTAAAATAAACCTTGTAACGTCAGTTTCAAACTCGTTTATATCTTTTTTGCATGTATTTTTTCTGAAGTGATGGTCTGGTTAAAATGCACATCAATATTTTTAAAAATTCTCAGGTAATTTTTGGTCGTTACCTCTGAATCTCTGTTCAAGACGGAAAATTTATCATATTGTGAGATACTGACAGTATCTAAGTGAGGAATGGATATCGTTCGTTATAATCTGTCAGAAAATCTGAACAGTTGCGTCAGACAAAGTGCTATTCAGCAATTTTTTAGGACACTCAAACATCGTTTTCCGGGACAGCTGTACTTTAATTCATATTTCAGGCTTTGCTACTTTTCATTTGTGGCAAAATTAATTTTTAAGGTTGCCAACTTTTTGACGAAAAGCCTGCAAACTCATTCGAAAAACACAAAACACAGTTTGAAAGTTTATATGGTTTTTATCAGTTCTTTTTTATGTTCTTTCAAATTTTTTTCAATGTGAATGATTCATCTGCTTAGTTGTCAAATATTGTATACTGTTATGTTAATTTGCTGTAGATTCTTTATCTTCTATCCAGGCTCACGTGAAAAATTTTCTTCCTCTTTAAACTTGAGCATTTAATCATTTTAATTAATTTTCTTGCTTCGGAACAAGATTTGTACTCACAGCATCTTTTTGCGAGGAAACCAGTTTTATTTTCTGGTCAAGAGAAACCACTGGAATCACAAAATATGTATGCTGCAGGAATGAAGAATGAATATATAGTCACAAAAGTATCAAATAAAGACACCTTCTAAAAGTATTTTTTGCCACTCTTCTCGTGATCTTTCAGAAAACTGTGTTATCTTGACACTTTTTTTTCTGATAAAATTGATAAGATTGATGCAACATCATTTGCTCTTAAAACGCATGGTAAAGACTTACATGATTTATGTTCCATATATTTTATAAATATATAGAGTACTATCTGTGTAGCAACCATGCTAGTTTTTCTGAAATAACTGCGTTGATCTGCAAAAGATTATCCGTCAATATAGGCTTCTTCATCGAGAAACAACACACAAAAGAAGCAATCATAAGACGTCAGCTTGTTTATTTTGAGTTAGAAAAAATTTATTGTAATTGGCTCTTAATCTTGAATTCCTAGAAGATATAAATGAAAAAAACTTCAGAAAAGCTAGATTTGTATTCAACCAAGATCGATTAGGAAAAAAAACGTAGAAACCGGACTGGATGCTTATAAAAAAGTGTAAGAGTGTTGCCTGCAATGTTGATATGTACTTTGAAACAACATCATGCAGTCAATGAAAAAACTGAAAAATAGCTGAACAGAAATGGTAAGAAATGGTAAGAAATCCAGATGGTACGAAATTTTTCTCACCACTACTTTTATCATGCAGTCAATGAAAAAACTGAAAAATAGCTGAACAGAAATGGTAAGAAATGGTAAGAAATCTTGATGGTACGAAATTTTTCTAAGCACTACTTTTTCCGTTAGTACTGAATAATGGAGATATTAATTTAATGCTGCTGTAAGTACTAACTGCATAAGTAAACGCTGCATACTTCGTACTCTACAAATTTCGTTCTCTACAAAATGAGCAGAACATCAAACTGATCAGAGAAGCGCTCCGGGTTTGCAGAACCGATTGCACAAAAATCGATATGACAAAAACTAATGTGGACATTTATCGCCGATATTTCAAAAGAAAAAAGAGACTGTTCATGGCAACTCGTATGCGACAGCCAAAATTGCAGAAACGTTCGGACAACGTTAGAGAGATTGTAATTTGGATTAAGGCCCATCAGCGCAAGCTGCGAATACACTCTATCAACAAACAACGACAACAATCTTGCTATCTTTTGTGAATTCCCACCAGATGAAGTATCTTGTAGGAAACTGTCAATGAAAAATTTATCTTTGACAAAACTGACGAAAAAATGTTTTTCTCAAAGGAATCCTTCAAAAATTAGATTATTTTGTAGAAACATAACAAAAAAAAGTTATGTGGAAAAGTTCTGGCACAAATTTCTGTGAGAAAAAGCACAGTCTTGTACGATTCTTTCCAGACACTTTCTAGAAATTGATCTCTCCTCGACCGGAGTAATGAACTTTAGTTTGTTTTAAAGCTGGTGCTTTACTGAATTATATCGGACGCGCATTGAGCATGGGTAACTGATGCCCAATAAATCTATAAGTTTTTTCAGCGCATCCCTTACAAACAAAATGTGTTGACACCTCAAAGATCCAAGCACTATTAATTTTATGAACAGTTACACTCATTTGGTGCTTTTAAGTCTTAATCATTAGCAACTTTTTTGATATATAATCGTCTTTTCACGAACTTGAACGAACTTGAACGAGCTCAAGTCTAGCTCAATATGTTCTAAGTATATGGGTATATTCATTAGGAATTTTGAACCAGATCATGACTGCACCAAAGGTTTGACGGAGCCAAAGTCTGGATCAAAAATAACTTGGGTCTGATAGTTTTTTCATAAGCGAAGAGGCGAGTAGATGGGTGTTTTCATATGTGATTTAGAACAAGAACTTCATTCTGGGCGCACCCGGCCCATTTGTGCGGGTTAAAAATGGCCAAATCAGCATGCTGGATGAAAGCACCTCGACCTCGACTTTGACCGGCTTATAAACTTGGATGAACTGAAGGTTTCTTACAGAGTTCAGAAGAGTGTGGTTGCTGAGGATAGAGCGATTCGGTTAAGACTTCAGACTTTTCGGAAGCTTTCCCAAAGTTGAAACGGACAGCCCAAATGTCGAATTGGCGACCATATTCCAAAGGCTGAATTCGTATGTTGTTTGTATCTGGATTTGAAGGGAATTCTTGAATTCCAGAAAACACTGGCATGTGAGTAGGATGCACGTAAACTGTGATATTGTCTTGGATAAGTCCAATTGAAGTCCAGGAGAGTTCTAAAAGCATCTATAGTTAGACTGAGTTTTATGGCTTCCAAAGAAGGTCACTAGGGGGAGGGGGGCTATGCATACACGGTGTCGCATCCTAGTGTAAAATTTATAAAATATTGAAATGTTTCGTGGTTAAATTTAGCTTGGTTTAAGCTTTTTGATTAACCATAGAATTAAATATAATTTTTTGCAATATGTTTTTCATCTCGTTATAAGTTCATCAGAAGTTTATATATTTTATAATAATTAATTTCGGACAAAGAAAATTGAAACCTCAAAAGAAAAATAGAAAATCATTCAAAAAATTGGAAAGAAAAATAACAGTCCAAGCATCACTAAAATTGAAGGAAATGGTCAAAAAACCAAAGACAAAAATTTTAAAGGCTTTTAACAGAGTTTTAGCGAAATGGGCATCTACAGAGGGCAGATTGTTCCATAGAACGTCGAACAAGTAGAGAGGAATTTTCAAGAGTTCAACATTGGACCTTTTACTTAGAGGGAAATCTATAAAGTTATTGACAATCTAGACAACAACAGGGCACCAGGGCCGGGATACATCAAGGCTTGGGCATTGAATACCGAAAAAAAAGCTATTGGAACACACTACTCAGGTTATACTCAACGATTGCATTCCAGAGAAAAATTTTTCAACAATTCTTAAGGAAGCACACATGAAACCAATTTTCAAAACAGGAGATGTTTTAGTTTTAACTAATTATTGTCAAATGTCTGTAGCACCAATTTTTGCGAAAATTTTTGAAAGACTTTCACTTAATCAATTAGTAGAATATCTTGAAAAATATGCGCTCTTGAACAAAAACAAATTTGGTTTCCAATATACAAATTCGTCTACTGATGCTGCGCTCTACTTTATTGAAAAAAAGGATATATGGAAGACAACAACGACACAAATGCCGTGTTATTAGATCTTGCAAAAGCTTCCAATTTAGTTTCCAGTGAGATCTTTCTCAAGAAAGCTGAAAATTTTAATATCTCTTGATCAGCAGTTTCAACTCTCAAATCTTTTCTCGCAAATCAAACACATTGCGTAAAACTGGGTATTGACTTATCAGATGAAATAACTATTAATCATGGTGTTCCACAAGGAACTGTGTTAGGAACTCTTATTTTTCTGTTATACGTCAACGATTTTTCTGAAAAACTGGAAGGTGAAAATGATGTTGTTCAATTTCCGGATGACACTAGTGTTATATTCATATTTGAAAGTAATGAACATATTCTACAAAAAATTAAAAATATATATGAACAAAAAGACAAATACCTGATAGAGAATCAATTCACTTTGAATGCCGATAAAACAGAGATGTTATTTTTTTACAAATCATACTAATTCGAATCTAGAGATTACTTTTAAAGGTGAAGTTATCAAACCAGTTCATGCGTTCACGCTTGTCGTTATCTGGGAGTACAAATAGTTTCAGCGTGACTTGATCTTTGAAAATCACTCGAACTCAGTTTTAGGTAAAATGGCTGCTGCAATTCGTTCTTTGTATCTTGTAAGAAATCAAACTCCTTCGAAAGTAAGAATTGATGTTTTAAAGTCAGTTGTTTTAAAATCATCTTTCTTTCAGTGGAATATTCCTTCAAACTCTTACACTGAAAAATTTAAATAGCAAAAACAGGCAAATTAACTGGGGATAAAAGTTTGTTAATTTCGACAAAAGTTTGTTCACTCCATTGATCTTCTCATTAGGGATCGTATCCTGCCAGACGAATTGCCTATCTCAAAAGTTAGCCTTATAAAGCTACAAACAGATATAAGACACTGGGAGACATCCGAAATTTTTAAACCAAGTTATCATAAAAAAGAGAAGGAAAACGAAGTGGAGTAACAAATCTTTGATCTTGAAAAGCGTTCAAAAATGGAACAAATTGCCCTCCTCAATAAGAACTTTTAACAGTGAAACTTGCTTTGAAAATGTTTCAACCGAGTTTTTGCTCAATCAGCACAAAAATGTACCTGTTAATAGACAAATAGGAGCCTTCAAATTCTATCTTTACCTATGAGAACGAACAGCCACATTCTAAAGATTATTATATTAATAACAAAACTAATTAATTTTTTATAATATTTTAAAGTATGTAGATAGCTAACCTTAGGGTTAAATTCTGAGTAATTTACAGGTTTGAACAATAAACAAGCACTGAAAACGGCAACTCGAATGTGGCGTACACTGGTACTATCTACCACTTTTCCCGAGAAGGACGAAACTTTAAGTGATACTATATTTTCATCGATTTTTGGTTAATGCAGAACAATTGAGTCGAGAAATCGGGATAGTAAAAAAGTGAAATGATGATAAACAATTCGCTACGGAGTTGCTTGGGAGATTAGAGTTTTTGGAGCAAGCAATGTGTGAATTTCGTAATATTGCATCGGGAGTCTAATTTTGGTCCGCGTCCAGTGCGAGCCGTTCGCATGTACTTGAGGTGCGTGAAATTTAATAAAAACGTTTTTATCAGAAAATGATGAGCCTGACACTCCCCGTTCCATCGCGTGGTTGAAGGGGGTATTTCGACACTCGTAAACAAATCTTTAGTAGCCTTCTGAACTGACTCATTGACGTTCATTTCTGAAGGGTTAAGGAAACGAACCGACTACCAGGTAGCGAGAAATAAAAAATAGTTCTGTTTCTGATTTCCTTACTTCTGTTTTCCGAAAACAGACGCGGATTCGTGAAGGCCTGCAACGTGAGAATCTCCTCAAAATCCGTGGAACTGCGTTTTCTGATTTTTTGGTCACTTCTGCTGGAAGCTTGTGAGCTGTTCTTTTTGGGAGTTAGAGGGAGATGCGTACACCGGAAGGTGGTGATGTAACGTTGGTTGTGATGTACCGACTACTGCCTGCGGTGCCCGCGTTTTTTGGATGCTTTCTGTGGCCTTGTGCTGAATGTTTTACCGATAGCTGACCGGATAACGTGATTCTCGCGTTCTGATGAAGGCCTCTAGTGCGTCTTTCTGGGACAGCGTAATTTTGGACTCTCAATTAGTTTAGATATATTAAATATGGACTTCCTTTGGAATTTACTAAGTGAATTCTTTATTCCGATGTTAGGAAAACATGTTTCTGCCTACAAACGGTTGGTGACCATCTGGTACGACCGGGAATTTTCCAGAGGTCACTCTCAACCCCCTGATGCGATCGGGCAGTGAAGTGAACGTAAACATGTGAAAGTTTGATTTGCAAAAACTATGAGATTCTTGTGGTGGTCTGCTCCATTGTCGGGTTCCATTGAAAAACTAGTGACTCGTTAATTATTGAAGAAGGTCTTCCAAGAATTTTTGTTTTTACGTTCCAAAACCTGATGCCTACGTATAATAGTTTGGACAGGGAGTTTACTATAGGCTTCATACATAAAACAGATTGAACAATCATTAATGCATTCTTTGTTTTACTTTTACGCTATAATCGACACATATTCTTATTTTGAATGGCTAATATCTTCGCGGTAGTTTACTATGGTAGCGTCAACCCTATATTTGAGCTCCTACGTAAAAAATTGTTTAAAATTGTAGACTTTGCAATTGGATGAGCTTATTCGGTCCACTCACTATCAGACCACATTTTCTGAGTCCCAGTTCAAAAGTTTTACATTTTACAGGGCTCCTCAGCGACTTTCTATTTCCCTTAATAGGTCTCACTTGATGTCCGTGTTAATGCCAAGAGAAAGCTTGCAGTCAAGAGTCGACAACGTGAGAAGAACTTGACTATTAATGAGAAAAAATCTAACTCAAAACCTGTCGATAGCGTTGGTTTTTTGGGATACTCCATTTCAAAGGAGGGAATAGCATCACATCCCAAACCAGTTGAAAAAATAAAAAAAATCATAAGCACCAAGTAACAACAAATTCGAATCGTTTGTTGGGCTTGCAAATTTTTAAGGAAAATTGATTCCTGATTTTGCAACAAAAATGCTAGCCTTAATTAACATGAGAAACAGCGATTTCTCATGAAGCAAAACGGAACAAAAAGCCTTTGAAGGCATCAAAAATGAATTATATGCCAAACCAGTTGTACAGCCATATAGTTTAGAAAAAAAAGCGACAATTGCTACTGCCGTCTATGAAAAAAACCAGTGGCGGGGTTCTTTTGCAAGAAGGACATCCAGTTATATATGTATCGAGAAAGCTGACTCCAGCGGAGAAGAACTACTCAAACATGGAACGGGAAGCACTGGCAATTGTAATTTTGGTCACAACATTGAAGAAATTACTTCTTCAAAAACAATTTACCATACAGACGGATCACAAGAAACTCAAATATCTCTTTGCACCAGACGAGGAGATCCCGAAGGCAGCATCAACTGAAATCACAAGAAGGGAAATAGCTCTAATGGTCTTCGACTTTGAATTGAAGTACATACCAAGAAAGCAGATACCCCAAGCAGAGGCTATGAGCAGAATGGATTTTGACAAAGGCGAATCCAGCAACGACCGAGTGTGCTTCGCAATCAAAAACATCTTCTTCGCACAGAGTGATTTGATGATCCAAGCAAAAATCAAAACGGAACTTGGAACAATCAGACTCTTCCAGGACATTATGAAGGCAAAAAAAACGGCAATTGGAAACAATGTTTAGAAGCGGAAAGAGGATTCAAACAACAGAAAGACGTACTGACTATACACAAATAATCTTCAGAGAATTTGTTTCTTTTCTTTCCACCCAAACTACGACACTTGGTTTTGGCAAAAGGGCATGAGACACATCCTGGAAAGAATGCAACTGAAGCTTTAGTCAGAATGATAGCATATTGGCCTGGCATTGCCCAACAATTTGTTAGTAAAGGTAAGGATTGTCAAATGAACAGGCCTAGCCTGGGAAAAACAGCCTCTAAGTGGCCAGAGGCCGACGTTGGGAACAGCTCCACATGGACTGGGGTTATGTTAAGGACCAAGGCAATATCTTAGTAATTGCTGGCGCGTGTTCTGGCTGGATAGAAGTGTTCCCCGTGGAAAAAAGAACATCAGAAACAGTTAAAATATATCTTTGCAAGATTCGGAACGCCAAAAAATTTAGTATCTGATAATGGTCCTGAGATTTTGAGTGGTGATACTAAACAGTGTTGATAATCACGGGGATTTAAGAAAGTGGAATCATCAGAAAATCATCCAAGAGCTAATGGACTAGCTGATAGAGCAGTTCAAACGGTGAAGCGGTAAATTCAAGCGTGGAGCCTCAATCTTAATGTGTCATTTAGAGCATCGTCCAAAGGGCACTGATGACATTTTGCAACATTTCAAAGACGAGGAACAAACCTCCAGTTGAACTCCTGTTGAAAAGCAGAGTGAGACTACCAGCAAGAGCAGATTTCGACTTGTGCAATCCCATTCTATTCAAGGCCAATGGAAAAACAAAGACAGTTCCTGCTACCTCTATCATAAGGAAGGGCTTGAACACCTCTTTCATACAATCTGAAACCTCAAATGGGACTATTCTAGTTAATGACAACCCAATTACGAGATTAGAGAAGGACAATGTGAAAACTGAGCAACCAGTGGAGAAGACCATAGCTCAATCAGAACAACAACTTCAGAAAACAGATGTGGGCCTTTCGCATCAAGATGAAGCTTCTGCAGCCACATAAGCTCTAGAGGACCAACAATATGAATCATCAGAGCCTTTGCAATCTTCAACAAGAAAAAGAAAACAACCCGACAGATTTGGAGAACCTACACCCACAAACGTGTTTAAAAAAGGCGGGAGGATGTGATGGTTTTAGAGAAACATCAAGAAACTTAGAAATTTTCTTTATAAAAGTTCAAAATTTTCAAAAACTGAATGAAGAGCTTGCCCGAAAAAATTTGTTGCTATGTCTGTAAGTTGTGACCACATACCTAAACTCGATTCTAATATTGTTTTGGGCGCCATCAATATCTTATTCACCTATCAATCAGATGTCCGAAGGAAATTCTCCCACCCACAGAAACTTGATGCCAACATACACTGGCCTCTAACTAATGAACTCGATTGTATCTAGCCCATGTATGACTCTCATGAAAAGTTGATTAACATAGAAAGTCACCTCCGGATCCGGAACCAAGATCTTTTCACATGTCAATTAAGTAATTTTTTTATTAGGTAATCTAAATATTATTTGTATATTTTAGCATAGATAACTACTATAAATACCAGCTAAATTTTGTATATTTTCAGTTCCAACTTACTGAACTCTTTGATCCGTGTTATCGACAACGACACCTATCAAATTTGAAAGTATCTCTGATCATTTTGTTTTCTAGGTTATTGAGTTTGCAGTTTTCCCCGATTTCTATGATGAATACAAAAAATTGTTCATTTATCTGGTATTTCCTTCCTACTCCGCATTGTGAACGGATCAAACGTTTTCATCCAATGTATTTATTGAGTACGCTCCAAAATGTCCATTTCGCTCGGTACTATTGAGGTCTTTGACCCTCTTCACCAATACGAAGTATTATGAGTGAACACGCTTTTGATCTCTCAGTCAGTTTCCAGGTCTTACCTCTACGCAGTAGACCCAGTTTGATCGCACTGCAACACTAATTAGCCATTTCATCATGAGCTGCATGTCCCAGTTGAAATTTTACCCAAAAAAAAAAACGTAAGAAATGATAGTTTTCGATCGGTATTTTTAGGGAGAAACGTTCGAAGCCCTTATGTTTTTTTTGTTCGCCTTGAACGTTTTTGAACATGTTTCTGCTCCTTCGTTAGGGTTCAGTAGACATCGTTAGATCTACAATTAGATCTTAGGAAAATGGGTTCTGTTGGAGGATTTTTTCTTTCTGAGTGGGTCGGTCCTAACAGGAATGTCACGTGCTATTAGATAGTAACTCACCGGCTGATCAAAACGTACTCACTTGTACCATTTCTTACTCTCCTTGGATCTTTTCGGCTTGCGCCCTCCTCCCCCCTCCCCCCCCCCCCCAGCTTAGTGGCTGCATATTATTTGCAACCCCCAGACGCACGCGCCATATTTTACATAATGATTTACCATGAAATGACACGTACCTGTGGTCTTAAGGGGGTAGGCATAACGAACTGGTGGGGGGGGGGGGGGAAACAGGCAAACGGAAATGATCCCTCTTGTTTGGGCAGTTCTTTCGCAATTGCTCATATTTACTTCATATGATATCTAATTCCTATATTTAATATTCCATCCAAATATGACACTAAATGACATTATGGTGAGGATTTATTCGGTCGCGACTTCCAGGCTATTGCAACCCGGGTTGAAGTTTCTTTGATTTCATACAAGGATCATATATGATTTCATACTGTCCATACTTGATTTCTTAGTACGATCCTTGTATGAAACCAAAGAAATCATATATGATCCTTGTATGATTACCAAGAAATCTTATATGATCCTAGTACGAATACCATGAATCATACATCTAGTTTTTGAAATTTTTTTTAACCATTTGTGGTTTTTTGTTTATTCGGTAGGGCATCACCTTTATGATACACCGGCATCACATTGTGATACGCCAAAAGACCCTAATGTACAATATCAATTGCAAGTTGGGCACAAAATAAACAATTACACAATTTATGTACAACCATTCGTTAAAAGAAGTTTAATACATATTAAGAAAGAGTGTCAGTTTAAAAAGAAGTATTGAAGCAGAAAGTTCTCTTTAAAACTGAGTTTCTGTTCCTGTTGTATTAAAGACTTCTTTTGGATCCGGCGCACTCAGCCATTTCAAGCACCATGGAGGGCTTCTACTGGCTGAACTTGGCATTTCAAAAAGATAATGGATCGGATACATGGCTAGCCTCGTAGGAGATGGTGTGATCGGCAACTTTCATTATCACAAGGTAAGTAACAAGTACTGTTAATTAATTAAAACAAAAAAAATAAATTTTCAGGATATTAAATGTTTGATGACGTTGGTGGGACTCGAACATCATTGTGTGGATGTCAGAATTTTAACCGATATTAGTGCATTGCACTAAGTTTTGTTCTGTTTTTGGAGGTGTTTGGCATCATAGTTTCATTGTTCTCAGTTTGGAATTGTCTGAAAAATTGAGACGGATGAAATTGGCTCATCCTGAGTCTCGAACCCACGCTCGCATTGTTAATATCGAGTTAGCTGTCCGCGCTAAGTTCCATGTTTGATGGCCCATATTTTTAATACTTTTTCGATCGCAATACGAATTAACTTCCAACCAATTAAAGCAGATAGGTAGTATAAAACAAATGATCTTAATTCGTATAATATAATAGTCGTCAGTCTAAGGAGAACAAATGCAAAAATTTTCTGTTCGAAAATGAAGGACTGAAAAAGTTAAAATGAACTTTGTTTTAATTCATAAACGAAAGTGAATAAAAAAATCAAAACTGACGAAAAATAAGAAGTGCTTGATTAAAAGTGCTACGCTGACCTAACCATAAAACCACTGAAACCAAACCGCGCCCAGCACAAAGCTAGATGATGAAGTGTTTCTCGTGTTTAATTTAATTCAGTGGAGTATGAAATAGATGGTAAAAAGACTGAAATAAAGATTTCAAAAGAAAACGAAGCTTGATTAAATTGATAATTGCCGTAATTAGCTTTTGTTTTGGGGTTTTTGGTGATCTGTTCAGCCCCGAATTTACTACGCGAGCGGCTAGCTGAATAGAATGAAAAGAATGAAGTGGATTAAAATTAAGTTGTGTCTGGCCCCGAATTGACTAAGCGAGCGGCTGGCCATACACTCATAATATTTCTGGTCGGATAAAAAGACGCCTATGTGCAAAATAAAAAGCAAGAGAAGGAAATAAAAGGAAGGTAACACTTCTCGGCTTCGAACTCTTATCGGTTCGATTTGTCAGTTACGTGTATACGTAATTCTCCGCTGAGCCAATCGGCTTGGCTTCAACAATTATACTAAATCGTTTTGAGTTGGCTGTAGGTAGTAAACGCTTTGACTGATATATGAAAAAAAAAACAAAATCGCATAGTGATAAATAAACAAAGTTGGAGTCGAACCGTAGATGTAGGTATAGAGATCTTCGTGTTCGTTGCACCTCACAACTGCGCTGCTGGGTAATAATTTTTCTTATTTCGTTTGCTAGTCATTAAAATCGTGTGATGTTTTTCGCTGAGATTTCAATATAAAGTTGCACTTCCTTGTTTTCCCGTTTTTGTCTTCGTATTCCTATTTATTCAATTCCCAAGTTTTCCACTGAAGTTGGGGATGCACTGGGGCTCGATCCTCATTCTGTCATTCATCAGTGTTTTGAGCTGCTACCTACGCCGGATGGCTAGTGTGCACCAGTTTGTCATCTCTTTTTTTTTGTATTGAAGGTGATCGAGGGTACTTTTGCATTTATTAAGCGGAAACTGCCTTTTGTGAATTAGTTCCACTACAGACTGTGTGTTGTGTTTAATTGCCCGACTAATTTACCCGTTTGCTAGTTTAATCTGAACAACTCTAATTGTTTGCATGTTTGCGTCTTCGTGAAGTTTTTGGACCTTGTAAAATCTAGGTTTTCGTAGGCAGATCCTCAAGGCTCTATTCTGGACACATTGCATTTTACTAATGAGTGCTTGGGATTGGTCAATCCAACAGGCATTTGAGTACAAAAAAGAGGCCGGATCCCAGATTTGTATACCAATAAAAGACTCTCTTCGTTGATGTTTAGATTGCTAAGTCTCCACAGTTGAAATAACCTGCTGTTTGCTGTCTTTATTAGGCTTTGGCAGTGATCGTTCCATCTGAGATGAGGAGTGAGAGTAATACCCAGAAACTTTAGCGTTTGTGTTTTTCCGACGGGTACGCCTTTTTTTTAAATCGAGCTCAGACTTTTTCTTAGATGGGTTTTTAAAAATCATGTACTGAGTTTTGTTCGAATTTATTTTAATTTTCAAGTGGTCACACCAGTCTATAAGGTTATTCAGTGATGATTGCAGATTGTTTTGAATTAGTTGTGTTGAGCGAGATCTGTAGTAAAGGGCAAAATTGTCAGCGAACTGTGAAATCTGTGCTTTCATTTTTGGCAATCGGCTAACGTATATAAGGAAGAGAATGGGAGCAATTACGCTGCCTTGGGGCACACCGGCTGTCAGGAAGAAACTGGCGCTAACACTAGTATTTATCTTTACGTAGACTTTCCTTTGTGGCAAGAATGAATTTATCCACTTAATGATTGGGATCTTCAGCTCAATTGAATTCAATTTGTGGATCAACCCTAGACGCCATACGGCATCAAATGCTTTTTCAACATCCAAGCAAACTAAACCAACCATTTCAGACCATTGGAAAGCTTCACTAACGTGCTGAGTGAGTTTGATAAGATTGTCTGTGGTACAGCGATGTTTCCTGTAAGCGCTCTGAGTTTCGCCAAATACATTTAGACTTTCGCAATGTTCTAAGACAATGTTTTTCACAACAGTTTCGCAAACTTTGGCCAGGCAATTTGTAAGACTAATAGGTCGATAGTTTTCAGCCTTTGATCTGTCTTTATCTTGCTTTGGTATCATTGTTATCTGTGATTCTTTCCAATTTACTGGAACATACGAGTTGTTAATTGAACTAGAAATGAGGAGGCAGGCTAGGGCTTTTATACTCCGTGGTAACTCACTGAGCACTTTGTAGCTGATTTTATCTGGTCCTGGGCATGATTTTCTCAATATTCTCAATATTTCCTCAAATTCCTTTGTTTTAATCACAATACAAAATTCCTCGGTGTCGACGTTTGTACTTAGAAATGCTTTGGTTTCTTTTTCGATTTTCTCGTGGTGTTCGGCAATTTCTGTTGGTACTGTTGTGTGGTCTTTCATTGTGTCTTTTAGGAGTTGTTTGAAAAGCTTGCTTTTCTCATGATCTGTGACTGCCTTCGACTCTTTATATGTTAAATCGGGATAGTCGCAAGTTTTTTGTTTTGACTCGTGGTCATTTGTTAGTTCTTTTATTGCTCTCCAAAAGCCTTTGCTGCCCTTGTCTCTTGCACGTCCCAAAATTTTAGCTCTTTTTTGTTCTTCTGATTGCTTTATTGATCGTTTGATTTCTTTCTGCAGATAATTTATCTCGGTTTTTAGGGACCTAAATTCATCGTTAACTGCACCTTTGAGTTCTCTTCGCTTTTTCCTTTTCAGTTTTATCAATTTTTGTGTCTCAATACTGTAAGGAAGCTTGTTTTTGTTGACATAGGAGTCTTCCAACGATTTTTGTATTATTTCAACCAGATTGCTGCTAAAAATTTTTAGTTCATCCTTTCCCGGATACTGCGCAGGCCAAAGGTCCGATGATCCTTACGATTTTCTAGCGTTTTCTCTGAATTGTCTGAAGTCAATTTCCGATTTCAATTTAAATTTTTTTGCTTATTTTGAGGTTAAACGTTGTGATTGTGGTTCTATGGTCACTTCCCAGATCCTCTGAGACTTCGAAATTACTAAAATTCCTAAAAACTGTACTATCGCAAAAGTGTAAATCGAGCATGTTTTTACTTTTTCCGGCGAACGACTGATATGTGTGGTGACCATTGTTTAGCAGTTTAAAATGACCGTTGTCTATTAGATTCAGGAGTTTCTCACCGTTTTCAGAATCATAGGAGCAGTTTAATTCTTGGTGGGGAGAGTTGAAGTCACCACAAACAAAAACATTTGTCATACTTTCTGAGAATACTTTTTCCAGTGAGAGTGGTTTTCCAGGTGAATTGAAAACAGATATTATCCAAAAGTCTCCAAAATACGGTAGCGTGATGCATAATTTTAGTATTTCCAGTGTTTTTCCGCTGCAATCGTTCTCTTTTTCAGCTGGTTCTGTTTGGTTTATGACGATGTTGTTCTTTATTAAAATAAGAGAGCCATGATGACTGTTGGTATAAGTTTCTGTTGCAACAACATAATTACGAAGAGGGTTGGTTTTCTGCCATTTTTTCACTTCATTCACGCAAATTATGTCTATGTCATTTTCGGCTAAGAATAAAATGAGATCGTTTATTTTGTTGTTTAGACCTCGACAGTTCCATTGCAAAATTTTGAGCTTATCCATTTTGGTTAAAGTTCTGGCTGTTTGATATGTTGTTAGGCGGCATTGAATTAACAGGGATTGCATTTGCACTCTTAATGCTCTCATGTATTTTTTGACCATCAATTTTTTCATTGAAGATGCGTGAGGCGCTGTTAGAGACAATGTTTATTATATCACTATAGGACATTGTATTTAGAACTGTTCGTATTTTGCTCAAGTTTTCGGCTACAAGAACAGCTGTTTTTTCAGTTTGTGGTGGCATTTCAACGTTGGTTTGCGGTTTCAAGTTTTTCGCTGCAGTAGAGTATTTATTCTCATTTATCTTTCTTGAAGCCTCAGCTAGCTTCTGCTGATAGGCCGGACAACAGCAATAAACTGTCGCATGAGCACCGCCACAGTTAGAACACTTTTTTTTCTTTTTGAACAGTACATTCTTTAACACTGTGCTCCTGCGAGCATCGGCGACATCGAGTAGCATTACTGCATTCTTTTGCTGAGTGACCAAATTGTTGGCATTTGGCAAGTTGGGCACAAAATAAAATAGTAAGTCCAAACATATAACAAAAATTTTGACATAATCTGAAGCCGGTTTATACATATAAATGCTCATTTATAAAAAAAAAATCAAGAAAAAAATTGCATATCACGTCAAATTCGTTTTCTGAATACGTTTAAACCACAAAGTTATTATTTTAGCGCACACAAAGAATCAAATGTGGATTGCAATGGCGATATAATAATTTAATTAGTCCTCTGACTACATTATACGGGAATTTGTGGCACCAGTCAATGTATTATGTGTCATATATGACCTTGTATGATATCCAAGAGATTTTTTCAACTTCGAAGGAAAATCAAAATTATACAGTTTTCAGTCTTTGAATTTTTTTGTACGATCCCTGTATGATTTCTAGGAAATCATATATGGTCCTTGTATGACTACCAAGAAGTCATACAAATCATATATGACTTTGTATGATTACTAAGGATCATATATGGCCTAGTACGAAATCAAAGAAAGTTGTATGATCGTTGACCCGGGAAACTATGTGTTTATATGAATCTGATCTGAACCCCCCCCCCCTTTAATGAGCATATAAATTACCCCCCCCCCGACATACGTTCTGCCTTCCTCTTTTTTTTGCAATGCTATAAAACGTGCTATTAATCGACACTTATATTGTAATTGGAATGCATGAAAAAAACTGTGGTGGTGGGGGGGGGGGGGTGAGGGCATGGAGCAGAATAGATCCGTTTTTATATAGCAGATGAGGTCGCTAAAAAGGCATGCACGTCTTGAGAGACAGACCAATACCTTTGAATACGTACCAAGAAAGTCCTGGCCGTAATGAACGGTTGATAGGCGGAGGTTCGAGACCGTTTCGGGTCGAGAACACTGCATGATCTCCATTTCCTTACTGTCAACCTGCCAAGTTTCACAGCAGATAGAGCGGGAATATACAAACAAGCGGTAACACCCTCCTTCAATGGTTAGTGGCACTGTTTGTTCCCATTTGCCCCCCGAAATATCCGCTGAGTAAAGGTAGCTGTCGCGATTATTGTTAAATATCTCGAAACTTGAAATCTGACCTTCTTGATACCATTCGTAATGCAGGCAGGTTTCCATGTTATCTATCTAAAAACAGCCAAACGCCCGGCTATTTTTATGTTAATGCCTGATAAAAGTGAACCTCCCCGTGTCGAATTTTTGCTCCTAAAAAAGGTAAGATTCGGGGGTTAATTGGGGGAATTCTTCGACAATTCTCCTCAAAACTCTTACATCATTTTGGGGGGTAACGGGGGGGGGGGGGGGGGGGGGGGGTAAAATGATGCTAGAGTAAGATATATATTCGATGCACGTTTTTTCCCTTTCAGTCAAACTTTTCTATTTTGGTTTCGCATAGTAGAGAGAAAATGAAAAACTGAAGTTTTATAACTACTACAGAATATTTTTGGTTCAAATTAAACAATTGGGCATTTCCCTTTATACCCCCCAACCCCACCCCCACCTTAGTGGTCGGATAACATAGAGACCTCCCAACGATCATGGTAATTATACACTAATGGGGGACTATAATTTCGTGTGTGTGTGTGTGTGTGTGTGTGTGTTTGGGTGTGTGTGTGTGTGTGTGTGTGTGGGGGGGGGGGGGGGGGGGGGGGGGCTATAATTTCGTTTGGGGGTATAATGGGAAAGACCCAAACAATTTGAATTTTGCATCAATTTGAGATGGTGTGGAGGATTCTATATGTTTTCAGGAGACAAAAGAGCTAACTTAGAATTGTAGATTGGTTAAAAGCGGTTTAAATACAATTTATTAACTTTTATTTTCACTGCAGACGAAAATATTCATATTTTAAGCTTCAAAAAGAACTTTAGGTTGGTTTCGCAAAATTTTCGACAAAAAACATTAGCAGAAAATTTTTGTACGTGGAAAAACATTTAAAAAATTTTGTTTCGTCTCTACTTTTCAAGGATTTTGACTGCTTCTTAAGTTTTACTATGAAAAGTCTACTCCGCCCGTTTTTTGAGCTGATAATTTGAGCTGAAAAAGAAAGCCTCCTCAGTTCAATTTCCTCACTCCATGAGGGCGAATCATTTGACTATTTTTAGTGTGCGTTCGGATACGCTTTCTCTGTTGTTGAAAACGCTCAAAGAATATTCTCAATCGATTGCAAAGTTGCAAAGATGTCAGCACAGAAAGGGTTTGAAGAGTATTTTATAAATGTTGTTTATAAAAAAGATTTTTTAACTATCCTTTTCTTGAAGTCAATGTATTCACTATTTTTAACCTTAGCGTTGATCTTGTCAATCATATAAGCAGTGTTTTTGTTATTTCAAGAAGGATTCGAGGATCAAAACCTTTATTAAATGTGATGGTTTCAAAGAAACATCAGGAAACTTCAAAGTTTTTTTTATTAAATATTCAAAGAACAGAGGAAGAACTTACCTGACGAACTTTGTTGCTATATCGATAAGAAATGGCCACAAAACTAAACTCAATTCTAATTTTGTTTTGGCGCTATCATTATCTTATTGACATATCAATTATATGTCAGAAGTAAATTCTCCCACCAACAGAAACCTGATTCTAACATCCACTGACCAGCATCTAATGAACTCGATTGTACCTAGGCCATATATGACTCTCATGAAATGTTGATGAAAATAGAAAATCACTTCCGGGATCCGGAACTAAAATCTTTTCACATGTCAATCAAGTAATATTTTTATTAGGTAATCTAAACATTCTCTGTATATTTTCGCATAGATAAAACTATAAGTACAAGCTAATTTTTTTGTATTATTTCAGTTCCAAATATATTTTAAAATTCAACATATTGAATTCTTTCGACCCGTGTTATCGACCACGGCATTAATTAAAAACTGATGTACCTAATTTTCGAACTATGGAAATATGGAATGGCTGTAGATTTACTCGCTTTTGACTTTTTTGTTTTCAGAAAATCAACCCCCCCCAATTGCAAATGAAAATGGTACGGGACTCAGAAAATCGCAACTAGGACTCAGGAAATTGCAAACTCTTCGTAAATGCAAAATTTGCGGTTGGATTCATTTTTAAAACACTTTACCTAAGCAGTGCTCTAACTCAAAACTAGACGCCAAAACAAATGCAAATTATTCATGAAAACGACAACATTCTTCAACATTGTCTGCGCAAACAATAAATTTGCTTTGAGATGCAACCTTTTAATAATTTATTATGACTATGCTGCATAACTTCCCATAAGATTAGAAAAATTGCTCTCGGTTTCCCCTATTTGTCTTCAGGGCAAAAATAACAAATTTCTCAAATTAGTTGGACTTCTCGAATTTTATTTTTTGGATTGAACTTTCAAGAGCGAATTTTAATGCGTTCCTCATAATTGGAGGACAACTAAAAGTTTCTTCTGAGAGCATTTGGAACACGAATATATTTGAATGTGCAATTTTGTTAAGCCACAAAAACCTGACAAACTGCTTTTAGTTCAATTGCATAGCAGACGGGTCTTGATGAACGACTGATCTCTTTTCGGCTTTTGATTATAATAAAGAATAAACTTCTTTCTTAAACTTTTCTTTTTGAAATTACATCAAGAGGTCACCCAGGGTAAAGTTCCCGGACAATTCTCGTTTAATCTCCATGTAAATGATTAAGAACTTAAAATGTGTGAAATTCTTCAATACACTGATCGTGCTTTTCTTTAAACATCCATGAAAACTGTAAAATGTCACTCGAATACTCAATAGATGTTAAAATGGACTATTTCACGACAAAAAAATACATATGAAACGGAACTTAGAGTATTTGTCAAAAATGTCAGCCCGAATTGCTACAAACTTGAGAGCAAAAGTTCGAAGAGAAAGCTGAAGTGAAATATCCGGGAGTAACTGTAGATATTGGGCTCAGCTATCAGTAGTAATACTATCTGCCATGTTACTGGAGGGGGGGGTCCGGACCCCCCGCCCTCCAGTAACATGGCAGATATCCGCTGTTGAAATGTTCGCTGTATATAGAATTAGGTGTTACCTAAGTTTTGAACTCTCACTAAATCTTTTTGGTGAAAACATAAAAAACCTAATATAAGACACCAGAAGCCTAAAATTTTTCAAAAAATTTCAAAAATTTTTTCGAAAATTTTTCAAAGTTTTTCAAAGTCCTAAAATGGTCTGAAATGGATTTTGCGCTATGAAAGAGCACTCAAAAGTGATTTTTTGTTGACTTCACTTTTTTCACCTAAGTAGTATAGGGGTCGAAACATATCAAAATTTCGAATTTTTTGAAAAAAATTTTAAAATTTTTCAAAGTCCTAAAATGGTCTGAAATGGATTTTGCGCTATAAAAGAGCACTCAAAAGTGATTTTTTGTTGACTTCACTTTATTCACCTATGAAGTATGTGGGGTCGAAACATACAAAAATTTCGTTATTTTTCCGAAAAAAAGTTTCAAAAATTTTTTGAAGCCCTAAAGTGGCATGAAATGGATTTCTCGCAATGAAGGAGCTTTCAAAAATGATTTTTGTGGACTTCATTTTGTTCAACCAAATAGGACATGAAAAACTCAGTTTTTGAAGTAGACTGAAAGAAGTCAAAGAGCAGTCAGAAGCAGTTTTGTTGACAATACTTTTGCAAATGTTCAGTGTGATGTGGAAAGCTTGGCTTTATTTTTTTTATATACATGTGTAACTATGTATATTTCTATCAAAACAAGTACGTATATTTGCTTACATGTGTTCAAAATTGTAATGTTTATGTAGGAATGAACAATTGATAGAAACGAAAGAATGAGAGTTTTATTTATATAATTATTCGTATTCATGTGTATAATGAAAGTATATATGAAAGTGTATATCTGTTTATAAGTAAATATAACTGTGCTTAAGTTTAGTAATGTTTCTATGAGTATAAGCTGAAGTGTATGTCTGTGGGTAGAAATTGTAAATGTGTGTATATGTCAAGACGTTCTTGGTTTTATGTGTGTATGTTTTTCTATATCTATACAGTGAAATGTATGTATATATGTCTGAATGTGTTTATGTATTTATGTATTTATATGTTTGCAATCCGATGAGAGAGAGATAGAGAGAGGGAGAGAGATAGAGAGAGGGGGGAGATAAGTTCCTGGAGGGCAATTTAATTGCCTTGAAGAATGTTGTTATTTGTCTCCACGATCCAATAATATTAAATCTTGCACACGGATTTTGACCTTCAGCGTAGCTAAACTCTGTCCCATTAAGCATTGGCAAGCAAAATGTCACAAACTAAGACGACAACAAATTTTTGATATTCTGAGCATGCTTTCTTGAAAACTGAATTTTCTACACCTATCTAGCTACCATATTAAAAACTATCAAGATTTTTTACGAAAAAAAAATTCATGCTCTTTGTCTTTTAATCCTAGGCAAGAAAATGATAAAATGTTGCAACACAGAAGACAAAAACAACTTTTTGATGTTCTGAGCATGCTTTGTTGAAAACTGAAATTTCTTCTCCTATCTAGCTACCATAATAAAAAACTATTAAGATTTTTCTTAAAAAAAACAAATTCATGCTCTTTGTCATTTACTCCTTGGCAAGAAAAATATAAAATGTTGCAACACAGAAGACAAAAACAACTTTTTGATGTCCTGGGCATGCTTTTTTGAAAACGAATTTCTCTATACGCATTCAGCTACCCTTCTAGGATTGAGCAAGATTATTTACAGGAAAAAATTACTTGAGATAAATTGTTGAGAGAAAAACAATAAATTGAGCTAAGTAAAAAGATTAAATTCTGTAAAAAACCGAAAAATTTGGTGGAAAAACTATGATATGCAGGAGCAGCTGAACGTGTTAGTTAAATAAAGTAGAATGATAGGAATTCGTCAAGAGCTTGAATCAAACAAATAGTGTAATGTTGTACAAGAAGAGTAGTTTCCACTGGAACTGTAAAAATAGCTAAATTTTCAAAAGTTAATTAGCCACTTGATCAATTAAGCAAGAAAGAACACAAGCTTTGTATCTGGGGGGGGGGGGTTGCTAGAAACAGCTTCAGTAGCGAATAAGTCTTGTTTGCGTATTGGGGTTAAAACTAACGGATAATGCGTGCTTTGACTGAAATCTTAAACAAAAGCGAATCGCTTCTTCAGTAAATGGTACCAGCATACTGAATATACATATACTCAACTATTAAACACTGGAAGTAAAATATCAGAGCACCTCAAGCCAATAAAAATCGAATGAGTTCATTATTGTTCTTTCTTGAATCAAATTTTCGGTGCATTCAGTAACCCTGTGTTAAAATTTTGGATTACTAATTGTTCTGTCGACGTTTTAAAATAACATCACCGTAACGATATTTGATAGAGCATCGGAAAGAGTAACATCCAAAGGAATTTGAAATTTAAAGCGACAGAGTCTGTATAACATATTGGGTTATGAAGCCTGGCGAACATTTCGGAATTGAACACAACACTACTGCTACCTACTACTGCTACTGCCTACTACTACTATCTACAACTACTATCTACAATTAGTACCTACTACTACTACTACTACTACTACTACTACTACTACTACTACTACTACTACTACTACTACTACTACTACTACTACCTACTAGTACTACCTACAACTACTACTATATACTATTAATATCTACTACAACTACTTATTGGTTCTAAGTTACACTAGTACCTACTACTACTTCCTTTAATACCTTCAAATGTTACCATTTGTTTACTAACTATCTACAAAAAGCTGTTTCTGTTTCTCTAAAAAATGAAAACAATTCTTATCTCTAGAGGAGACTCGCTGAGCATAAACAACAGAAGCTTTTCTCTATCTCAAGGTAATGTGTCCTGACTGACACAGACCGATAGAATTTAGCCGCTAATATTTTCAACAATTCATTAAGTGTTTGAAGTTTTTTCGAAGATATAAAAAACGCTGAAGCTATGTTGTATACGTTAACTCAGTAATTTTCAACTCAATGTTAATTTCTTAATTAACAATTAAGAAATCCATGGTATGGTATATCAAGTGGTACTTAATTAATTAAATCAATGTAGAGTTTTATTGTTTAGCGAACCAGTCTAATTTTTAGGAGTTTTTTTGATATGTTCTTTTTTTGAAGTGCAAATTTTTTTATACTTCATTCAAAAATTGCTTGCTTCAAAAATTCTATAGTGTGTACCTTAATGGAAACAAGCACTTTACAACCTACCTACATTATCAAAAAAACAGGTTTTACACTATATAGTTGTTTTCGTATGTTTATTCAGAGCCACCTGTTGTTTCAGTTGTCAGGAATTACACAAATTTTCCAAATCCCTACAATTCAAAAACTTGTATAGACAGAAAACTGCTGGGATAGCTTGCCAGAAGGACAATGCGTTTGTTGAGTTTCATATTAACCTTAGCTTCGGCTCAGGATGTGTTCAAAGCTGAGACTGTAATTGTGAACTTGCTATGCATCAAAAGTTTAACGCTACATGATCTTGCAATTTTTGTTATATTAACTTCTTCCTAATTTGTTAAATTTCATTTGGTCATTGTTTATCTGAAGAAAATTAAAAACGAATCAACCTCATGAAACATTCTTGCACAAACTCGTTGCCCAGTCTTGTTGCATTCTTGCACAGTCTTGTCGCATTTGAGAGCTCAAACAAAAACATTAAATTTAGGTGTTTAGCTGAACGAATTTTGTTTGTTTTCAGCGTCTGTTTACACTCCATGGGCACCAAATGGTTCCAGAGAAGTACTTCTCGCGGAATTTGAAACAAAATTCTTCTTTATTAGTGTTCAAAACACAACCGGAGACAGTATGGCTTTGGATAAGCAAGTAGAATAAAAATGTGAAACATGGTCGATCACTTTACCTAAAAGTTGAACCATTGTGTTCGATTTCGAGTTTGTGATCTAAACACTATTCAAGGATAATTGACTTTTAAGAAAAAGGCTTCTTTTTTAGTATTCAAAACTCAGAGGTGGCATGGATTTCGATAAGCAAGTTTATTAAAATGGTGATTTTGGTCGATTGCTCTAGAGAAAAATGGAAGTCTTGAGTTTGTGTTTGAATTTTTGATCTAAAAACACTATTCAAGGATAATTGACCTTGAAGAAAGACTACTTTTAGTATTAAAAACACAATAATCGGTGACCGCTTAACTTTGAGTTACCAAATATAATAAAATGTGAAAACTTGCCGTATCCCTCTAACTTAAAGTCAAAGTTTGAGTTTGAGTTTGTGATCTATAAATAGTATTCAAGGGATTATTACGTCATAATAGTTGTTATGTTATATAGTTGTGAACGCAAAACATTTGAAATACGTTCTCACAATCTATTTAGACTACAGCTATATATGTGTCAAAAAAGTGAAGGAGACCTTCTGGTTTTACTAAGCTTTTTGATATAATTTACTATATTATATAGACTATATTCACGTGGTCTATTATGCAATCTTTACTGCATGACTTCTGCAAGCATTCTAAGCTGAAGAGTATAATTTTGCATTGTTCTATAGAAAAAAACAGAAATAACACATGATTTTCCTGGTGCTAGGAAAATTGGCGGACAGGTCGTTTAGTCGACAAGGAAAAAATGAGAAATTTAGACGGCAGTTTTTATCATAATTGGTAATAAAAGTCTAATTGGTTTATAAATCAGTAGTTCGGTTGTGATAGATTCATATCAACTCCCATAGACCGTTGAGGCATGACCATTGCCCGCGAGGCATGGCCAGATGCGGTTAAATGCAGTCCAACCACATAAAGCCTCCGTTACATTAGTTGATGAAAAAACTAAGGTATACTTGTCCGCTTACAGAATAGTGTTTTAAATTGGCCAATCACAGCTTCAGAATAAGATTTATTGCTCATTTTACTTAAATTGTCGGTAAAATGTTCATTTTCTTGGTGTGTTGACATATTTTACCAGTAATTTTTGAAAAGATAGGTCAGTGCAACTCTTTAAATGATTAAATGTCTCTGAAGAATATTCGGCTAATGAACATTAAATATTGTAAAATAACTAATGTGGAGATACCTTTAAGTCATGACCACATTAAGTAACAGTTAACACAACTAATTTTGATTTTTGCTACCATAAAAACCGACAACACAGACAGTAGAAATCAACTTAGGAGCTTCGATACCATAGTCAAACTGACAAGTATACTTCTACATTTATTTGGCCGATTTGGAAAATTTCCAGTGTTAAAATTCTGTAACCCATAGTGCATCAAGTTCAAAGTTTAAGGTATTCAAAGTTTTTGGAAATTAGTGTTTCACTTTTCTATGCGGTAATATTGTATTATAATACTAGTATTCTTGGCTTTGTGTACTTCGTTTTGATGTTATCTTTCCGAAGGGGTTTCTATGTTTTCAAACGTTTGTTTGTTATGGATCCTATGAAGAGTCAATTTGAGTTCTTTCAACTGAGTCAAAGACAAAAAACAACTGTCAAAAGGCAAATCCTGATTATAGAGGCAATTGAGCTAATAAGATTTCCAGATTTTTTAATGCAGTATTTTAATTTCCTCTGAGCTTAAAAAATGTGAGAAATAAGTAAAAATGTCTCTGGGAAAAAATCTCCAGGTGGAATTTTACTACTGCGTATTTTGCTTATTGCCACTATTGTCAATAGAGACCATTGTAATTTAACATGATTTTTATCCTCATGAAAATTTGTAGCCTCTATAACAATAAATGGTTGAATCATTATGTACATGAAAAAGTTGTTTTTCACGAGTAATCATATAGCAAAACCTTAATTTTCAATAAAGCTTTATTGATCGGCAATTTACGCTATGAAAATGAATCAGCGGTCTCACAGTTAGTATGAAAATATATTTTTTTCATGGCGCTCAAAAAAAAGGAAACCTCTAACAGAACTACAAAATTAACAACGGTAAGAAAAGAAACGCTTTTTAATGTCAACTTTGCTTTTAATTTGAAAGATTTAATATAAAACAATGCCTAGTTGAAATAAAAAAAAGACTTAGATTGTGCAAAGCAAAAATTTATAAGATATCCTTGTCAAACAATTATTTATGTACAAGCTGATTTTTCATTACTCCTTTAACAAATTTGTTTTTTTAAGACCTCAATAGAGAACGGAGAAGTTTTTACTTCTTGCATCTATTGGAAATTTCGTTCTGATACGTTAAATGCTTACTATTCATGATACCATAGCTTTATGGATTAAAGAAGTTTTAAGTTCGCGTTAATGAATACTTAGGTTTTAAATTTTTATGAGTTAATTGAATAACATACTGAAATACTTCAAATTGACACATATCTCTAAAAGCTACTAAAGAAATTCTGTGAAAATCAAATGTTCTAAGACAAACACAAGTTGTTGCACATGTATACGGAAAACAGTAGTGCATACTTACGTCTATGGTTCAAATTGAGCCTTTGAGCAAAACATGTTTGTTATCTACTAACGTTAGCAGGGAACTTCTAATCGTTTCTTACAATAAACCACGTCAATACTATGCAAAATCAAAAGTATTATACAAATAACTTAATACCAAACGTACAAGTTAACGTTATTTTGCTTAAATTGAGCACAGTAGGGGGTCGAAATGTACTCCCAAATAAAGAATTGCAAGCCTATGTATTCACTCTCTATTTATCACAAGTTTTGCTGCAACACAGTAGAGTACATGTATATATACGCCTTCTTGATCAGAGACAAGAGAATACTTAAGCAAACTAATAAAAGTGCTTTTAGCCGAAAATATTATGCAACAATTTTGCAGAGAAGACTGAACTTCTCATACGCACAGTGCAATTCTTCAGCTTTATACGTAGCAATCAGATCAAAACCTTGAAATGTTAATGTCTGAGGTACTTAGGAGAAACTTCAATTCTTTTTACAACTGAAAAGGAATAAGAATTAGTCTAACTGATTTAACAACTGAGTTCTCCTCGAAATGTTATAGGTCTTCATTGGAAACTATTTGGCTAATTAGGCTAATAGAACGAGTGCTAACATCCCAGCGAACGGCTTATATTTACTTTTAACTGAATGAATTGCTTCTCAAATTAATATTTTAGCGTTTTCATTCTTGACTTGTATTTCATTCAGTAATTGTATGCCAAAAACGCAATTTGAAGGCTCATTTCAGCGCACAATTGTCTATCAAACTCGTTATGAAAACAATATTGCTTTCATACAACAAAGGAAGGGAAGCTCAGTTTCAAGCTGGACTACCGTCGATCATTGTCTCATACCCAAAAAATTTATTGACTTTGTTACTACATTACCTAATATAACCGAAGAGGAAGACTTTATCAACAACTCAACCCCCTCAGAAACGGGAGTAACTTCCCAGAATATACCTAATTCTTTGACTTCTGACATATGGTCACTTCCTATGGACATAAAAAGGATCTTGCGCAGTTATGACTTCGAAAGTATGCCACTCTTCAGGAGCCATAAAGAATATTTCGCTGCTTTAGAAGGTTTGGAAAATATGTGGAAAAAGCTCGAATCATGCAGAATTGAAACAAAACTAACCACCATTCACAATAAAATTGATCATACAACATCATCCACACCCGATGATAACAGAAAGACTGTGATATCTTCCATCTTAGAACGATTCCCTAGTCTTCTTGAAGAAAACTCGAAAATTGAAGAAAACTTCCAGAAACTTAGCACTGAGCCATCGGCTAACAATGCTCTACGAAAGAGGATCCAATCTCGTGTTGTTGGAGGATGTGTAATTCACAGTGGAAATTTTCCAAAAAGAATGAGATTCGATGAAAATGTGAGGTGTTCATGCGACAATAACAACTAGAACTGAAAAATTCTTGTCGATTAAAGCTTATGAACTAGACGTTGGTATCCAGTATTTTCCATTTATAACCTGTTATTTTGAAATGCTGTGCTTTATTAAAATCCGTTGTGTATGCTTATTATTCAAATTTTAGTAGTTAAAAAACCACTCCTTTAAACTGAAGTATGTTGGTTGAACATTATCCACGTCAGAGAAACAGGAAACAGGCTTCGACCTGTTTAAAGAACTAGAAAGTCAGAAATTTGTTGTAGAGTAGGATCCCCAAACCGTAGATTATCGTTCTGAAATGTTGAAATGGATACGCGCAAGAGTCGACGTTATAAAGAGCTGACGTTAGAATACGCCGCAACTTGTTGTGATTTAAGTAGAGCCGAAACCAAAAAATTGCCCTTAATTACCCTAAATTAATAGTTGATTATTAAAAAAGTACCTGAGTGGGTTAATTGGTCTCATGTTCGGTTATGATAGTTTCATATCAAGTCCCAACAGCCGCTGAGGCATGGCCATGGTCCGCGATGATTGCAAGATAATTATTTTTTTTAATTTGTTTCCAGTGTCTTATACTAGAAGATACTAAATATTATTTTTTCCAATACTCGAATGTAGTAGTCTCATTTAAGAGCCAAATTAATTTGTCGCAAAATTTACCGTAAATTATCAATTTATAATTTAAATAAAATGTCGGTTCTCTTGAATCGGCTCTTTTCACTTCGGCTGTCTTACAAGTCACGGGTTGAAATAAAACATTCAACCTGACCACTTGCTTTTAATGAATAAAAAAACCTATATTGGGAGAAGTTCAGTCTTCTCTGCAAAATTGTTGCATAATATTTTCGGCTAAAAGCACTTTTATTAGTTTGCTTAAGTATTCTCTTGTCTCTGAACAAGAAGGCGTATATATACATGTACTCTACTGTGTTGCAGCAAAACTTGTGATAAATAGAGAGTGAATACATAGGCTTGCATTTCTTTATTTGGGAGTACATTTCGACCCCCTACTGTGCTCAATTTAAGCAAAATAACGTTAACTTGTACGTTTGGTATTAAGTAATTTGTATAATACTTTTGATTTTGCATAGTATTGACGTGGTTTATTGTAAGAAACGATAAGAAGTTCCCTGCTAACGTTAGTAGATAACAAACATGTTTTGCTCAAAGGCTCAATTTGAACCATAGACGTAAGTATGCACTACTGTTTTCCGTATACATGTGCAACAACTTGTGTTTGTCTTAGAACATTTGATTTTCACAGAATTTCTTCAGTAGCTTTTAGAGATATGTGTCAATTTGAAGTATTTCAGTATGTTATTCAAGTAACTCATAAAAATTTAAAACCTAAGTATTCATTAACGCGAACTTAAAACTTCTTTAATCCATAAAGCTATGGTATCATGAATAGTAAGCATTTAACGTATCAGAACGAAATTTCCAATAGATGCAAGAAGTAAAAACTTCTCCGTTCTCCTATGAGTTTTCTCAATGCAAACTATTGAGGTCTTAAAAAAACAAATTTGTTAAAGGAGTAATGAAAAATCAGCTTGTACATAAATAATTGTTTGACAAGGATATCTTATAAATTTTTGCTTTGCACAATCTAAGTCTTTTTTTTATTTCAACTAGGCATTGTTTTATATTAAATCTTTCAAATTAAAAGCAAAGTTGACATTAAAAAGCGTTTCTTTTCTTACCGTTGTTAATTTTGTAGTTCTGTTAGAGGTTTCCTTTTTTTTTGAGCGCCATGAAAAAAATATATTTTCATACTAACTGTGAGACCGCTGATTCATTTTCATAGCGTAAATTGCCGATCAATAAAGCTTTATTGAAAATTAAGGTTTTGCTATATGATTACTCGTGAAAAACAACTTTTTCATGTACATAATGATTCAACCATTTATTGTTATAGAGGCTACAAATTTTCATGAGGTTAAAAATCATGTTAAATTACAATGGTCTCTATTGACAATAGTGACAATAAGCAAAATACGCAGTAGTAAAATTCCACCTGGAGATTTTTTCCAAGAGACATTTTTACTTATTTCTCACATTTTTTAAGCTCAGAGGAAATTAAAATACTGCATTAAAAAATCTGGAAATCTTATTAGCTCAATAGCCTCTATAATCAGGATTTGCCTTTTGACAGTTGTTTTTTGTCTTTGACTCAGTTGAAAGAACTCAAATTGACTCTTCATAGGATCCATAACAAACAAACGTTTGAAAACATAGAAACCCCTTCGGAAAGATAACATCAAAACGAAGTACACAAAGCCAATAATACTAGTATTATAATACAATATTACCGCATAGAAAAGTGAAACACTAATTTCCAAAAACTTTGAATACCTTAAACTTTGAACTTGATGCACTATCGGTTACAGAATTTTAACACTGGAAATTTTCCAAATCGGCCAAATGAATGTAGAAGTATACTTGTCAGTTTGACTATGGTATCGAAGCTCCTATTTTGATTTCTACTGTCTGTGTTGTCGGTTTTTATGGTAGCAAAAATCAAAATTAGTTGTGTTAACTGTTACTTAATGTGGTCATGACTTAAAGGTATCTCCACATTAGTTGTTTTGCAATATTTAATGTTCATTAGCCGAATATTCTTCAGAGACATTTAATCATTTAAAGAGTTGCACTGACCTATCTTTTCAAAAATTACTGGTAAAATATGTCAACACACCAAGAAAATGAACATTTTACCGACAATTTAAGTAAAATGAGCAATAAATCTTATTCTGAAGCTGTGATTGGCCAATTTAAAACACTATTCTGTAAGCGGACAAGTATACCTTAGTTTTTTCATCAACTAATGTAACGGAGGCTTTATGTGGTTGGACTGCATTTAACCGCATCTGGCCATGCCTCGCGGGCAATGGTCAAGCCTCAACGGTCTATGGGAGTTGATATGAATCTATCACAACCGAACTACTGATTTATAAACCAATTAGACTTTTATTACCAATTATGATAAAAACTGCCGTCTAAATTTCTCATTTTTTCCTTGTCGACTAAACGACATGTCCGCCAATTTTCCTAGCACCAGGAAAATCATGTGTTATTTCTGTTTTTTTTCTATAGAACAATGCAAAATTATACTCTTCAGCTTAGAATGCTTGCAGAAGTCATGCAGTAAAGATTGCATAATAGACCACGTGAATATAGTCTATATAATATAGTAAATTATATCAAAAAGCTTAGTAAAACCAGAAGGTCTCCTTCACTTTTTTGACACATATATAGCTGTAGTCTAAATAGATTGTGAGAACGTATTTCAAATGTTTTGCGTTCACAACTATATAACATAACAACTATTATGACGTAATAATCCCTTGAATACTATTTATAGATCACAAACTCAAACTCAAACTTTGACTTTAAGTTAGAGGGATACGGCAAGTTTTCACATTTTATTATATTTGGTAACTCAAAGTTAAGCGGTCACCGATTATTGTGTTTTTAATACTAAATAAAAATAGTCTTTCTTCAAGGTCAATTATCCTTGAATAGTGTTTTTAGATAAAAAATTCAAACACAAACTCAAGACTTCCATTTTTCTGTAGCGCAATCGACCAAAATCACCATTTTAATAAACTTGCTTATCGAAATCCATGCCACCTCTGAGTTTTGAATACTAAAAAAGAAGCCTTTTTCTTAAAAGTCAATTATCCTTGAATAGTGTTTAGATCACAAACTCGAAATCGAACACAATGGTTCAACTTTTAGGTAAAGTGATCGACCATGTTTCACATTTTTATTCTACTTGCTTATCCAAAGCCATACTGTCTCCGGTTGTGTTTTGAACACTAATAAAGAAGAATTTTGTTTCAAATTCCGCGAGAAGTACTTCTCTGGAACCATTTGGTGCCCATGGAGTGTAAACAGACGCTGAAAACAAACAAAATTCGTTCAGCTAAACACCTAAATTTAATGTTTTTGTTTGAGCTCTCAAATGCGACAAGACTGTGCAAGAATGCAACAAGACTGGGCAACGAGTTTGTGCAAGAATGTTTCATGAGGTTGATTCGTTTTTAATTTTCTTCAGATAAACAATGACCAAATGAAATTTAACAAATTAGGAAGAAGTTAATATAACAAAAAATGCAAGATCATGTAGCGTTAAACTTTTGATGCATAGCAAGTTCACAATTACAGTCTCAGCTTTGAACACATCCTGAGCCGAAGCTAAGGTTAATATGAAACTCAACAAACGCATTGTCCTTCTGGCAAGCTATCCCAGCAGTTTTCTGTCTATACAAGTTTTTGAATTGTAGGGATTTGGAAAATTTGTGTAATTCCTGACAACTGAAACAACAGGTGGCTCTGAATAAACATACGAAAACAACTATATAGTGTAAAACCTGTTTTTTTGATAATGTAGGTAGGTTGTAAAGTGCTTGTTTCCATTAAGGTACACACTATAGAATTTTTGAAGCAAGCAATTTTTGAATGAAGTATAAAAAAATTTGCACTTCAAAAAAAGAACATATCAAAAAAACTCCTAAAAATTAGACTGGTTCGCTAAACAATAAAACCCTACATTGATTTAATTAATTAAGTACCACTTGATATACCATACCATGGATTTCTTAATTGTTAATTAAGAAATTAACATTGAGTTGAAAATTACTGAGTTAACGTATACAACATAGATTCAGCGTTTTTTATATCTTCGAAAAAATTTCAAACACTTAATGAATTGTTGAAAATATTAGCGGCTAAATTCTATCGGTCTGTGTCAGTCAGGACACATTACCTTGAGATAGAGAAAAGCTTCTGTTGTTTATGCTCAGCGAGTCTCCTCTAGAGATAAGAATTGTTTTCATTTTTTAGAGAAACAGAAACAGCTTTTTGTAGATAGTTAGTAAACAAATGGTAACATTTGAAGGTATTAAAAGGAAGTAGTAGTAGGTACTAGTGTAATTTAGAACCAATAAGTAGTTGTAGTAGATATTAATAGTATCTAGTAGTAGTTGTAGGTAGTACTAGTAGGTAGTAGTAGTAGTAGTAGTAGTAGTAGTAGTAGTAGTAGTAGTAGTAGTAGTAGTAGTAGTAGGTACTAATTGTAGATAGTAGTTGTAGATAGTAGTAGTAGGCAGTAGCAGTAGTAGGTAGCAGTAGTGTTGTGTTCAATTCCGAAATGTTCGCCAGGCTTCATAACCCAATATGTTATACAGACTCTGTCGCTTTAAATTTCAAATTCCTTTGGATGTTACTCTTTCCGATGCTCTATCAAATATCGTTACGGTGATGTTATTTTAAAACGTCGACAGAACAATTAGTAATCCAAAATTTTAACACAGGGTTACTGAATGCACCGAAAATTTGATTCAAGAAAGAACAATAATGAACTCATTCGATTTTTATTGGCTTGAGGTGCTCTGATATTTTACTTCCAGTGTTTAATAGTTGAGTATATGTATATTCAGTATGCTGGTACCATTTACTGAAGAAGCGATTCGCTTTTGTTTAAGATTTCAGTCAAAGCACGCATTATCCGTTAGTTTTAACCCCAATACGCAAACAAGACTTATTCGCTACTGAAGCTGTTTCTAGCAACCCCCCGCAGATACAAAGCTTGTGTTCTTTCTTGCTTAATTGATCAAGTGGCTAATTAACTTTTGAAAATTTAGCTATTTTTATAGTTCCAGTGGAAACTACTCTTCTTGTACAACATTACACTATTTGTTTGATTCAAGCTCTTGACGAATTCCTATCATTCTACTTTATTTAACTAACACGTTCAGCTGCTCCTGCATATCATAGTTTTTCCACCAAATTTTTCGGTTTTTTACAGAATTTAATCTTTTTACTTAGCTCAATTTATTGTTTTTCTCTCAACAATTTATCTCAAGTAATTTTTTCCTGTAAATAATCTTGCTCAATCCTAGAAGGGTAGCTGAATGCGTATAGAGAAATTCGTTTTCAAAAAAGCATGCCCAGGACATCAAAAAGTTGTTTTTGTCTTCTGTGTTGCAACATTTTATCATTTTCTTGCCTAGGATTAAAAGACAAAGAGCATGAATTTTTTTTTCGTAAAAAATCTTGATAGTTTTTAATATGGTAGCTAGATAGGTGTAGAAAATTCAGTTTTCAAGGAAGCATGCTCAGAATATCAAAAATTTGTTGTCGTCTTAGTTTGTGACATTTTGCTTGCCAATGCTTAATGGGACAGAGTTTAGCTACGCTGAAGGTCAAAATCCGTGTGCAAGATTTAATATTATTGGATCGTGGAGACAAATAACAACATTCTTCAAGGCAATTAAATTGCCCTCCAGGAACTTATCTCCCCCCTCTCTCTATCTCTCTCCCTTTCTCTATCTCTCTCTCATCGGATTGCAAACATATAAATACATAAATACATAAACACATTCAGACATATATACATACATTTCACTGTATAGATATAGAAAAACATACACACATAAAACCAAGAACGTCTTGACATATACACACATTTACAATTTCTACCCACAGACATACACTTCAGCTTATACTCATAGAAACATTACTAAACTTAAGCACAGTTATATTTACTTATAAACAGATATACACTTTCATATATACTTTCATTATACACATGAATACGAATAATTATATAAATAAAACTCTCATTCTTTCGTTTCTATCAATTGTTCATTCCTACATAAACATTACAATTTTGAACACATGTAAGCAAATATACGTACTTGTTTTGATAGAAATATACATAGTTACACATGTATTTAAAAAAAATAAAGCCAAGCTTTCCACATCACACTGAACATTTGCAAAAGTATTGTCAACAAAACTGCTTCTGACTGCTCTTTGACTTCTTTCAGTCTACTTCAAAAACTGAGTTTTTCATGTCCTATTTGGTTGAACAAAATGAAGTCCACAAAAGTCATTTTTGAAAGCTCCTTCATTGCGAAAAATCCATTTCATGCCACTTTAGGGCTTCAAAAAATTTTTGAAACTTTTTTTCAGAGAAATAACGAAATTTTTGTATGTTTCGACCCCCCATACTTCATAGGTGAATAAAGTGAAGTCAACAAAAAATCACTTTTGAGTGCTCTTTTATAGCGCAAAATCCATTTCAGACCATTTTAGGACTTTGAAAAATTTTAAAATTTTTTTCAAAAAATTCGAAATTTTGATATGTTTCGACCCCTATACTACTTAGGTGAAAAAAGTGAAGTCAACAAAAAATCACTTTTGAGTGCTCTTTCATAGCGCAAAATCCATTTCAGACCATTTTAGGACTTTGAAAAACTTTGAAAAATTTTCGAAAAAATTTTTGAAATTTTTTGAAAAATTTTAGGCTTCTGGTGTCTTATATTAGGTTTTTTATGTTTTCACCAAAAAGATTTAGTGAGAGTTCAAAACTTAGGTAACACCTAATTCTATATACAGCGAACATTTCAACAGCGGATATCTGCCATGTTACTGGAGGGCGGGGGGTCCGGACACCCCCCCCTACAAGAACTCTCACCACCGAAAAAGTGATTTTCTCTTAGTGAAAGCAAGTTTTTTGGTTAAGTTTCGCCAGCCAACTTAACCCAAGAACTGCTCTCAGGCTGGCGAAACTTAACCAAAAAACTTGCTTTCACTAAGAGAAAATCAGTTTTTCGGTGGTGAGAGTTCTTGTAGGGGGGGGGGGGGGTCCGGACCCCCCCCCTCCAGTAACATGGCAGATAGTATTACTACTGCTATCAATCAGTATGTACGCTCGAAAATGGTCCAAACTAATCAATTTTTATTCGACGCCTTCCACAAAGCTACCCCCATGTTAGTTTTATTCACAAATTTTAAAACATTTACAAAATCCAGCCTTACTATTGAGCGCCCTTGATAACAACGTAATAGTCTTCTTTAAAAAACATTAAAGCTCGCCATTAAGAGCGTTTTATTGTCGTTCCAACTTCAAATCACCAACAGATGTTAGGCTCCAAAAACAAACTACCTGTTCGCCTCTCGCTCGACTAAAGATTATCTTGTTATGTTTTTCTTTTAGAGACTAATAGAAAGCTAGTTTTCAATAGACCAACCGAAGACTCGCTCCCTATTTTAACTGTTTTAAATGACAAAGATCAACAATTTACGATGCATCTAGGGTGTTTCATCAAACAGAATGTAGAAGCAAACACTACGACAAAATCTTTGTATCGACAGGTTTTGAACAGCTTGCCTAAAAATGTTTTAACTCAATTATGTACTTACGCGAGTTTCAAAAAAATCAAAAAGATTTTTCTTTTGAGCAGTTTGTTGCCAACTATAAAAATCAAAGTTTTGGTAAAATTTCACGGCATGACTTCAAATTTTCATGATTTCTTGAACGCAAAAAAAGAAAATCCGATATAATTTCCACTTTGTAATAACTGTAATTCCTCACTGTCCTTAATAACGGTGAGCGTGAAAGATTTGTTCTCGGAGTAATAATGTTTTGTTAATCACTCATCTAATAGATTAATATTTGTAAATTACACTGCCTGAAATTTGACACAAGAACGTAAACACCTCAGATAATTCCGTGTTCCTTTTTCTAATTAATTATTGCTGTTTGAAAGCGAGCATGCCAGTGGTTATTTTTAAATTTGACAACCAAATATATTGATGACACAAAGAAAGATATGAGGGTCTTCTTCTTTTTTTTTTGCTTAAATAAAAAAACCAACTATTTTCAGCCCTTCAAATTGATTTACAGTCGGTTGCTCCTTTTTGAAAATTCCGACAATTTCTAGCATTGGAAAAAAGATTATATCGGCGTTACCGAAGAAAAATTCGAACGCAACTGTTTTTCTACCCCAATCTGAGCATAGCGACAATTTCCCATGCTTACAATCGAAGGAAGGTTTCTGGAGTAAGGTTATGTTGTAAAATCTTGTGAATGAATCGGACGCTTATCTTGTGAGATTCTTGCACGTGTTGAAAACTTATTTTTAACGAATCTTGCAAAGTTTATTCACGGTTATCTCGCTTGATTCTCCCATCTTCGATTACTATCAAAAACCTTGCAAGATTCTAGCTCGATCTTAAATAGACACATTGACAGATTTGAATCGTAATCGAGGACAATTAAACAAAAACCTCGACCGGGGTGAAAATTTTTAGCAGTATAGATGGAAAAGTGATTAGTTTTTTATTGTTGATTTTTGGGATATTTTTTCTAATTTAAAGAAACCTCTGGCTGAAATTATATACCACCCACCTCATCACAAAGATGGAGTTTGAATTGGCGTCTAGTTGAGGTACCGGGATCATCTACTGTTGGAGTTGGGGGTAGAGTGCAGAATTCGAAGCTGTCATCTGTCACTTCTGGAGCAGCGCCCAAGCTGTATGCTTCCAACGTTATGGAGTAACACTGGCTGGGTTCCAAGTTGTCAAAATGGATCAAAAACTGTAATCTAAAAAGCCCATTGCCTATTCTGGAGAGTCTGATCATAAGTCTGGCAAAGTTCTGTTATCTGACACCTACCAGAAACTTCTTTCAAAATCAATTCGTTTTGGATTAGTCTAAACTAGTCCTAGCATAGGCGTCTGCAATCAGTTCAAAGAAAATGCATCAAATGAAAATCTATTATGTATATTCTCCACCAATCACAGACCGAGAAGACTCTCTCTAAATAAATCATGCCACGTCACTCTAGTCAGTGTTCTGATAATTGTACACCTTGTGTATATCTGATTTGACTCGATCGTATTTTATAAAATCCGCCGTTATAATTGAAGTTCTCCTTCAGTATGTTCCGGAGTCGTTTAGTAAGTTAGATTTAGGTAAATCTACTTTGCGCGCAGAAATAACTAACCTTAGCTCTATAATCTATATGGCTATAAAAAGAGCCTAAACAGAGTCTGCCTGAACAAAGTTTCCTTTTTTGTCTAAAAGACTCTAAGAAAGGAATTGTTTCTGGACAATTTTTCGTAAATCTTCATATAATTATCAAAACGATTCTTGTAATGATTAAAGCACACTGTTGATGCCTGTATGAAAAATTCACTCAAAACTCAGTAACATTTGAAAATGAAATCTGTTTCTAACCTATTTTAGATCTCTTTAGGTCATTTTCTGATAATATAAAAAATCAGAGGTCTCTCATTAGGGGTTAACTTAACAGATGCCTACTAAAAACGCCGCTAGTTGAAAACATTTTGTTGAAAATGAACCTTTCCGAAGAAAACATAGTTATCACATATTTATTTATATATATATATTTATATATATATATATATATATATATATATATATATATATATATATATATATATATATATTATATATATATAT